>NC_036851.1:47216713-47243013 GCF_002910315.2 Salvelinus sp. IW2-2015 | reverse complement strand
CATACACGACACCCCACGCAGCAATCACACACCACACACACACACAACAACACACACACACACACACAGACACACACAGACACACACACAGAATTCCTGGCCTGCCAACACGAGCCACAGTGTGCACCTGTATTAAACACTACTATGTGACAGAACAGGACTTCTCTCATGATCAATTCACAGTTCCATTCAGAAAGCTGCACATTTTCCCACGGTGTGACTGTCCTCCTGAAGACTCGTGTTAGCTCCCTCCCTGAGATATTGCCTAGGCTTAGCTCAGTAGGCTAACATGGTCTTCAGTCACACAGACAATTCCCACCAAAAAAGGGATAGATGTAAACTCATTGAAAATGTGTAATGATTMTGGGATTCTTCCTGAAGATGAAAGAAAGATAGCCTATTGTCTACAGAGACAGACAACCAACAAAGGCCCGTATTCGAACAGACCCAGCACAAGGTGCACCTGTGTAATGATCATGCTGTTAATCAGCTTCTTGATACGCCACACCTGTCAGGTGGATRTATTATCTTGGCAAAGGAGAAATGCTCACTAACAGGGATGTAAACAAATTTGTGCACAGAACTTGAGAGAAATATGTTTCTTTTTGTATGGAACATTTCTGGGATCTTTTATTTCAGATCATGAAACATGGGACCAACACTTTACATGTTGCATTTATATTTTAGTTCAGTTAAGATTCAGTGGTTGTAAAGATGGGGAAAGGTCTGTCCATAATAAACAGAGATGCCCTGCAGGCTGCAGTTTAGTCTAATCTTGATTATTGTCCAGTCATTTGGTCAAGTGCTGCAAAGAAGGACCTAGTTAAGCTGCAGCTGACCCAGAACAGAGCAGCACGTCTTGCTCTTCATTGTAACCAGAGGGCTRATGTTAACACTATGCATGGCAGTCTCTCTTGGCTAAGAGTTGAGGAGAAACTAATTGCATCACTTCTTCTTTGTATAAGAAACATTTATGTGTTCAAAATTCCAAATTGTTTGTATAGTCAACTTAAACACAGCTCTGACACACACACTTACCCCGCCAGACATGCCACCAGGGGTCTTTTCACAGTTCCCAGGTCCAGAACAAATTCAAGGAAACATACAGTATTATACAGAGCAATTATTGTATGGACCTCTCTTCTATCTCATACTGCTCAAATAAACAGCAAACCTGGTTTCAAAGAACAGACAAAGCTCCTCTCCCCTGTTTGACCTAGATAGTTTGTGTATGTATTGATATATAGGCTATGTGTGCCATTTTTACATTTATGTAGTTCTGTCCTTGATCTGTTCTTGTCTATTAATGTTCTGTATTATGTCATGTTTCATGTTTTGTGTGGAATGTGACACAACCAGGATAGAGTGAAGCTTTGCTCGATAATATTTACAACAACTCACCACAAAGAGGATCGTATAAATAAAATGACTCCGCCACAATACACGGTCCTCCTAATTAAAGATTGACTGATAGGACTATTAAAGACACATACTATTATTAACTGATAGGACTATAAAGACACAGTCTATATTAACTGATGGACTATTAAAGAACACATCTATTATTAACTGATAGGACTATTAAAGACACATCTATTTATTAACTGATAGGACTAGTACTAATACATTTATTTATTAACTGATAGGACTATTAAAGACACATCTAATTATTTAGCTGATAGGACTATTAAAGACACATCTATTATTGACTGATAGGACTATTAAAGACACATCTATTATGTGACTGATAGGACTATTAAAGACTCATCTAGTAATTAACTAGGACATTAAAAAGACACATCCCACAATATTGGAACAAACACAACCCTTTCTTGTCACCCCATTCCACCCTCATACTCCTAATTGCCCCCACAACACACACACACACACACACCACACACACACACACACAAAACAGATTCACACACAGATTCACACACCACATCACACACACACACAAGCACACCAACACACACACACACACACACACAGATAAAGCAACATCTCACGGCACAACGGCCAAGCCCCTATTCGACCTAGATATTTTGTGTATTGTATTTATATGTAGGCTATGTTGTGGGCCATTTTTAATGTATGTAGTTTTGTCTTGAGCTTGTTTCTTGTCTACTAATGTTCTGTAATTTGTCATGTTTCACTCACACTTCAACACACACCCAATCACCCTGGTTCCCATGTGGTTACTGGAGTGAGGAGCTCACTGACCCCTACACACAGGATCCTGTCCCCTCACCCCCCACTCTCTAGACCCCTAGTTGTGTCCTCACATTCTCCACGCCCCTCGTATCCATCTCCCATGCCCCCATCCCTCACCCATTCCTCCATCCCCTAGTCATCCCTCCTCACCATCCACCCTACCCCAGTCACCCCATCTCTCCCTCACCCATCCTCCATCCCTAGTCACCCCTCCTTCACCATCCTCCCCCACAGTCACCCCATCTCTCCCTCACCCATCCCCCAGTCACCCATCCTCCCAACCCCAGTAACACCTCCCTCACCATCCACCTCCATCACCCTCACTCACCTCATCACCATCCCACCATCCCCCAGTCACTCCTCACCTCATCCTCTGCCATTCCTCCATCCCCAAACCATGACACTCTCCCTCTCACTGACCCAGCTCCTCTCCTCTCTGACCACAGTAGTGGACTGAGCAGCCGTTCCTTGTGTGACTCAGACAGCTTGAAGGCTCCCATATCATTATTTCAGTGGCGGCTTGTCAGCTACCCTCCGTTGTGACTCACATCTGATTCTCACACAGAAGCTGTTTTTAACAAGCTTATCCTTCACTTTATTGTGACACATACGACCGTGATGACACATACTTCTAGCCTGGCTCTAGATTGTTTTGTGCTGCCTTGCCATACTCATATGGTCACGGTTACACTAAAGCAATGGACCAAGAGTTTTCAAGACGCACACAGATGTGGGACCAGCAGGCTATATTTCCACAAAAGGGAGATGGATGCCAACTGGAAGAGAGAGAGAGAACACATCTTCTGTTGACTTTGACAAGGCTATTGTTTAAGACAAGCATAGTGGGACAACAGGCCTGCAGACACCTGTGTAATCTAATCATGAAGAAAATCTGCTTATCCACAACGAAACTCTCGTGAGAAAAAGTTGTGTCTATATTCTGATTAATGGTAATGCATTACTTTATTTGAAGATAATCACATAAGAGATAGGTTTCTAAGGTGACTTGATGTGCAGGTAAAATCATTCATTAATTCCATGTGGGAGATTAGTTGTTTTCCTCTGCGATCAGTGTCTCCCACGAACTCAGAATGATACCCTGGAGGCTGATACCTTGGATTCTAATACCCTGGAGGCTGATACCTCTGATATACCCTGGAGGCTGATCCGGCTGATACCCTGGGAGGCTGATACCTCGGAGGCTGATACCCTGATACCCTGGAGCTGATACCCTGGATGCTAATATGACCCTGGAGGCTGATACCCTGACTGACGCGCTGATACCCTGGAGGCTGATACCTGGATGCTGATACCCTGGAGGCTGATACCCTGGAGGCTGATACCTGGGAGGCTCTGCCCAAGCCCTATACTATGACCTAAACACTCTCCCTGTGTGGAAGTTGTCCTTAGCAACAGATCTGGGATTAGGTCATCCATCCTAACCTCAACCAGCGGCGTGTCCAGGGGGTGGCCAGGGGTGGCCATGGCCTTCCTGAAATCTGATTGTCTACCGCAGTGGCCCCGCAGAAATTGTGAGATCTGAAAGGTCGTCTCTGAAAATATTTATCATTTTGAGCAATACCCGCACCGACAGCAAGACTCATCAATCTCACCGGGGAAATTATCATAGCAAGCAAAGTAGTGCCCTTCTGTTAGTATGTGTAGCCCATGTATCTGGTGCTGTCTGGCCAAAAAGAGTATGACGTATTATTTTTGGCCAGACAGCATCAGATAAGTGGGCTACAGATACTAAGGCAGAGGGGAACAKTTTGCCTCGCTGGGATGCTTTCTCTGGTGAAACAGATTCAGCCWTTTATGAATTGAGGGACAACTATGAAACAAGGATAGACACAAATGACAAATCATTTATACGTTTGTTTCTCTTTTTTGTCATCATTTTTTGGGGAGGAAAGACTAAAATAGAGACACCCCAAATGTCACGGTATAATTCATTCTGGATGGCACTTTCAAGTGAATTTACTGCTGTAACAAGACTTTTGGAATTGATTCATAATTTATTTTAACAGGAAAATGAACCAAACCTAAGGTGAAGCATTTAATGTGTTAAAACATCTTAATTATATTGAAAAAATCCACCTTGGATCGATTAAGGTTCAAAATGTTATGTCCCCCCCTAAACTGTCTCTGTGCCCCACCTTGGCCACGCCATTGACCTAAACCATTAGGGCGACGGACTATAAAACAGACCTTAGTTCAGTGTGTAGGGGAAACTGAACTCAACACACTGAACTAAAACAGAGGGCTACAACAACTGTGTAAACTGGGGACAGGAGGGTCATGGCTTTACAGCTATATGACTTCATAATGGTCTACAGAGCAGTCTAGTCCAGACCAGCAGGGAGTCCAAGAGATTCTTTTGACAGATTTCAGAAAAGGGTGTTTTCCCAGTTGATTGTTTTTCTGTTTTCCTGATAGGAGAACAACAGCTGAGACGACTGTGGTCTGACTCATCAAACCTTTAAGTACATGTCTAATTCCCACCCTGGAGAGTACTGGACTGGACAGAAAGGCGGAGAGAGAGAGGGGGGGCACGAGAGCGAGAGAGAGAAAGAAGAGAGAGAGAGAGAGAGAGAAGAGAGAGGAGGAGAGAGAGGAGAGAGAGAGAGAGAGAGAGAGGAGAGAGAGAGAGAGAGAGAGAGAGGAGGAAAAGGGGAGAAGAGCGGGAGGAGAGATGGGGGCAGAGAAAGACAGTGACAGCTGCAATACAAATTACCAGTTGAATAACTATCCAGTGAGTGCATGATCCATGGATTTGAGTCATAATGGAAGTTTTCATGCTTGAGATTATTCACATATAGACTCAATGTATCTCGAGTTTCACTGATCACGTCTTTCCATTAGTATCCCATCATTGCAATGTCTGCAGCCCTGGACTATGTAAACTCAAGAACACTCTATATGTTCACAATATGTAGCCAGAAACAATGGACCTGCTGAAGGTTGAAATTAACAAAAGTATGAGAAAACAAACATATTCCAACTCTATTGATGATCCTTATGGCAGAACAGAATAGAATAGAATCTAGTCGAATCTCATAGAACAGAATAGAATCTAATAGAATAGAACGGAATATAACAAAATAGAATCTAATAGAATAGAATAGAATCAAATAGAACAGAATAGAACAGAATATAATGTAATAGTATAGACTAGAATGGAACATTATCGAATATAATAGAACAATATAGAATCTAATAAAATWGAATCTAATAGAACAGAATTGAACAGAACATAATCTAATAGAATAGAAGGTGGTGAACACCAAGGTGAACACCAAGGTACAACATAATATAATAGAATCGAATAGAATAGATCAAATCTAATAGAAATGACTAGAGTAGAACAGAATCTCATAGAACAGAATAGAATCTMATAGAACAGAACACAATATAAAACAAAATAATATTATAGAATAGAATCTAATAGAACAAAATAGAACAGAATAGTATAGACCAAAATAGAACATAATCTAATAGAATARAAGACTATAAAATGTAATAGAATATAATAGAATCTAATAGAACAGAATTTAACAGAATATATTCTAATAGAATAGAATATACTATAACAGAATAGAGCTGAGGTGGATACTGCTGCAGAACTACGCTTTCCTTAATGTGTTGTTGACCCCTTGTAAATGTCCTAGAGGACAATAGTGCCTCCTCCAGATCAACCCCACGCAGGCATCTTCAGCATCTTCTTCTCATGTCACCACCTACCCCCTCCCATCCTGCCCCCCTCCCATCCTGCCCCCCTCCCATCCTGCCTCCCTCCTATCAGATCAATATGTGAATGGCCATTTCCAACAAGGATTTCTTATCTTTTATCATTTCTTATTGTTGTGTGCATTGTTGAGAAGAAACCTGGAAGTAAGCATTTCGTTGGACAATGTATACCAAATAAAACTTGACACGAACGTGACTTGAGGGGGAAGGAGTGACCCCGAGGTACCAAGTCTAAAGATCCAACCACCCCCATTAAAACCCTCCCTCCACWAATAGGCGCTCCAGAATCCATGAGATGTGTACACGTGTTAGATATTGATTGATACATGGCAGGGTGCAAGAAAACAAAAGGTTATGGTTCATTTAAAATGGATGCCAAGCAGATGCATGGATGTTTTAGATATAATGGAAAATCACGGAAGACGGCCAACTAAGAGAACATGAATATGACCAGTGAAATGGAACAAACCAGCAGGCAGGCATCCATGCACACATCTGGCCATTTGGGAATGCTTAATTGCTTAATCTGCACCAGCATCACACCACAGATACTCACCCCCCCCCCCCCTCCCCCAATTATTCCTGAATAAATATTGAGCCAAGCCATTGACTGGTCCTTTAGCATTCTGATCACACTGCCTGGTCCCCTTGGCTGCCGGTTCAGTTCTGCTTCGGTAAGCATTCCACTCAGACCAATCCGCTGTCTAGCCTCGAGCCACAAGCAGTAGGTCATCTGTTTACATTATCTTCCCCTGCTATCCTACCTCAGGTGTAACCAGGCCTTTATGGATTTTGCTAAACTGATTGGGAGTGCTGGTCTGCTGCCTATAGTATGCTCCCATTCAACATTCATACAAATTATACATTCCACTTTATATAATAATAATTACAATATGCATACCATTTCACAGAAACTAATTAGAATCATGTATGCACATATTTACATATGGGTGGCTCTAGCAGGAAATGAACCCACAATTCATGGCAGTGTAAACACAGTACCAACTCTGGTCCAACTGAGCCACACAGGATTTCCTGTGGTGATTTACTGTGTGTGTATATTTATACACTAAGTGGACAAAACACTAGGACACCTGCTTTTTCCATGATATAGACGGACCAGGTGAATCCAGGTGAAGCTATGATCCCTTATTGAATCCATTTCAATCAGTGTAGATGAAGTGGAGGAGACAGTTTAAAGAAGGATTCTAAGCCTTGAGATCATTGAGACTTAGATTGAGGAGGAAGGGGAGGGGATGGGAGGGGAGGGGAGGGGAGGGGAGGGAGGGAGGAGGGAGGAAGGGAAGGGAGGGGAGAGGAGAGGAGATGGAGGGGAGGGGGGAGGAGGAAGGGGAGGAATAGAGGGAGGAAAGGAGAGAGGATCTTCATACGCCTTCCATGTCACAGTCGGGTGCTTGAGTCAACCAGAACTAATTCATGACCAGCTGAGCTGTTCATCATTGAAACAACAGAGACAAACAAACTCTCTTGTCTGGAGTTGAATTATACATCAATGATTAGTCCTATCCAAGCCAATGTCCTATCCAAGAGAGAGAGAGAGAGAAGAGAGAGAAGAGAGAGAGACAGACAGAACAGAGAGAGAGAAACAGACAGAGAGAGACAGAGAGAGAGACAGAGAGACAGACAGACAGAGAGCGAGAGACAGAGAGCGAGAGACGAAGAGCGAGAGAGAGACAGGATCATTCTCTTGCTGTTAGAAGAAAGTAATTCTGATCCTGTAATCAGTAACCTGAAGTGTGTTCTAACTGCTAAGGAGTCACAGTGTGTGTGCTGCTCACTGCCGAATGAGCAAGCAGTTAAATTATGTACAACCACACACACACACACACACACACACACACACACACACACACACACACAACACACACACACACACACACACACACACACACACACACACACACACACACACACACAGAAACGGAGCAGAAGGTTTGCGCATCCATCAGATCTTAGCTAGCAGTGTTTCTCCCTGACTCTGCAGATTGTCTTTCCCTGTCTGTCTTGCTGCCTGTTTGCCTGCATGGGCTGCACAGTAATATTGCCAAAGCTCTCACGCGCTCCCCACTGAGTCTTTATTCACCGGCTCCACCGTGGGAGAATGTTAAAAGACAGAGAGGAATGGTGTGGGAGGAAGAAACCCAGCAGCGTGCTGTGTATGTGTGTGTGTGTGTGTGTGTGTGTGTGTGTGTGTGTGTGTGTGTGTGTTGTGTGGTGTGTGTGTGTGTGTGTGTGTGTGTGTGTGTGTGTGTGGTGTGTGTGTGTGTGTGTGTGTGTGTGTGTGTGTGTGTGTGTGTGTGTGTGTGTGTGTGTGTGTGTGTGTGTGGTGTGTGTGTGTGTGTATGTAAGCAACTTGGTAATACTGTAGTACACAACCCCCCTTTCTCCCCCTCGCTGATCCATCACTAACAGGTAAACACCAGTCCGTAAAATAGCAACGCTCCGACATTTACGAGTCTGCATTTTGAATGGTACCTGGGAGATTTAGGAACCATAAAAATGAGAAGAGGATAGACCTTGAAAATAAAATACTGAATTGAATTAGGGAGGAAAAGGGGCAGTTCATTGTTAACCTTAAGCTGCTTTTCTAAAGAGGGGTTTATTTGTTCCATTTTAATGCAAATTAGCTCTCAGAAATGTCTCACAATGTGTTGGAATGTGTGAAGGAGTTTTGTACGGTGCCCTTTCTACACACTTCATAAATGTGTATGCAGACACGAGAGGGACTTCTGTAGCTCTACTGTAAGACGCAGGGAGCTGATCATTGCCCCCCCCCCCCCCCCCCCCCCAAAAAAAAGGGGTTTTAGAAAGCTGAAAACATGTAAATGTTAAACACAACTTTATTTCGGCAAAGTGAAACATGATATATTTTTGTGTGTCTTTTCATGCAGTTTCCTTTGTATAAAAATTAACATCAGCAGCACTGGATAAATGTTAATCATGCCTTCAATCCCATGTTAGATTTGGGTTGAAGTTTCAGAAGCGCATTGCTTTTGATATAATATACAGAAAAAGCGAAGTTCAACTGCATGGCAGCATGATGATGTACAGTTTTATGTTATAGTCAGCCCTCGGCTCCCAGATAAACTGGGATACTGGGTCTAAAATAGGCGGCCTTCACACTAAGAATGGAACTGGCCTCTCAATGAGCTCAGTGCAACCTGAACCCGCTGTAGTCCTGTGGTGGAAACCAAGGACGCTTTTAGGTCTACTGGCATCAACAGTCAATCATCTACCAGTAGGGAAGACACCTTAAAACGATCAGGGCCACATACAGTCAACCAGTCTACCAGTAGGGAAGACACCTTAAAAACGATCAGGGACACATACAGTCAACCAGTCTACCAGTAGGGAAGACACCTTTAAAACGATCAGGGACACATACAGTCAACCAGTCTACCAGTAGGGAAGACACCTTTAAAACGACCAGTGACACATTCACATACAGAAGCTTTCCCAGGTAGTGAGAGATTTACTGTAGGGCTGTTTTCCTGGAAACAGATTAAGCCTAATTCTAAACTACAAAGCACGGTCAGTAGATTTAATTGGTCCAGGACAAGGTGTAATTTGTGTCTKGGAAACCATCCCTAAATGTTTACRGATTTAAAATGGAGTGTAGGCTAACAAAAATACTCAGTTGACTCAAAACCTACTGTATGTCTTGGCTTCCAGTTGACCAGGAGAAGACAATACAGGAATAATAGACATCTTCCAGGGGACTGATATAGAGCTTATAGCATGATGTGTGACCTGCAGTACAGAGGTCAGTGACTCTTCTCCCCCCAATCACACAGACAGCAGAGGAGAAAGCCCTCATGTAAAACCACGAGACCAACATAGCGGGCGGCAGGTAGCCTAGTGGTTAGAGCGTTGGTCCAGTAACCGAAAGGTTGCTAGATTAAATCCCCGAGCTGWCAAGGTAAACATCTGTCGTTCTGCCACTGAACAAGGCAGTTAACCCACTGTTCCTAGGCCGTCATTGTAAATAAGAATTTGTTCTTAACTGACTACCAAGTTAAATATTGATGAAGTAAAAAATATATAGAAAAGTATGATAAGCAACTGGATGACATCCTTCTAAAGACAATGGTACCTAAAGTAAATAAACAATATTGCTAAAACCTCACCACACAGTTAATACCAAAGCATCTGTCTTATGCAGTGCCTACCTACTTYTTAGGACATCATTTTCACATTTACGTATAAAAAAAAAAGCAAGATGGCCGATCAGACCTACTGAGGCAAATTGTCCAATGGAGAGGTCTTTTCCATCAAGCAAAGAGCTATTACAGGATCCCCCTCTCATACCAGTATAAACAGACACATAACACCAGCAGCAGCCACGACACACATGCCTCRACCAGTGGCTGCTGAGGGGAGAAGGGCTCATAATAATRGCTGGAACGGAGCGAATGGAATGGCACCAGGCACATGGGAACCATGTATTTGATACCATTCCACCGATTCCGCTCCAGCCATAACCCCGAGCCCGTCCTCCCCAATTAAGGTGCTACCAATCTCCTGTGGCCTAGACTATCTATATGTACACACACATGCCAGACCATCTCACCTACTTGACTAGCAGAACAAGGTGATGTGTGTGTGTGGTGTGTGTGTGTGTGTGTGTGTGGTGTGTGTGTGTGTGTGTGTGGTGTGTGTGTGTGTGTGTGTGTGTGCGCATGTGCGTGTGTGCGCGTGTGTGTGCGCGTGTGTGCGTGTGTGTGCGTGTGTGTAGACCGCGTGCAGTATAGACCTAGATGAATATTTTATATTCTAGTAGGCATGCCAACGACATCAGAAAATGTAAAGGTTACGAGTCACTGGATCTATAATAGAATATAAAATAATTTGACAGTGTTGACAATGACTCAGAATGAAATATCCAGTTTAGGACTGCTGAGTATCAAGAGACTCAACTGGCTCAGGATAGAATCTACTAGAAGCCTGGCTAAGAACACAATGCCATATACYCCCTGAAACCCAAACCTGTCTGTAACACAAAAACTCAATGAGTCAATAGCATCTAATTACTAAGCTTCAAGCTTGAGGCTAATCATGTTTGGCACCTCTTCTGATGAAAGGTTCCACACAACAGACACTTCTGATACCAGTTCTGGATGTAGTCAAAGTTCTGTACAGCATTGGTTCTCAACTGGTTTTGCCTCGGGACACAAATTGAACCAGGTTGTCTCAGTTCCGATCCAATATTTTGCATCGCGGAAAAAATAATAGTCAAAATACAATCTGGAAAACTCTATTTGTAGCAATTATATATATATATATATATATATATATGATTATTTTTTTACCTTTATTTAACCAGGTAGGCTAGTTGAGAACAAGTTCTCATTTGCAACTGTGACCTGTCCAAGATAAAGCAAAGCAATTCGACACATACAACAACACAGAGTTACACATGGAATAAACAAAACATACAGTCAATAATACAGTAGAAAAATAAGTCTATATACAATGTGAGCAAATGAGGTGAGATAAGGGAAGTAAAGGCAAAAAAAGGCCATGGTGGCGAGGTAAATACAGTATAGCAAGTTATATGCCCCTATATGACAAGAGAACAACATTCCCACGTCTTTGATTAACAATAATACAATTTTGCCCATATGAAGAATGTTAATAAACTCAGTCTTGAGACTAGAGAACAACCAAAGTAGTAATAATACTAATAGCTCTATATTGAAAAAACTGTGATTGAAAAAAAAAAATTTCAGAGATAATTATTATTGTTTATTTTTTAAATGTCATGTATTATCATGTCTACACACTTTCTACTTGTTTTAAAGTCATTTGAGTTCAGACTGGAGTATTTCTGCATACATTATTATTATTATTATTTTTACTCAGACACCCATGACTCAAACTCAAAACCTCCCGCGACCCAAATTTCGGTTGCGACCCAMCAGTTGAGAATCGCTGCTGTAAAGGATCTTATGCCTTGGTAACATGGTAACATGTGCACCTACTTTCAAATAAGGTTTACCAAAAAGTATGATTCCGGTGCTTAATCAAATACCTCAAAAAGATACTGTTCAGTGAGTGTAAACAAGAGCGGGGTGAGCACATGGTGAGCACATGGTGATCTCGGGGTGAGCACATGGTGAGCACATGGTGATCTCGGGGTGAGCACATGGTGAGCACATGGTGATCTCGGGGTGAGCAATTGGTGATGGCACAGTTACTGGCATCAACAGGGTTGCTTCCTAATCTTAGCTACTGGCACCAGGGTTGCTAGCTCATAACATTCAAGGAAGATTCACAGCATATCAGCTCACCATGAAATAACGGTTAAAATAAGGGCCAGGAAAGAGATGCTATTGGCCAATACGTGGCGGTGCCGTCCAGTGGGGACGACACTCGATGACCGAAGCCTGCCGGGATCCTGGCTTCCCGCCACTGTCTGCGAGTGCTGACGTTTGGCTGACGTTATCCCTCTAACGGTCCTCATGGCGTGCTGGCCGACAGGTCGGCTCCACTAAGAGTAAAATAAGCGTCCGGCTGCTAAACACGGACCTTCTAAACAGGACCTGTAGTAAATTAACACTGCCTTCAACACGTACAAGAGTACCAAGTCTCTTGTTCAGAGTCAGCTCTACTGACGGAAGAGCAACACCTACAAAATGTACTTCTTGTCTGTATATTTTAATGTGGACAGGTTCTAGTAAATGAACAGTGACTACAAACACCAGACTGTTGAGATCTACTGAGAAAACAGAAGACACTGGGAAAAAAAGGACACTCAAACAGTTTGCATGATATAATAATAACAACCAGCAAGGAATTGGAATGATTGATCAGCTCTTGCAAATATAACGGGAAGAATACTGGAGGTTTAACATGAGTAACTATACTGAACACCAATTGCAAGTAATTAATGTAATGAATGACTCATTCTAAAGATTCCTTCATTCTATATCTGTGCTAGTGCAGAACAGAGAAATAAGACTACTTCCTTCCTTTGCAGAAAGACACCGTGAGACACGTAAACATTTAAGGCAGAGCCGACTCAGAGCTGGCGGATGTGCTGCTGTCTTATAGTGTTCCAGGGACACCAATAACAACCGCAGCAGTTGTCACACACACAATCCACTACTCCTCCTGCCACACCACACACAATCCACTACTCTTCCTGCCACACACCACAACCACTACTCCTCCGCCACACACACAATCCACTACTCTTCCTGCCACACAACAATCCACTACTCCCACCTGCCACACACACACAATCCACTACTCCTCCTGCCACACACACCAATCCACTACTCCTCTGCTCCACACACACAATCCCACTACTTCACCTGCCACACACACAAATCCACAACTCCTCCTGCCACACCACACAATCCACTACTCCTCCTGCCACACACACAATCCACTACTCCTCTCCACACACACAATCCACTACTCCTCCTGCCTACACACACACAATCCACACTCCTCCTGCCACAACACACAATCCACTACCCT
This sequence comes from Salvelinus sp. IW2-2015, assembly GCF_002910315.2. Taxonomy (NCBI): domain Eukaryota; kingdom Metazoa; phylum Chordata; class Actinopteri; order Salmoniformes; family Salmonidae; genus Salvelinus; species Salvelinus sp. IW2-2015. The sequence goes on along the minus strand of NC_036851.1, from coordinate 47,229,546 downwards.
CCTGCCACACACACAATCCACTACTCCACCCTGCCACACACCACAATCCACTACTCCTCCTGCCACACACACAATCCACTACTCCACCTGCCACACCACACAATCCACTACTCCTCCTGCCACACACACCAATCCACTACTCCACCTGCACACACACACATCCACAACTCTCCTCCACACACACAATCACTACTCCTCCTGCCACACACCACAATCCACTACTCCTCCTGCTACACACACACAATCCACTACTCCTCCTGCCACACACACAATCACTACTCTCCTCTGCCAACACACCACAATCCACTACTCCTCCTGCCACACACACAATCCACTACTCCTCGCCACACACACAATCCACTACTCCTCCTGCCACACACACAATCCACTACTCCTCCTGCCACACACACAATCCACTACTCCTCCTGCCACACACACAATCCACTACTCCTCCTGCCACACACACAATCCACTACTCTCCTGCCACACACACAATCCACTATTCCCCTGCCCACACACACACAATCCACTAGTCCTCCTGCCACACACACACAATCCACTACTCCTCCTGCCACACACACACAATCCACTACTCCTCCTGCCACACACACAATCCACTACCCTTCCTGCCACACACACAATCCACTACTCCTCCTGCCACACACACAATCCACTACTCCTCCTCCACACACAAAATCTACTACTCCTCCTGCCCACACACACAATCCACTACTCTCCTGCCACACACACACAATCCACTACTCCTCCTGCCACACACACCACAATCCACTAGTCCTCCTGCCACACACACACAATCACTTCTCCTCCTGCCACACCACACACAATCCACTTCCTCCTGCCACACACACAATCCACTACTCCTCCTGCCACAACACAATCCACTACTCCTCCTGCCACACACACAATCCACTACTTCCTCCTGCCACACACACAATCCACAACTCCTCCTGCCACACACACAATCCACTACTTCCTCCTGCCACACACAATCTACTACTCCTCCTGCCACACACACAATCCACTACTCCTCCTGCCACACACACAATCCACTACTCCTCCTGCCACAACACACACAATCCACTACTCCTCCTGCCACACACACAATCCACTACTCTTCCTGCCACACACACACACCACATCCACTACTCCTCCTGCCACACACACAATCCACTACTCTCCTGCACACACACACACAATCCACTACTCCTCCTGCCACACACACAATCCACTACTCCTCCTGCCACACACACACAATCCACTACTCCTCCTGCCACACACACAACAATCCACTACTCCTCCTGCCACACACACACACAATCCACTACTCTTCCTGCCACACACACAATCCACTACTCTTCCTGCCACACAACCACACAATCCACTACTCTTCCTGCCACACACACACATCCACAAACTCCTCCTGTCACACACACAATCCACTACTCCTCCGCCACACACACAATCCACTACTCCTCCTGCCACACACACCCACATCCACTACTCCTCCTGCCACACACACACAATCCACTACTCTTCCTGCCACACCACACAATCCACATCTCCTCCTGCACACACAATCCACTACTCCTCCTGCACACCACAATCCACTACTCCTCCTGCACACACACACAATCTACTACTCCTCCTGCCACACACACACACATCTACTACTCCTCCTGCCACTCACACACAATCTACTACTCCTCCTGCCACACACACACAATCCACTACTCTTCCTGCCCACACAACTCCACTACTCTTCCTGCCACACACACACACAATCCACTACTCTCCTGCCACACACACAATCCACTACTCCTCCTGCCACACACACAATCACTACTCCTCCTGCCACACACACAATCCACTACTCCTCCTGCCACACACACAATCCACTACTCCTCCTGCCACACAACACACAATCCACTACTCCTCCTGCCACACAACACCATCATAAACTACTGCAGCAGTCTGTCCACCACTGCTAGTAAAACCACTCTTTCTCGACTCCAGATCTACGTTCCACACACACACACACACACACACCACACCAACACACACACACACACACCACACAACACACACACACACACACACACACACACACACACACACACACACACACACACACACACACACACACACACACACAACACACACACCACACACACACACACACACACACACACACCACCCCTACACTACGCTGCATATCTGTCCTGAACTGCAATAGTAAAATGTGAGTTAAAACCCATCCACCCTCTTCTCTCCCCTCTCTCCCTCCCTATTCCCTCTCTCCCTCTCTCTACCTCCTCCTCTCCCCTTCCCTCCCTCTTCTCTCTCTCTCTAACCCTCCTCCCTTCTCATTCCTCTTTCCCTCTTTTCCCTCTCCCTCTCCTCCCTCTTTCTCCCCTCTCTCTCTCTCTAACCCTCTCCTTTCTCACGCCCTCCCCTCTCTCCCTCTTTCACTCTCCTCCTCTGCCCCTCTCTCTTGCTCCTCTCCCTCTGTCCCTCTCCCTGCCCCGTCCCTCTCTCCCTCTCTCCCTCTCCCTCTCTCCTCCTGATCATCTGCTTATTCAGCTATACAGTCAGTCTCACCCTGCACCCCATCCCACTCACTGTAAATCACATGGCAGTGGGACCATTAAATAGCTACAGGGTGCCCTCTCTGCACGCGCACCACACACACCACACACACACACACACACACACACACACACACACACAACACACACACACACACACACACACCACACACACACACACACACACACAACACACCACACACACACACCACACACACAACACACACACACACCACAATGAAACTACTAACTCCCAGTGACTACTACTCCCAGTGAAGTGCTTCTAAATCATCATGGATTAAATTATTCAATACCTGAATGACTGAATCGAAAGACTGCATAATACAATCAGTGCAATGTAGAAATGCTGACTAGAGAAACTGTTTCAACTCCACTCAATCAGTGTGGTCTATGTTAGTGGCTTCAGAGGGGGTATCCCCCCCCCCCCCCCCCCCCCCCGGTGGAGGCATTGGGTTAGCGTACCCATAAATCACACGCAGATAGAGAACACATGCTTACGTAGCCAGCTAGCCACTGACTTACCAACTGTGTGGTTCTGGTGTGAGTTGCTGGTGAAGCGCTAATGAGAATCCAAAAAAGCTGCCGGTCTCCCCCTCCTTGGTCAGAGTCATGCTAGTATCCAGGTTGAATCCTGCAACAGTCAGGAAATAGACGGAGAGAAGGAGAGAATGGAGAAGAAGACCCCAGCGCTGTGAAAGAGAGACCGAGAATCCATGTCTCAGATGTGGTGCCATAGTCCTGGAGAATGAGCAGGTCCCTCAGAAGAGCAGAGCAGGTCCCTCAGCAGAGCAGGTCCCTCAGCAGAGCAGAGCAGGTCCCTCAGCAGAGCAGAGCAGAACAGGTCCCTCAGCAGAGCAGAGCAGAACAGGTCCCTCTCAGCAGAACAGAGCAGAACAGGTCCCTCTCAGCAGAACAGAGCAGAGCAGCCTCTGTTCAGTTACAGATTAACAAAGAGTTCTATATTCTCTGTGTTTTAATTTAATGCTGATTGGAGAAAGAAAAAGGATAAGTGCTGCTTGACTCTCCTCTTCTGGCTCGGTTGATATTTCCCTTGTTTCCTTTTCTCACTCTCTTTCTGTTCTCTCCTCCTACGTCTTCTTCTGTCAGTCTGCGGAGCAGCCTGAGAAAATGTGGCTGTGTGAGCCAGCTTGTGTGTGAGAGAGTGTGTGTGAGAGAGTGTGTGTGGTGTGCGTATACCTCCCCCTCCTCTGCTGTGTGACTGAGAGAGACAGAGGACAAGTGCCTTGAATAGCCCGCTCACTCCTCCCCCCTCCCCATACTCTTTCAATCTCTCTCTCTCTCTCTTTCTGCCCTTTCTCTCTCTCTCTCTCTCTCAGCTGACATCAACACTCAAGGGACTGCTGCCAAAATACCAGGCAAGGTTGTCAAGATACTTGGACCCAATTGAATCAGAAAAGAATGAAAAGAAAGCAGCCATTTTTTTTTTTATCTGTTAAACTCACAGTGTCCAAAAGGCATCCATCCCCTTCAGTAAATGGAACAGGTGCTTGGATATCTGAACAGAAGACAAGAGGAACAGGAGTTCTGRCAGGAGAACACGGTTGATCAATAACATGAACTTAAGCGCTTCTTTTTTTCTTCTTCTTTGAAMAAAAAAAAAWKRAAAMMWKRAAWKKWRRWCYKGRAWYCMTTWAMTWAAMYTYCMRKWAWYCMAAAWKKWWWWWWAAAAAACAAGGGAAAAATGACATTTCTAAAATATTGAAATTGAAGATAGCTGTTAGCTGCTAGAGTAACAGGGTGATCAATAATGCTCTAGAGATTATTTTTCTTTCAGAGAACCTGCATGGAATCTGGGCTGGAGTCCAAAAACTTGCAGTGATCTGGAATGAACCTCCCAGACAATGGAGCACGGTAATGTGCACAGTGACCCAGGAAACCTAAGAACAAACCTGTGAGGGGATCAAACAGAGAGTGACAGAAGTATATGTGCTGTGGCAGGAAAATGTGACCAGAGTTCGGAGTAACATAATTGAGAGAATTGAAGACATTGAGTAGAGTACATCAAAGCAAAAATATCTAATCTGAGTAGAGTAGAGTAAATTACCATAGGCTTGTCTTTTTCTTTAAATCTAAATTACTGTTGAACACCAGACTAATAAACTCCCTTGACATAAAACGTATTTGTCATATTTTAACAGACAACAACACTAGACTGTGAAGCAATGTGACTTCCTATAGCCTRGCTAAAAGCTACCGTCTTAGATTACACCGTGCCCACCCATGCTCTGCCACACCAAAGTCCCATGTCTAGTCAGTCATGCCCTCACARCATTGTCCACATTGTGGAAACTTTGTACCAGCCAGGTCACAGCTGTTCTGGACCAGCTGATTCCTGTCCTCCTGTCACTGTGTTTCTATACAATCTGAGTCCCAAATTACACCCTATTTTCTACATAGTGCAGTACATTTGGTCAAAATTAGTRCACTATGTAGGGARTAGGGTGCGATTTGGGATGGAGCCTACAGCTGTCTTGAGGTTACGTATACCCCCTCTGAGGCTAGTTAGTCACCTTCTTCTGATACCTTCTCACACCTTCTTACACAAACACCCACATGAAATACTGGGTTTAGGAATTGTTCATATGTATCGTAAAAACTGTATTGGATATCGAYAACAATCGGCTAAGTGAGAAAGCGAGACAATGTCAAAACAAAGCCATATAAAAAAGGGGGGAAATCTTCATAAACATTTTTTAAAAAAAATCAAGATCTATAATTTCCTCAGCTGAATATGAACAGCATTTATGTGTCATAGACTACAGTGGTAAATGTAATACTCACTGATGATTCACTGGGTGATCTGGAWCAGTCATAGATGTTTACCCTCACTCAGCTCTCAGCCCTGAGATCATCGTTCTCACGTGAAATGCTTGGCATCACAGAGGAACTCCCACATAGCAGAATAAAGCAAGCCAAGCACGGGGGTCCTAGCCTGCACTAAACTAGCGGCTGGCTGGCTATGGTAGCTACATGGCTTGGCTGCTGCTCTTGTTGCCCTCTTCTGCCCTGAGGTGGTGTAGGAGGGAAGTAAACAGACCTGTATGAGAGCATATCAAGCCGTATGTCTGTAGATAAAGTAGGTCTTCCTGTAATACATTTCCTTCATACACTTACACAGTTTAAACAGTAGCTATAAGACTTACCGTAGGTTGTATGTCTCTTCAATCCATACAAGTATATCACACCCCGTTGATCTTATGTGCATTTAGATAAAACATTTTTTGTACAGTTGAAGTCGGAAGTTACATACACTTAGGTTGGAGGTAATTAAAACTCGTTTTTCAACCACTCCACAAATTTCTTGTTAACAAACTATAGTTTGGCAAAGTCGGTTAGGACCATCTACTTTGTGCATGACACAAGTAATTTTTCCAACAATTGTTTACAGACAGATTATTTCACTTATAATTCACTGTATAACAATTCCAGTGGGTCAGAAGTTTTACATAACACTAAGTTTGACTGTGCCTTTAAACAGCTTGGAAAAGTCCAGAAAATTATGTCATATTCTAATAGTTCATATATATTCTGATAGGCGTATTGTACATAGACATCATTTTGAGTCACAATTTGGAGGTGTACCTGTGGATGTATTTCAAAGCCTACCTTCAAAACTCAGTGCCTCTTTGCTTGACCAATCATGGGAAAATCAAAAGAAATCAGCCAAGACCTCAGAAAAAATTGTGGACCTCCACAAGTCTGTTTCATCCTTGGGAGCAATTTCCAACGTCTGAAGCTGTACCAACGTTCATGCTGTACAAACAATAGACGCAAGTATAAACACCATGGGACCCACGCAAGCCGTCATACCGCTCAAGGAAGGGACGGTGTTCTGTCTCCTAGAGAATGAACATACTTTGGTGCGAAAAGTGCAAATAAATCCCAGAAACAACAGCAAAGGACCTTGTGAAGTTGCTGAGGAAACAGGTACAAAAGTATATATTATCACAGTAAAAACGAGTCCATATCGACATATACCTGAAAAGGCCCGCTCAGCAAGGAAGAAGCCACTGCTCAAAACCACCATAAACAAGCCAGACTATGGTTTGCAACTGCACATGGGGAACAAAATCTACTTTTTGGAGAAATGTCCCCTGGTCTGATGAAACAAAAAATAGAACTGTTTGGCCTAATGACCATTGTTTATGTTTGGAGGAAAAGGGGAGGCTTGCAAGCCGAAGAACCACATCCCAAACGTGAAGCACGGGGGTGGCAGCATCATGTTGTGGGGCTGCTTTTGCTGCAGGAGGGGACTGGTGCACTTCACAAAATAGATTGCATGAGGAGGAAATTATGTGTATATATTGAAGCAGCATCTCAAGACATCAGTCAGGAAGTTAAAGCTTGGTCGCAAATGGGTCTTCCAAATGGACAATGCATACAATGCATATTATTGATACCCAAGCATACTTCCAGTTGTGGCAAAATGGCTTAAGGACAACACAGTCAAGGTATTGGAGTGACCATCACAAAGCCCTGACCTCAAATTTGAGGGCAGAACTGAAAAAGCGTGTGGCGAGCAAGGAGGTTAACAAACCTTACTCAGTTACACCAGCTCTGTCAGGAGAAATGGGCCAAAATTCACCCGACTTATTGTGGGAAGCTTGTGGAAGGCTACCTGAAACGTTTGACCCAAGTTAAACAAATTTAAAGGCAATGCTACCAAATACTAATTAAGTGTATGTAAACTTCTGACCCACTGGCAATGTGACGAAAGAAATAAAAAGCTGAATTAAATCATTCTCTCTACTATTATTCTGACATTTCACATTCTTAAATAAAGTGGTGATCCTAACTGACCTAAAACAGGGAATTTTAACTAGGATTAATGTTCAGGAATTGTGAAAAACTGAGTTTAAATGTATTTGGCTAAGGCTCCACACCCCTATCACTCCTACATATCATGGAAATAACTGTGCTGTAGTTCATGTAGGGAGTGTATTGTCTCTGAGGAAAAGAGGGTTTCAAACCAAAACAGAGGCCCATCTACGATCACATTCCTGCACCCACATAGTGCTTCTCTGGACCACTGCTCTGAGACAGATGTAGCCATAATACCTCCATCTATTATATTTTGCCAAGTTATAGGCCTGAGCTCCAAAATGCAGCAGTGACACACCTTAGGAATTATAAACGCAATTCACAACAACAACAAAAAAATCTGACTGTTGTCACGGTTTTCTTCCTGGGATGAAGGAGAGGACCAAAACGCAGCGCGGCTAGTGTTCAACATGTTTAATAGACGAATAAACGGTAACACTACTACAAGTAACAAAATAACAAATGTGAAAACCGAGACAGCCCTATCTGGTGCAGACAAAGTACAGAGACAGGAAACAATCACCCACAAAATCCCAACCCAAAACAAGCCTCTCAATCAGGGACCACGATTGACAGCTGCCTCTGATTGAGAACCATATTAGGCTGAACACAGAAACAGACAAACTAGACACACAACATAGAATTCCCACCCAGCTCACGTCCTGACCAACACTAAACAAGCAAAACACATAAGAACTCTGGCCAGGACGTTACAACTGTCCTCTCGCCTCTTTGCAGTGGAGGGCAACTGTTTTGCTGAAATTGGCTAATAAGAAAGTGTTCCATTTGTCTATATACACATTAGTTACACAATACATGAAAAGGTAACGCAAAACACGAAAACCAAAACACAACCATTTGAAACAAACACATTCTTCAGTAAAAAGGTCCTCTAGCATCCGCCTGAACTGCCCCAGAGGCACCAAAATCCACTAACTTAAAGGGAAAGTTATCTGCTTAAATCCACTAACTTAAAGGGAAAGTTATCTGCTAGACCCTATTTGGGGCGGTGTTTAGAGCGTTGGGCCAGTGATCGAAAGGTTGCTAGATCGTTCTTAACTGACTTGCCTAGCTAAATAAAGGTTAAATAAAAATGTGGGGTGTTTTTCCAGTCCCCCAACATAATTATGAGTSATGAGAGGGTGTTTCAGACATAATTCTGTACTATACTGTGGCTGTATTTATTTATTTTTTCACAATGGGAGAGTTCAACCAATGACGTCATTGGTTGATTAAGCCTGTTGTCTGATCTAAAAATGAAGATAAGCAAGCCAAGCCGGGGTCCTAGCCTGCCTAAACTAGCGGCTGGCTGGGATGTAGCTACATGGTTGGCTTGCTGCTCTTGTTGCCTCTTCTGCCTGAGTGGTTGTAGGAGGGAAGTAGCAGACCCTGTATGAGAGGCAATTCATTTTGCCTCTTTGCCTGAGATGGTGTAGGAGGGAGTACGACTGTATGAGAGATATCATTTGCCTTTCTGCCCTAGGATGGTGTAGGAGGGAAGTAAACAATGTATAGAGAGCATATAGAGCTATGGTTGTAGATAAAGTCAGGTTTCATGTTACAATTTTTCATACACTTACACAGTTTACAGTAAGCTATAGACTTACCGTAGTTGTATGTCTATTCAATCATAAAGTTATCAAACGTGATCTTATGGTGCTTTAGATAGAAACAATTTTTTGTACAGTTGGAAAGTGGAAGTTTACATACACTTAGTTGGAGTAATTAAAACTCGTTTTTCACACTCATAAATTTCTTGTTAAAAACTTAGTTTTTGGCAGTCGGTTTAGGAATCTACTTGTGCCATGACAAGTAATTTTTCGCAACATTGTTTACAGACAGATTATTTCAGCTTATAATTCACTTGTATACAATTCAGTGGGTCAGAAGTTTATTTTACACTAAGTTGGATGTGCTTTAAACAGCTTGGAAGTCCAGAAATTATGTCATGGCTTTCTCAGCTTTCTGATAGGCTAATTGAATCATTTGAGTCAATTGGAGGTGTACTGTGGATGTAATTTCAAAGTATCTTCAACTAGTGCCTTTTGGCTTGACATACTGGAAAATCAAGAATCAGCCAAGACTCAGAAAAATTGTGGACGCTACCCAGTCTGTTTCTCTTGGGAGCAATTTCCAAAAGTCTGAAGGTAACGTTCATCTGTAAACAAGTACGCAGTTAACAGATGGGAGCGCCGTCATAGCTCAGGAAGGAGACGTGTCTGTTCTAGAGATGAAATATTTTGGTGGCGAAAAGTGCAATAATACAAACAAGCAAGGATTGTGGAAGTTGCTGGGGAAACGGTACAGTTATATATATCAGTAAACGAGTCGTATATCGAATTAATCTGAAGAGCGCGCTAGCAAGGGAAGCCCTGTCTCAAAACCACCATACCAAGCCAGACTATGGTTTGCAACTGCACATGGGGAAAAGATTAATTTTTGGAGAAATGTCCCCTGGTCTGATGAACAAAAATATAACTGTTTGGCATATGACCATTGTTATGTTTGGAGGAAAAGGGGGAGGCTTGCAAGCCGAAGAACAATCCACCGTGAAGCACGGGGGTGGCAGCATCATGTTTGTGGGGCTGCTTTTGCTGCAGGAGGGACTGTGCACTTCACAAAATAGATGGGTAATGCAGGAAAATATGTGTATATATTGAAGCAGCATCTCAAGACATCAGTCAGGAAGTTAAAGCTTGGTGGCAAATGGGTCTTCCAAATGGACAATGCATACATGCTATTATTGATACCAAGCATACTTCAGTTGTGGAAAATGGCTTAAGGACAAACAAGTCAGGTATTGGAGTGACCATCACAAAGCCCTGACCTCAAATTTGAGGGCAGAACTGAAAAAGCGTGTGGAGCAAGGAGGTTACAAACCTTACTCAGTTACACCAGCTTGTCAGGAGAAATGGGCCAAAATTCACCGACTTTATTGTGGGAAGCTTGTGGAAGGCTACCTGAAACGTTTGACCAAGTTAAACAATTTAAAGGCAATGCTCAAAATACTAATTAAGTGTATGTAAATATTCTGACCACTGGCAATGTGACGAAAGAAATAAAAGCTGAATTAAATCATTCTCTCTACTATTATTCTGACATTTCACATTCTTAAAATAAAGTGGTGATCCTAACTGACCTAAAACAGGAATTTTAACTAGGATTAAATGTAAGGATTGTGAAAAACTGAGTTTAAATGTATTTGGCTAAGGCTCACACCCCTATCATCCTACATATCATGGAAATAACTGTGCTGTAGTTTCATGTAGGGAGTGTATTGTCTCTGAGGAAAAGAGGGTTCAAACCAAACAGAGGCCCATCTACGATCACATTCCTGCACCCACATAGTGCTTCTCTGGACCACTGCTCTGAGACAGATGTAGCCATAATACCTCCATCTATTTATTTTGCAAGTTATAGGCCTGAGCTCAAAATGCAGCAGTGACACACCTTAGATTATAAACGCAATTCACAACAACAACAAAAAAATCTGACTGTTGTCAGGTTTTCTTCCTGGGATGAAGGAGAGGACCAAAAACGAGCGCGCGCTAGTGTTCAACATGTTTAATAGACGAATAAACGGTAACACTACTACAAGTAACAAAATACAAAATGTGAAAACCGAGACAGCCTATCTGGTGCAGACAAAGTACAGAGACAGGAAACAATCACCCACAAAATCCCAACCAAAAGCCTCTCAATCAGGGACCACGATTGACAGCTGCCTCTGATTGAGAACCATATTAGGCTGAAACACGAAACAGACAAACTAGAACACAAACATAGAATTCCACGCCAGCTCACGTCTGACCAACACTAAAAAGCAAAACATAAGAATCCTGGCAGGACGTTACAACTGTCTCTCGCCTCTTTGCAGTGGAGGGCAACTGTTTTGCTGAAATTGGCTAATAAGAAAGTGTTCCATTTGTCTATATACACATTAGTTTACACAATACATGAAAAGGTAACGCAAACACGAAAACCAAAACACAACCATTTGAAACAAACACATTCTTCAGTAAAAAGGTCCTCTAGCATCGCCTGAACTGCCAGAGGCCAACAATCCACTAACTTAAAGGGAAAGTTATCTGCTTAATCCACTAACTTAAGGGAGTTATTGTTAAATCTAACTTAAGGGAAAGATATCTGCTTAAATCCACTATTAAAGGGAAAGTTATTGCTTAAATCATACTAAAGGGAAAGTTATTGCTTAATCCTAATTAAAGGGAAAGTTATTGCTTAAATCCTAATTTAAAGGGAAAGTTTTGGTTAAATACTACTTTAAGGGAAGTATCTGTTAAATACTACTTAAGTGGAAAGTTTTGCTTAAATCACTAACTTAAGGGAAGTTTGCTTAATCCACTAAGCTTAAAGGGAAAGTTATTCTGCTTAAATCATAACATAAGGGAAAGTTCTGCTTAAATCTAACGTAAGGGAAGTTACTGGCTTAATCAAAGCTTAAGGGAAAGTTACTGTTAAATCTACTTAAAGGGAAAGTTATCGGGTTTTAAATCCACTACTTAAAGGGAAAGTTATCTGATTAATCATAACTTAATAGGGCAAGTTATTGCTTAAATCATAATTAAAGGGAAGTTATCTGTTAATCCTCATTAAGGGAAGTTATCTGTAGACTATTTTGGGGCGGCGTAGCCTGGTTTAGAGCGTTGGGCCAGTGATCGAAGGTTGTAGATGTTCTAACTGACTTGCATAGTAATAAAGGTTAATAAAATGTTGGGGTGTTTTCAGTGCCAACATATTATGAGTATGAGAGGTGTTTCAGACCCCCATATTTCTGTACCTATAACTGTGTGTATATTATAATTATTTTTGGCATGGGAGATGTTACAATGAGTCATTGGTTGGATTAGCCTGTTGTTATTAAATGAAGGATCATAATTTTTGTAGCAATTATTGTGGTCTTGTGTTTCACCGATGACATCATCTCCACGAGTGGTACGCCTGGTTAGTATCTTTGTTTTTTTATTATTTAGTTAGGTAGGGTGTGAATGGGGATGTATGTGTTTTCATGTCTAGGGGTTTTGTATTTAATGGGGCAGTGTCTAGTCTATGGTGTAATGTTTTTTGTTTTATGGTTGCCTAGATTGGTTCTCAATTAGAGAAGCTGTCTATGTTGTTTGATTGGGACCATATTTAGGAGCCTTTCTTGGTATTTTGTGGGTTTTGTTTGTCCTATGTGTATGTTTGTGTCAGAATATTTGTTTATAGCGTCACGTTCGGTCTTGTTTGTTGTTTTGTTAGTTTGAGTGTTTTGTCTATTAAAAGGAAGATGTATTGTTATCAGTGCGCATGGTCTCCTCTGCTTCGCCATATTAGATCGTGAAAGGAGTGTATACTTCATATGGC
>NC_036851.1:47203914-47216688 GCF_002910315.2 Salvelinus sp. IW2-2015 | reverse complement strand
TATATGGTTGTCCTTGTTCAACAGCGCATTTGGTCTCAACGATGTTTCTATCTGCCAGGGCATTGCAGGATATCTAAGTTTCCCTGGCTTTGAAAAGACTACAGCCCAACGGGAGTCCTAAATCCTTGTTCCCACTTTTCAAAATGGGGGCGGTGCTGGTKWACAGKTTCACAGGAGCTATGTTACCGTGCGCTGTCGATCCGAGACTGCTAAATAATTAGCAATGGCTGTTTCTAACGAGTCCTCTTTTCAAGTAGAGCTGGATGATGAAACAGGACTCTGGAGGGTAAATTACAAACAAGKAAGTTGTTTTGCTGYCGGTAGCTAGCTAGCAATATAAGCTCTCTTTTAACCGAGGCAGTGTTGTTCAGTACAGTACAATTTAGTGATTGATTTGGCCATAACGGGGCTTGCCCGTACCACTACAAGCCAAGATAGCCAAGTTTAGCTAGCTASCTGTGTTGTTTGCTATACCTAAAATGTACTGTAGTCTAACTTTATAGCTAGATAGCTAACTAGYSTAGCTAGCCTCAGTGCCTCTCATTAGGAGCAAAACTGGGTAAATATATTGATGACGATGGCGGAGAGTAAAGGAATGACWTTGKCTTTATGACTCATAATCTTGAAGTAACTACACCTTTGTGTTGTAACTAGCTAACTAACGTGTCTGTGAGATGTCTCATGTTAGAAGTCCATGCTGCTACAGTAGGAATACAGACAGTACACAACTATTTCCCATGAATSTATAATAGCGTTTTCGTCTTTCTATCACAGACAATATCRCTTGGATACAAAGAAGTTGATGACTCTCAAGAGAAGTTGTGAAAGGTCCCATAACAACAAACACCCTTTGTATCAAAGTGACTCTGAACACCTCACTGCACCACCCAAGCACACCATATGCAAGTATTCCCTTTATCAGGTTTCAGGTAAGACCCAAGTGCAGACTGTGTTTAAGTGCCAATGTTTATTGCAACAACAGGGGCAGGCAAACGACAGGTCAMGGCAGGCAGGGGTCGATAATCCAGAGCAGTGGGGMAAAGGTACAGGACGGCAGGCAGGCCTAGGGTCAGGTCAGGCAGAGGTCAGTAATCCAGAGCAGAGTCCGAAAGATACAGAATGGCAGGCAGGCTTAGGGTCAGTGCAGGCAGAATGGTCAAAACCAGGAAAACTAGAAAACAGGAACTAGAGAAAAACAGGAGCACGGGAAAAACACTGGTAGGCTTGATGAAACAAAACGAACTGGCAACAGACAAACAGAGAACACGGGTATAAATACATTGGGGATAACGGGGAAGATGAGTGACACCTGGAGGGAGGTGGAGACAAGCACAAAAAACAGGTGAAACAGATCAGGGTGTGACAAGTACATGTCTTGAATATCACAATGAATTGATCAAGATGTCAACACTTTATTGGTTTCTGATGCAGCTGGAAACATTTAGTCACTTGTCAGTACACTTGTGATATAAAACATCATTATATACAGTACATACTCTATTTACAACAGCTAGCAAAATCTATACCACAATTCAGTTGTGAGCATACTAGGCATTCTATATTATACTACAACGTCAGTCTAATTGAAAATGGACGTTGTGTTGGTTGAATGTTCCAGGCAGGATCCAGAATGTTCTTCAGCTGGTGAACCTCTTCTTGTGTTGGGTAATTGCAGCTGGTTTAGCAGGTTTTGGCGCTGTGGGGATGTTGGCAGGGATATTGGATTTAGGGAGCTGTGATTCTGGCTCCTTGCAGACAAGCGGCTGGTCCTTTCTGCACTCCACAACCAGGTGAACAAGCTTCTCGTACACTTTCTTCAAATCAAATCAAATTAAATTTTCACATGCGCCGAACAGGTGTACCTTACCGTGAAATGCTTACCTACAAGTCCTTAACCAACAATTAGTTCAAGAAATAGAGTTAAGAGTTAAAGTGACTATGGATAGATAATAAACAGTGAGTAGCAGTAGTGTATAAACAAAGGGTGGGGTGTCCTTGTAAATAGTCCGGGTGGCCATTTGATTAATTGTTCAACAGTCTTATGGCTTGGGGGTAGAAGCTGTTAAGGAGCCTTCTGGATCTAAACTTGGCACTCYGGTACTGCTTGCAGTGCGGTTGCAGAGAGAACAGTCTGACTTGGGAGACTCCAACAATTTTTTGGGGCTTCCTCTGACTCAGCCTAGTATATAGGTCCTGTAAATCAGGAAGCTTGGCCCCAGTGATGTACTGGGCCGTACGCACTACCCTTTGTAGAGCCTTACGGTTGGATGCCAAGCAGTTAACATCACAGCCAGTGATGCAACTGGTCAGGATGCTCTCGATGGTAATTCTTGTGAATGTTGACTTGTTTAAAGGTCTTGCTCAAATCGGCTACGGAGAGCGTGATCACACAGTTGTCCGGAATAGCGGGTGCACTCATGCATGCTTCAGTGTTGCTTGCCTCGGAGCGAGCATAAAAGGCATTTAGCTTGTTTGGTAGGCTCACGTCACTGGGAAGCTCGCGGTTGTGTTTCCCTTTGTAGTCCGTAATAGTTTGCAAACCCTGCCACATCTGACGAGCGTCAGAGCCGGTGTAGTAGGACTCAATCTTAGTCCTGTATTGACGCTTTGCCTGTTTGATGGTTTGTCTGAGGCAATTGTGGGATTTCTTATAAGCGTCCGGATTAGTGTTCTGCTCCTTGAAAGAGGCAGCTCTAGCCTTTAGCTCGGTGCAGATGTTGCCTGTAATCCATGGTTTCTGGTTGGGATATGTACATCCAGTCACTGTGGAGACTACGTCRTCAAGGCGATAATTGATGAAGCCGGTGACTGAGGGGGTATACTCCTCAATGCCATTGGATGAATCGCGGAACATATTCCAGTCTATGCTAACAAAACAGTCCTGTAGCGTAGCATCCGCGTCATCTGACCATTTCTGTATTGAACGAGTCACTGGTACTTCCTGCTTTAGTTTTTGCTTGTAAGCAGGAATCAGAAGGATRGAATTATGGTCCGATTTGCCAAATGGAGAGCAAGTGAGAGCTTTGTATGGGTCTCTGTCTGTTTGTGGAGTAAACGTGGTCTAGAGTTTTTTTCCCCTCTGGTTGCACATGTAACATGCTGGTAGAAATCAGGTAAAACGGATTTAAGTTTGCCTGCATTAAAGTCTCCGGCCACTAGGAGCACCTCTTCTGGATGAGCATTTTCTTGTTTGCTTATGGCCTTAAACAGCTCGTTGAGTGCGGTCTTAGTGCCAGCATTGGTTTGTTGTGGTAAATAGACGGCTACGAAAAATATAGACTGTCCCTTGGTAGATAGTGTGGTCTACAGCTTATTATGAGGTACTCTACTTCGGYCGAGCAATACCTCAAGACTTCTTTAATATTAGACATTGCACCCCAGCTGTTATTGACAAATAGACACACACCCACGCCCCTCGTCTKACCATACGTAGCTGCTCTGTCCTGTCGATGCACGGAAAACCAAGCCAGCTCTATATTATCCATGTCGTTGTTCAGCCACGACATGAAACATAAGATATTACAGTTTTTAATGTCCAGTTGGTAGGATAGTCTTGATCGTAGATCATCCAGTTTATTCTCCAGTGATTGCACGTTGGCCAGTAGGACGGATGGTAGTGGCAGTTCACCGACAAATTCTCACAACACACCCTGACCTTCGCCCCGTATCTCTTCTTCACGCGAATGACAAGGATTTAGGCCTGGTCTCGAGAAAGCAGTATATCCTTTGCGTCGGACTAATTCAAGACAAAATGGTGTCCAGAAGCTCTTTTCGGTCATAAGAGACGGTAGCAGCAACAATATCTACAAAATAAGTTACAAACAAAGTTAAAAAAACGAACAAAATAGCACGGTTGGTTAAGAGCCTGTAAAACGGCAGCCATCCCCTCCAGGGCCATTATTATTTCACCACCCACTGCTTCGACCTCTTGCAGAAGATTTGTTTGTACTGCAAGTCCCCTGGAAAGAYATGAAGACTGATCACAAGGATGTGTAAAACATGAAGACTGATCATGAGGATATGTAACCATGCAATAAACCATGGTCATTTGTAAACAAAAAAGGGTATAGTAGACTGGTATGTGTTTTATTCAGAGTCAATAATGGGGCATTGAAATGGGCTATTAGCAAACATGTGAAAAGTCGGGGCAGCTTGACTTGTAGACAGTCTAGTTTTGTATTGTTGTGTATGAGCTACAGTTGTGCTGTTGAGTAGACAAGCACTGCCAACCATAGAGTGAATAGGTTTAAGAGCCCCTGACTACAAGGGTGTGAAAAGTTTGAGGGGCACTTGTCTGSTAGACAGTGTAGTGTATTGGTGATTTTGTTTTCTCAAAAGTGTATTGTGCTTTCATAAATACCTTTCACTCTCCTGGCTATTTTCAAAGTCAGATGATGTTGAGCTTCAGCTTATTCCAGGCTGAAAGCTTTCATCCAATGGGTGTACAGGCTCTGTACTACTAAAGCTGGTCATCGTCATCGACAGAAGGATTATTCTGTAGGACACACAGTAGTCAGTGATTAGACAACATTTTACTACTTTGTCCCCATCAATACACACTCAAACAARGWACTATATCCACCCAGCCCCTCATGTCAATAGATCATGCATACTAACCTTCACACACACAATACCCACTGCCAACAGACATCAGTCAGTCACCGACGCCATCCGCCCTTACTAATACCTCCTTTTCTCCAATTTAGACTAAAAGCCTTGCATGAACAATCAACTAAGCCTCCACAATACAGAGAAAACTCCAGCAGAAGTTGTAGCCTACTTGTAAACACACCAACCATGACAACAAGACACGGACCATGTTTATGCCAAACTCCAGTATATTTATTTACTCWTCATAGAGRMATGGAAAGATTTGGTTTATTTTAGTAATKTAGAAGGTGACTTACACTAGTTCCTGGTGCTGAGYTTGATGTTGATGCRTTTWCAGATGTTGATGGGATCGGACTCTAAATAGAACACATAGCCACGTTAGCATCAACCGTAGTTATTTAGCTAGCTAGCTAACGTAACCTAACGAAGCTAATGTTAGCTTGCAAAGTTACAAATCACATTGCCAGAKAGCAGCTGGCTAATTACATTGATATGATTTGGAATGTCTAGCCAGTGTATTATGAAACCTTAGATAAACAAACTTAGTTTGCTAGCTAACTAGCTAGTTAGCTAGGTAACGTTAGCTACGTTACCTCAGCTTGACTTCTTCTCTGCTGCTCTGATGTTGGCTGATCGGCTACCTTCCTCTTTTAAGTGAAGGGGAAAATCGAATAGCATCACTTTTCAACGTTCGAYGACATGGCAAACCCATCAGTTCAGACTTCAGTTTCGTTTCGAAATCTTCTGGCTGAAAGTGGAGGCTACAAACACAGACATTTTGATATTTCTCACATCAACTGGATACACCTCCACGGGGCGGTACTACGTTCTGAAATKACTATGAATTGTGGATATTGTGATTTGATTACAAGCAGGAAATGTAGCTGGCCCGTTTCTACTGGTGAGATGCAGAAACACTCGTATTTGCTCTGAATTGTTATGACACACATGATATTTTAATAACATATTAATGGACATGTATAGTGAAACAGAAGATATCTCCAGGGTTATAGACGATATCACCATAATCAATAACCGTAATGAATGTTGAGTGAATTATTTGTTTTCTGCTATTTAATTAACCTATTCCTATAGAAGAAGTGTATTTGAATTATACATTTTTTAACTAACATGCTTTTTTTAAAGATAGATTTTTTTTGTCAATCCAGATGCCCAGATATTTGTAAACGGAGACCATCCCAAAGTGAGTATGCAAAAATCATCAAATACACCTTTACATGATTTGGAAAATAACATATACTTGGTTTTACCTTAAGTACCAATTTCAGTTCAACAAAGGCTTTCTGTAGGGCAATAAWGACAGATTGAAGCTCTGACACAGCCTGGTCAGCTGTGGGGGCAATAAAATACACCACTGTCATCTGCATACAGGTGACAGTATATATTTTTATTTTACAGATAAACCAATATTGTTAATGTAAATAGTGAAAAGAACCGGACAAATAATCGATCCCTGTGGGACACCCTTTGTTATGTCCAGAAAACCTGATTTAACACCATCAGTAAATACACACTCTGTTATGTCCTTAAATGCAGCTTGGTCCAGGAAATTGATGAATGCCTCTGAATAAGTAATGAGTGATCCACAGTGTCGAAGGCTTTAGACACGTCAATAAAAAGGGCMGCACARTGTTTCTTCTTATACAAACAATTAGGAACAACATTTTAAACCAAAGAAGTAGCAGAGATGGTGCTATGACCTGGTCTGAAACCTGACTGGTGTACATTTAGAATACATTTTGTGTTCTCTTAAGGATCCGCCCCTTTTTTTCAATTTTCGCCTAAAATGACATACCCAAATCTGACTGCMTGTAGCTCAGGACCTGAAGCAAGGATATGCATATTTTTGATACCATTTGAAAGGAAACACGTTGAAGTTTGTGGAAATGTGAAATGAATGTAGGAGAAAATAACACATTAGATCTGGTAAAAGATAATACAAAGAATAACCATGCATTTTTTTTGTACCATCATCTTTGAAATGCAAGAGAAAGGCCATAATGTATTACTCCAGCCCAGGCGCAATTTCGATTTTGGCCACTAGATGGTAGCAGTGCATGTGCAAAGTCTTAGACTGATCCAAAGAACCATTGTGTTTCTGTTCAAACTTTTGTATCAAGACTGCCCAAAAGTGCCTAATTTGTTTATGAATAACTTTTCAAGCTCATAACTGTGCACTCTGTGCACACTGTGCACACTAATAGCTACTGTAAATTGGACAGTGCAGTTAGAGTAACAAGAATTTAAGCTTTCTGACAATATCAGATATTTCTATGTCCCGAGAAATGTTCTTGTTACTTACAACCTCATGCTAATCACATTAGCCTACATTAGCTCAACCATTCCGCGAGGGACCCACCGATCCTGTTGAGGACAGAAACGSCACTCAAACTTTAGAACAGCAGACCGGTCTGGAATAGTGCGCTTGTCAAAGGTTTTTTGATASAATTTACACTTCTGGAACTATATCCATTTTAAATATTCATAAAAGCTCCATAGGCTTGAATGGGAAGTATTTKCATTTGTCACTGCTCTTACAMCGTTTATGCAATCAACACCTAACCAACATTGACAGACTGACTCAATGTAGATTGCTTGTCAAAAGACTGTTGATGCTCTTAATAATTTTTGAATTATAACAGTTTTAAATTTGCATAAAAGCTATATAGACTTCTGCTCTTGATCCGTTTCAGCTACAAACATCAACCCAATGTTGACATGTGCAGACTGACTCAACTTAGATGGCTTCAACACAGCTTTTTGCTACCATTCCTACTTCATAAACTAGACAGCTTGTTGTATCCCCATTCATTTCAATGACAGAATGCAGGCTTCACATTCCAAACCAAAATCACTGCCATGAAACGTTCCCGAATGTTGAAACTAAAATGCATTGAGAGCTTAAACACACATTCTATGGCTTATTCTATGATGACATAGTACTCACTCTAGCCTACTATACAAACCCACTATAATAACTCCACACCTACAGTATAAACCACCCCAAATAGGTMACTTTAACAAACAAAGCCTATGAAAACCCTAGTACTACCATTGTTATTACTATCATTACTATACTGCCATCACTACTACTAGTACTATTTCACAACCATAAATACTGTACTTCAAGAYGAACAAGCACACCATATTTCCTTCAATAAATGTTCTATCCTAGTTATTATTAATGATTTATCTGTTATTACAGAAAACATGAAGGAACCAATCTGGGAGTCCTGGCATCAAGACATTGGCCTGGTGTTTCCTTTCAGCTGTAAAACGGCTGTAACGGTGAAAATAAACCACATGTAGTGTCAATGCCTTTAAATAAAATATACAATATTCCAATATCCCTGTTCTGGGCATATCGATTTACATAGCTCATACTGTATATAAAAATCAATAATGGACAAAAACTCCATCCTTTAAAAAAGTCCCGAACAGTCATTGTGATTCCCATGTAAAATAGCATTTTGAGTGACTAAAATATCTGCCATAATAATTTGGGGATTGAAATGCTATAAATTCTCTGAAGGGCTAACTATCAGGAAGTTTGAAAAGACAGGTGGGCAGGGAGCTTAAATTCATGAGCTCGCCTTGACTGACAGCTCTTGAAATGCCTTTGTCAAGCAACTTGGATGCAGTGAGCAGTGTTGCGGTAAAATAATCAAAAGCAAATTTGGTGATACACAAAGCAACTCAAACAACATTAAAATTGCATCAATAATGTCATTTTTTAATATATATATTTTTTTTTATGCATCTTCGTTTTGGAATGTCTCTTGTGATGCGGTTCACAGCAGCACTGGCGGATGTGTTGGCAACTGCATCAGAGTTTTGAACGACACTTACATATACACACACACGCTAGGCTCCCAGAATAGGTTAGCCCTCCTTTTGTTCAATGCTGGCTGAAAATCTAGCTAGGCTGAAAATCTAAAAGCCATTAATTAGCTAACACCAGACACAGATGAAAGGGGAAACATATAAATAACTTTGCCATAGTGTCTACTTCTGAGTCATATATGCTGACACCCTACAGGCAAAGTTTGGCACCAGTAGAGTAGCTATATAAACCCCGCCCCTCTGCAAACATACCTTGTCYGATGYTGGTTACAAGGCGGTACTTATTTAAATTAGGTAAGAGAATATCATGTTACCATTGKTGTATCCCCTTAATAATCCCRCCTCCTGAATCCAAGTGTTTGACACGGGGGAGGGGACCAGTAACTTTATGACCAAACTTGATCAATCTAGAAGCAACAATATCATTCAATTTCATGAAAAACATGATTTTGACTGTTCGTGACTTTTTTTTTTAAATGGTGACCTTTCTTAAACTCCAAAAGATGCTGAGAAGAAGGAAAAAAAGAAAGAGATAGAAGGAATTGCAAGTCAGTGGGCTTGAGAACATTTTGAAAATATCTTGGCAGCTTAGGCTCAGAGCCCAGAATGTGTGAACAAAGCACAGTAGGGGTGGTAGAGGATGAACAATAGTTGATGGCTGGCCGAGGTGTACACAGACTAGAGACTATAGAGCTATCAGTCAGATCTGCAGACACCTGTGTGTGTGTTGTGTGTGTGTGTGTGGGTGTGTGTGTGTGTGTGTGTGTGTGTGTGGTGTGTGTGTGTGTGGTGTGTGTGTGTGTGTGTGTGTGTGTGTGTGTGTGTGTGTGTGTGTGTGTGTGTGTGTGTGTGTGTGTGTGTGTGTGTGTGTGTGTTGGTGTGTGTGTGTGTGTGTGTGTGTGTGTGGTGTGTGTGTGTGTGTGTGTGTGTGTGTGTGTGTGTGTGTGTGTGTGTGTGTGTGTGAGACACCGTCACCCAACAACCCAACACAAGAACTCATTAGCAGTCTAGGCCACACTCACTTCAAGGAGAAAGCTTATTTTAGATGGTAGACAGTACTTAAAGCCAGGGAAATTTTTTCCTGTTCCCCTCTTTATCCCCACCTCTCCACCACTGCTGCTGCAGTCAGCAATATCACTGTATTGATTAATACTAATGGTTGAGACAGGAGAGAGAAGGGGGAGGAGGTGGTTCCTGTATATCAGGGATACTTGTGATCCCGAACTGTTCAAATACCTCTTGTTGGCAGAGAGAACATTTTGCAGTTTTAAAGCACATTTCCTGCAATTCTACACATTTTTGCACATATTATGTGCGTTCTTATCCCGTTCTGCCAGTTGCATCAAGAATGAAGGTAAGACCCAAGTACAGACTGTGTGAAGTAACAATGTTTATTGTAACAACAGGGGCAGGCAAACGACAGGTCAAGGCAGGCAGGGGTAGGAGCAAAGGTACAGGACTGCAGGCAGGCTCAGGGKCAAGCAGASTGGTCAGGCAGGTGGGCCCGGAGTCAGGACAGGCAAAGGTCAAAACCAGGAGGAAACTCATGGGCGAGAAAAGAGAAACTCGAAAAGGTAGGCGCTGAGACACAAAAACCGCTGGTAGGCTTGGACGAACMAGAYAAACTGGCACAGACAGACAGAAAACACAGGTATAAATACCCAGGGGATAAGTGGGGAAGATGGGTGACACCTGGAGKGGGGTGGAGACAAGCACAAGGACAGGTGAAACAGATCAGGGCGTGACAAGTTGAGTATGGGGGCTGTGTGTGAATCAGATTACAGATAAGCACATTGGGGTATTATGACTGGGTGGTGTCCCAGTCATGGTGTCCCTTGAATGAAACAAATGTGATTTCTTTACAATCAAGTTGGTGCTTGTAATAAATTGAATCTTTACAACACTATTGGAGGTTTTTGAAAATKAATGGTAGGCTAGTCGCTAGCATAATGAGGTAGAACTGTTTTGAACGCAGGCTCTGACAGTCTCAGTGGTTGGCAATTCTAATCAAGGGCGTTGGCAGAGTTACCTGTATAAAAAATATCTCATTACTATGAGTAAGTAGGCTGGCGTGAGCAGAGGACGGCAGTGTATTATTAGTCCAAATAAGAGMAAGGTTTGAAGGCTACAGTGGGTCTGGATGAACTTGGAGACAACMGTAGTTTTGACTTGTGTCTGTGGTAACTAGTGGAAACCCCTATTTTATAGGTGGAGGKGCATTCTCCATCATACCTGCTACCAGTYAGAGCACACAAACAAWTAATTCAAAAGGTTTTGGGCTAAATCATAGAGAATGATAGAGACCTCTAGCGGCCAAAAGGCTGTGTTAGCATGGGCAGCGCCATTGAGGGCTTCCACACAGACGTTCCATTATATTACCCAGACACTCCATTGGCCGCTCTAACAATGAAAAGAAATGTCTTCAAAAAATGGAAGGCAGGACTTCCCGAGTGGCGCAGCGGTCTAAGGCACTGCATCACTACAGACCCGGGTTCGATCCCATGCTGTGCTACAGCTGGCTACGACTGGGAGACCAATGAGACGGTGCACAATTGGCACAGCGTCGTCCGGGTTAGGGGAGGGTTTGGCCCAGCATCGTCCGGGTTAGGGGAGGGTTTGGCCCAGCGTCATCAGAGAGATTCAGAGAGGGATAAACTCAGAGAGAGAGGTAACTCAGAGAGGGGTATAACTCAGAGAGGGGTAACTCAGAGAGGGGTAACTCAGAGAGGGGTAACTCAAGAGAGGGGTAACTCAGTGTCACGTTCTGACCATAGTTCTTGTGTGTTGTGCTTGTTTTAGTGTTTGGTCAGGACGTGAGCTGGGTGGGCATTCTATGTTGTGTGTCTAGTTTGTCTGTTTCTGTGTTCAGCTAATATGGTTCTCAATCAGAGGCAGCTGTCAATCGTTGTCCCTGATTGAGAATCATATATAGTGGTTGTTTTTGTGTTGGGATTTTGTGGGTGGTTTTGTTTCCTGTCTCTGTGTTTTGTCTGCACCAGCTAGGACTGTTTCGGTTTGCCAATTTTTGTTGTTTTGTATTGTAAGTGTTCACAGTTTGTTAAATTATATATGTTGAGCACTGGCTACGCTGCGTGTTGGTCGATCCCTGTTCCACCTCTCTGTTCGTGAAGAGAGGGAAGGCAACCGTTACACTCAGAGAGGGAAAAGCTCAGAGAGGGATAGCTCGAGAGAGGTAACTCAGAGGAGGGGATAACTCAAGAGAGGGATACTCAGAGAGGGGTAACTCAGAGAGGGGTAACTCAGAGAGGGATAACTCAGAGAGGGGTAAACTCAGAGAGGGATAACTCAGAGAGGGATAACTCAGAGAGGGATAGCTCAGAGAGGGGTAACTCAGAGAGGGTAACTCAGAGAGGAGTAGCTCAGAGAGGGTAACTCAGAGAAGGATACTCAGAGAGGGATAACTCAGAGAGGGATAACTCAGAGAGGGATAACTCAGAGAGGGTAGCCTCAGAGAGGGGTAACTCAGAGAGGGGTAACTCAGAGAGGGATAACTCAGAGAGGGGTAACTCAGAGAGGGTAACTCGGAGAGGGGTAACTCGAGAGGGGTAACTCAGCCCAAAAGCTGTCTACTCCAGCAGGTGGTGTTTTCTATTTTTTTGCTTACCAAACGAGGAGTTTTTGTACAGAGGTCAAATTTGGTCAACAAACTATTTAACGTCTTATTTGCTACGTGAGGTTTTTTAATTTAAATAGAAGTTTTGTAATGCTTATGTTGTTATGAGTGTAGGCCTACTGATATAAGGAGAAAAATTACTTTATATCAGAGTTGTGCCTGTTAGTGCTCTCCAGCATCCTTGGGATGGTCCCGTCCCTACCCTGCCTATAATCTTGACCATTTTACATTTCAACGGGCTAGGGATGTCCCAAAGATCCCGGATAGCAAGGACTGTTGTGGTTGTTCACATTCGTATCTGCACTCATTGGCAGAAGGCCCACCTGATCTTTCCTTCTCCCGACTGCCTTCAATTTATTTATTTAAAAAAAACTTTTTACCACTTTTTCTCTCCAATTGGTAGTTATAGTCTTGTCCCAAAACTCCCGTACAGACTCGGGAAGGCAAAGGTCGAGAGCCATGCGTCCTCCGAAACATGACCCTGCCAAGCCGCACTGCTTCTTGACACACTGCTCGCTTAACCCGGAATCCAGCTGCACCAATGTCCGAGGAAACGCAGTACAACTGGCGACTGTGTCAGCGTGCTGCACCCGTTCCGCCCTAGGAGTCACTAGAGGCAATGAGACTGGACATCCCGGCCGACCAAACCCTCCCCTAACCCGGAC
>NC_036851.1:47178279-47203889 GCF_002910315.2 Salvelinus sp. IW2-2015 | reverse complement strand
TAACTCAGAGAGGGGGTAACTCAGAGAGGGGAACTCAGAGAGGGGTAACACTCAGACGAGGACAACATCAGAGAGGGGTAACTCAGAGAGGAACGCAGAGGGTACGCGAGGTCACTCAGAGGGGATAACGAGAGTAACTCAGAAGGGGTAACTCGAGAGGGAGTAGACTCAGGGAGGATAACTCAGAGAGGGATAACTCAGAGAGGGGTAACTCGAGAGAGGAAATAACTCAACGACAGGGGTACTCAGAGAGGGGAACCAAGACGGTAACCGTCAAGAGGAGGTCAATCAATAGGCGGTAACTCAGGAGGAACTCGAGAGGATAACTCCAAGGTGAATCAGGAGGGATAACTCAAGAGGGTAATCAGAGAGGTAATCGACAGGAACTCAGCAGGGTATCAGAGAGGGGCGTAACTCAGAGAGGGGTAACTAACAGAGAGGGATAACTCAGAGAGGGGTAACTCAGAGAGGGTAACTCAGAGAGGGATAAACTCAGAGAGGGGTAACTCAGAGAGGATACCCAAAGAGAAGCGGTAACTCAGAGGGGGTAACTCAGAGAGGGGTAACAGCTCAGAGAGGGGAACTCAGAAGAGGTAACTGAGAGCAGGTAACTCAGACAGAGAGGGTACTCAGAACTCAGAGAGGGGAAACTCAGAGAGGGTAACTCAGAGAGGGTACTAACTCAGAGAGGGATAACTCAGAGAGGGACGAATTCAGAGAGGTAAACTAGAGAGGACGGCTAACCAGAGTAACTCAGAGAGATAACTCAGAGAGGAGGATAACTCAAGAGGGATAACTCAGAGAGGGCGAAAACTCAGAGAGGGTAACTCAGAGAGGGTACTCAACCAGAGACTCGGGTAACTCAGAGAGTACCAGAGAGGGACTCAATATGTGGGTAACTCAGAGAGGGACTAAGAAAACTCACAGAGAGGATTAGCTAGAGAGGGACTTACAGAGAGGGAACCGAGAGGAGGTACATCTCAGAGAGGGTAACTCAGAGAGAGCAGGTAACTCAGAGAGGATAGAGCTCGAGAGAGGGAACTGGGTCAGAGAGGGATAACTCAGAGAGGGTATACTCAGAGAGGTAAACTCATGAGGGTAGCTCAGAGAGGGTAATCTCAAGAGGGGTACGCTCAGAGAGGCGTAGCTCAGAGAGGATAATCAGACGGGGTACTGGGAGAGGGTTCAGGATAGGATACTCAGAAGGGTGTAACTCAGAGTAGGGTACTCAAGAGGCCAAAGCTCAGATAGCGGAGTAGACTCTCAGAGAGTGGTCAAAGAAAAACTCAGAGAGGGGATAACTCAGAGAGGGGATACTCAGAGGGAGGTAACTAAGGGCTCGAGAGGAGGATACTTCAGAGAGGGTAACTCAGCAGAGGATAACTCAGAGAGCCGGTAAGCTCAGAGAGGGACCGAAGGTACTCAGAGGGGAAACTCAGAGAGGGAGTACTCAGAGAGGTAACTCAGAGAGGGATAAGCTCGAGAGGGTAACTCAGGGAGGTAACTCAGAGAATAACTCAGAGAGGGTACTCAGATCAGGGGGTAACTCAGGGGATAAATCAGAGAGGATACTCAGAGAGGGACTCAGAGAGGGCCGTGAACTCAAGAGGGTATACTCAGAGAGGATAACTCAGAGAGGGGTAACTCAGAGAGGGATAACTCAGAGAGGGTAACTCAGAGAGGGATAACTCAGAGAGGGGTAACTCAGAGAGGGTAACTCAGAGAGGGTAACTCAGAGAGGTAACTCAGAGAGGGTAACTCAGAGAGGATAACTAAGAGAGGGTAACTCAGAGAGTAACTCAGAGAGGAGGTAGAAGGTAATCAGAGAGGGGTAACTCAGAGAGGGTAACTCAGAGAGGGTAACTCAGAGAGGACTCGAGGAAACTCAGCCCAAAGCTGTCTACTCCAGCAGTAGTGTTTTCTATTTTTTGCTTACCAAACGAGGAGTTTTTGTACAGAGGTCAAATTTGGTCAACAAACTAAATTTAACGGCTTATTTGCTACGTGAGGTTTATTAATTAATATGAAGTTTTGTAATGCTTATGTTGTTAGAGTGTAGGCCTACTGATATAAGAGAAAAAATTACTTATATCAGAGTTGTGCCTGTTAGTGCTCTCCAGCATCCTTGGGGGTCCCGTCCCTACCCTGCCTATAACCTTGACCATTTTACATTTCAACGGGCTAGGGTGTCCCAAAGATCCCGGATAGCAAGGACTGTTGTGGTTGTTCAATTCGTATCTGCACTCATTGGCAGAATGCCCACCTGATCTTTCCTTCTCCCGACTGCCTTCAAATATTTATTTAAAAAAAATTTTTACCACTTTTCTTCCATTGGTAGTTATAGTCTTGTCCAAGCTAAAACTCCCGTACAGACTCGGAGAGGCAAAGGTCGAGAGCCATGCGTCCTCCGAAACATGACCCTGCCAAGCGCACGCTCTTTGACACACTGCTCGCTTAACCCGGAATCCAGCCGCACCAATGTGTCGAGGAATACTGTACAACTGGCGACTGAATTAGCATGCATGCGCCCGACCCGCCCTAGGAGTCATAGAGCGCAATGAGCCATGGACATCCGCCCGACCAAACCCTCCCCTAACCCGGACGACGCTGGGCCAACCTCCTAACCGGACGATCCTGACCAAACCCTCCCTAACCGACGACGCGGGCAAACCCTCCCTAACCCGAACGACGTGGCCAACCTCCCCTAACCGGACACGCTGCCAAACCCCCTAACCCGGACGATGCTGGGCCAAACCTCCCCTAACCCGGACGACGCTGTGCCAATTGTGCCGTCTCATTGGTCTCCCAGTCAGCCGCTGTAGCACAGCATGGGATCGAACCCGGGTCTGTAGTGATGCAGTGCCTTAGACCGCTGCGCCACTCGGGAGAGCCTGCCTTCCATTTTTTGAAGACATTTATTTTCATTGTTAGAGCGGCCAATGGAGTGTCTGGGAATATAATGGACATCTGTGTGGAAGCCCTCAATGGCGCTGCCCATGCTAACACAGCCTTTTGGCCGCTAGAGGTCTTTATCATTCTCTATGATTTAGCCCAAAACCTTTTGAATTAATTGTTTGTGTGCTCTACTGGTAGCAGGTATGATGGAGAATGCCCCTCCACCTATAAAATAGGGGTTTCCACTAGTTACCACAAGACAAGTCAAAACTACTGTTGTCTCCAAGTTCATCCAGACCCACTGTAGCCTTCAAACCTTTGCTCTTATTTGGACTATAATACACTGCCGTCCTCTGCTCACGCCAGCCTACTACTCATTATATGAGATATTTTTATACAGGTAACTCTGCCAACGCCCTTGATTAGAATTGCCAACCACTGAGACTGTCAGACCTGCGTTCAAAACAGTTCTACCTCATTATGCTAGCGACTAGCCTACCATTATTTTCAAAAACCTCCAATAGTGTTGTAAAGATTCAATTTATTACAAGCACCAACTTGATTGTAAAGAAATCACATTTGTTTCATTCAAGGGACACCATGACTGGGACACCACCCAGTCATAATACCCAATGTGCTTATCTGTAATCTGATTCACACAGCCCCCATACTCAACTTGTCACGCCCTGATCTGTTTCACCTGTCCTTGTGCTTGTCTCCACCCCCTCCAGGTGTCACCCACTTCCCCACTTATCCCTGGGTATTTATACCGTGTGTTTTCTGTCTGTCGTGTGCCTTATCTGTTCGTCCAAGCCTACCAGCGGTTTTTGTGTCTCAGCGCCTACCTTTTCGAGTTTCTCTTTTCTCGCCCAGGAGTTTCCTCCTGGTTTGACCTTTGCCTGTCCTGACTCCGGGCCCACCTGCCTGACCACTCTGCTTGCCCCTGAGCCTGCCTGCAGTCCTGTACCTTTGCTCCTACCCTGCCTGCCTGACCTGTCGTTTGCCTGCCCCTGTTGTTACAATAAACATTGTTACTTCACACAGTCTGTACTTGGGTCTTACCTTCATTCTTGATGCAACTGGCAAACGAAGGAGAGGATAAGAACCAATAATATGTGCAAAAATGTGTAGAATTGCAGGAAATGTGCTTTAAAACTGCAAAATGTTCTCTCTGCCAACAAGAGGTATTTGAACAGTTCGGGATCACAAGTATCCCTGATATACAGGAACCACCTCCTCCCCTTCTCTCTCCTGTCTCAACCATTAGTATTAATCAATACAGTGATATTGCTGACTGCAGCAGCAGTGGTGGAGAGGTGGGGATAAAGAGGGGAACAGGAAAAATGTCCCTGGCTTAAGTACTGTCTACCATCTAAAATAAGCTTTCTCCTTGAAGTGAGTGTGGCCTAGACTGCTAATGAGTCTTGTGTTGGTTGTTGTGGTGACGTGTCTCACTACACACACACACACACACACACACACACACACCACACACACACACCACACACACACACACACCACACACACACACACACACAACACAACACACACACACACACCAACACACAACACACACACACACACACACACACACACAACAACACCACACACACACCCACACACACACACACACAACACACACACAACACACACACACACACACACCACACACAGTGTCTTGCAGATCTGACTGATATGCTCTATAGTCTCTAGTCTGTACACCTCGGCCGACCATCAACTATTGTCATCCTCTACCACCCCTACTGTGCTTTGTTCACACATTCTTGGCTCTGAGCCTAAGCTGCCAAGATAATTTAAAATGTTCTCAAGCCCACTGACTTGCAATCCTCTCTATCTCTCTCTTTTTTCCTTCTTCTCAGCATCTTTTGGAGTTTAAGAAAGGTCACCATTTTAAAAAAAAGTCACGAACAGTCAAATCATGTTTTCATGAATTGAATGATATTGTTGCTTCTAGATTGATCAAGTTTGGTCATAAAGTTATCTGGTCCCCTCCCGTGTCAAACACTTGGATTCAGGAGGTGGGATATTAAGGGGATACAACAATGGTAACATGATATTCTCCTACCTAATTTAAATAAGTACCCTTGTAACCAGCATCGGACAAGTATGTTTGCGAAGGGCGGTTTATTTATATGCTACTCTACTTGGCCAAACTTTGCCTGTAGGGTGTCAGCATATGATCAGAAGTAGACACTATGGCAAGATTTTATATGTTTCCCCTTTCATTGTGTCTGGTGTTTAGCTAATTAATGGCTAGCTAGATTTTCAGCCTAGCTATATTTCAGCCAGCATTGAACAAAAGGAGGGCTAACCTATTCTGGGGCCTAGCGTGTGTGTGTATGTGTAAGTGTCGTTCAAAATCTGATGCAGTTGCCAACACATCCGCCAGTGCTGCTGTGAACCGCATCACAAGAGACATTCCAAAACAGATGCTATAAAAAAATATATATTATAAAAATGACATTATTGATGCAATTTTTAATGTGTTGTAGTTGCGTGTTATGACACCAAATTTGCTTTTGATTATTTTACCGCAACACTGCTCACTGCATCCAAGTTGCTTGACAAAGGCATTTCAAGAGCTGTCAGTCAAGGCGAGCTCATGAATGTAAGCTCCCTGCCCCCTGTCTTTTCAAACTTCCTGGTAGTTAGCCTTCAGAGAATTTATAGCATTTCAATTCCCTAAATATTATGGCAGATATTTTAGTCACTCAAAATGCTATTTTACATGGGAATCACAATGACTGTTCGGGACTTTTTAAAGGATGGAGTTTTTGTCCATTATTGATTTTTATAACAGTATGAGCTATGTAAATCGATATGCCCAGAACAGGGATATTGGAATATTGTATATTTTTATTTAAGGCATTGACATACATGTGGTTTATTTCACCGTTACAGCCGTTTTACAGCTGAAAGGAAACACCAGGCCAATGTCTTGACGCAGGACTCCAGATGTGTCCTTCATGTGCCCTCTCTGAGTTACCCCTCTCTGAGTTATCCCTCTCTGAGTTACCCCTCTCGCTTCGCCTCTTCCTCTCTGGCTGCCATCATTTTAATGTAGGAAACTGGGTGGGACTTCCAACATAATGTCTCTTTGTTTTCCAAGCCAACAGCAGTGCATCCCTCAAGCCATCTGGGGCATGAACATCCTGTGCCAGTGTGATCCGAGAGCGAACGTCCAGTTGTGGAGACTAAAGCACATCCATATTTTGAACATCACATATATGATTTCCCACTGTGCCCATGATAAAGTTAACTACGTTACTTTAGTTGGCTTCTTTGAGCATAACTTGTATGTAATATAACCTATTCTGGGAGCCTAGCATRTGTGTGTATGTGTAACTATGTTTAATATTCTTGGACCATTGTCTTCCCTGAAAACAGGTACTYACACGAGGAGCAATATRAGTCCACACAATGAAGTAGCAACTGTCCCTTCCAGTGATGTGGAGCTGACCTTGGACCTGGTGCCAGTAATGRTGGTCTTCATGGAGGCGGTAAGAAATAGAAATTCTTTGAATTCAACATAGGGACACTTGACCTCCACCACACCAGATCCCGTGACCCAAAGCCTTGACTCCTGCACATCCATCCCTGTAGCCGTTTGAAATGCCTTGATGCCCTCTTCGTTATCTATCCCCCACTTTACAGACAACTGATCGGAGGACCCCTTTTTAGCAGCGACGGAGTAACGCGCTTGGCCCTAACCACTGTTCCATAATTGCTGGCCGTCAACCTCCCTCTCATAGTGTGCCAGTTGGGTTTGATGCGCTGTCCAACTTGCCTGCCGTACAGCCTCCTGCTGCTCCACCGACAGCGAACAAGCCAGACAGGATGTCTGCGTGCCCCAGGTGCGCTTGTTTTTAACAATGCCGGTACAGACAGGGATGACAGGGAGGGTAGTGGTTGTTCTGGCTCAGGTTCAAGGAGACATGCCATTCCATTGAACCTGCCTCAGAGATAGAGGGTTGTAGTCTTCAGCCAAATACAGGTCCTCCATTGACTGCACCTGGTTGGGCCACAGCTGGCTTCCTCCAATCACATTCCACATCCGTACGGATATTGTGAACTGCCAAAATAGGCTGCATGGCTAYACTGATGAGCTCCATGGAGGCATTTGCATGTGGCAGAGAGAATCCCCTGGTCACCTATACAGACCTGCCAACAGGAAGTGGTCACCTATAGAGACCTGCCAACAGGAAGGAGGTTAAGTGACACATGCCTTTCAATGCATGACTTTGAAGACCTTGAAATGCATTTGTTTGTAAGAAATGTGCTATATAAATAAAGTTTGATTTGATTGATGACATTACAGCTGTAGAATATTAATAAACTGTCATTTTCATGAGGACAAGTGCAGTTTTTCCATAAACTTATAATTGATAACTTGGGATTTTATCACTTGACATATCATATAGTGGAAAGGATCCTATAAATCAAGACTGAATGTACCACTCCAAGTAAATACTGTGCCTTTGTCTCTGGTCATGCAACTACAGTACAGTCTAGATGTATTAACAAAGTCAATTCTGAATGTCAATAGATTTTTTCATTCATTCTCATCAATGACAACATTCTAGAACTGAGTTATCACTCATCTAAGTCTGGTATCCGGGGTAATMTGGTTAATGATTATATAMTTGATTAATTAAGTAGCTCTTTCCTTGTAGAATGTTGACAGCTGTATAGAACACATTGTATTGCTAAGATGCTCAAACTTAACTTAATAGCTACACTCACTGAGACAGGATAAACGTTATCCCTCACGCTGGCCCTGACCAAACTGGTAAATTGCCCCTCACTATAGCTGCACTTCTCAACATGGCCAGACTGAGAGTGGTCTCCCCCCCTTTTAAGCTCATCCTTGAAAAATGCCATAAGGTCTAAAATAGACACCAAAGTCGACATACTGTACAAACAATTGAATTATTTTTTGATCTACTGCTCTGCGAACTAGATAGCTAAAGTGTAGTCAGTGGCTACTGTAGATGACACTGAGAAAGGGGACTGAAGAGGTTCAACACGTTATTCCATTCATGTCAACACAGCACATGGATTCATCATGGATTGGGGACAGGTCTCTGATCGCGCTGGTGAATGGTAGATGACATTGTCAGTTAGAAATGAGGTGCTGCAGCTTCCTGCTAAATTTGTAGTCTTGCTGCGGCCTTTTCTGTTGTTAATTATTTCACAGTTTTTGAGTAAATTGAGGCAAATATATTGATAAAACTGACCTTGTCCGAGAGATAATTACATGGTTATCAAAATGTCACACCAAGGTAAGCCTAAACCAAACACATACAATAAGTGTTTGTAAAATTCACTATAGCTGTGTTCAAATACTCATACTAACAAACTGTATACCACATACTTAATGAGTATATACTACCTACTATATACTATTAGTTCATTTTAGTATACTGTGAACGAACGGTATCCTTTCAKTTGAGTGTACTAGCGGTACAAACATTATTGGGCACAGTCAACAGCACAAAGGTCAAGAAGGTAGMGACAACAATACATCAYACAAAGCAGCCACAACTGTCAGTAAGAGCGTCCATGATTGAGTCTTTGAATGAAGAGATTGAGATAAAACTGTCCAGGGATAAACCAACAAGTGATATATGTTTCAGTAAGATTGGATTTTTTGCATATATAGTAATGGTTATCAACTGTACTGCAGGGATGGAACATAAGTCGCCAAAAAATAGAGGTTGTGGTGGCAGCTGCAGAGAGATATTTGAGTGTGTGAGACTTCAGAAGAGTTACAGGGTGTGTTAAGCAGTGGTGTCCCATCTTTTCAGGCTGTTGGCCTGAAGTAGGACTAAATAGATTGAAATAGTGGAGTATGGTATGTTGTGAGTGTAGTGTTAGATGGTTGGGTGTTTGTTGTATTTTTTATTATTTTTTATTGTATACTGCAGCCTAGTATGTGGCGGTAATGCAACATGTATTGGATGCCAACCTCATGTTAAAACTCATTTAGGCTCCTGAGTGGTGTAGCAGTCTAAGGCACTGCATCTCAGTGCAAGAGGTGCCACTAGAGTCCCTGGTTCAAATCCAGGCTGTTTCACATCCGGCTGTGATTGGGAGTCCCATAGGGTGGTGCACAATTGGCCCAGCATCGTCCCGGGTTTGGCTGGTGTAGGATGTCATTGTAAATAAGAATTTGTTCTTAACTGACTTGCCTCGTAAAATCATAGGTTACGTTTTAAAAAGAAGAAGAAGACGAAGAAGATCACGTGGTACAAGTCTCTTCCGCATTTGGTGGTCTCGTGACAACAGCTTTGAGTTCTGATAGCTTGCTAAATTAAAATATCTCTGATTAAAACAACTGAACGAACAACAAAGTAAAAATGCTTTCTCGTTTATTAAAGGAGCACCAATCCAAGCAGAACGAACGAAAAGAACTTCAAGGTGAGAGGAAAGAAGGTATCGTGCGAAACTGAAGTTGTATGATTAGCTAGCGATAGTTATGCTAAAACAATACTACTAAATATAGCTAGCTAGCTAATTTGCGAGCAGCAACGTTGAGCTTGTTCTAGTTAAGTTAYTTGTGTTCCTGAACCTAGACTGACACAAAGGCAGACAACGGTTGGAAATGCATGAGATGGGACAAGTATTGTGAATTTCGTGACTAACTGCGTGTATAACTAGCTTATTTTAACTAGTAAATGAC
This sequence comes from Salvelinus sp. IW2-2015, assembly GCF_002910315.2. Classification (NCBI taxonomy): domain Eukaryota; kingdom Metazoa; phylum Chordata; class Actinopteri; order Salmoniformes; family Salmonidae; genus Salvelinus; species Salvelinus sp. IW2-2015. Next base: position 47,194,291 of record NC_036851.1, on the reverse strand, counting down.
CGTTCACACCAAGGTCGATAACTAACTAYAACGATATATTATACATAACTATGAAACGTTGGCGAGCATCCACACTAGAGGAGAGTGTATTGTTATACAGTACTGTCAATCAACTTATCAAAACCTCCTATTGCTCGCTGTAGGCCTATGAATAAGGTGGTAACACAGACCATTCAGTGCTTCCGGGTGTGTTAGTTGTCATAGTGACTTTTTCCTCCTTCCAAATCAAATTTTATTGGTCACATATATATATTTAGATGTTATTGCAGGTGTAGTGAAATGATTGTGTTCCTAGCTCCAACAGTGCAGTAGTATCTAACAATTCACAACAATACACACAAATCTTTGGGTTTTAACGGAAGTTGGGTATCCAATATGCTGCATTACGCCCCCCCCAACAAGATTATAATATACATCCATTATACTTGGGGGTATATATTCCCTGAATAGGTTAGCTGTAGTTGAGAGGCAGCGGAGAGGCCAGGTGCATAGTTGCTCAAAGAGAAGCCTGCTGTAACCAAAGTTAGAAACATATATGCAACACATCATTCATTAGCTAAACATTAGGCATAATACTGCAGTGAATAGGCTATAGGCCTACCCAATTAATTTCCACAGTGAAAGATAAAAAGATAATTTAAAAAAGCGCATTATGAGATGACAGGCAGCCTAGGATAGGCTACACTGCGTGGGCTCCCCAGGCTGCGCTCTCAGTTCCTGTGGGGACGCAGTTTATGCGTCTCCCCAATTTATTAAGCTTTTTAAGGACAAGAACATTTTAATTTTTTTATTTCACCTTTATTTAACCAGGTAGGCTAGTTGAGGACAAATTCTCATTTACAACTGTTACCAAATGTTCATACCTAGGCTATAACAACACAATGTAATAATGCATATATTTTTTGCAGTGAATGTCATTTCATGTTCTGAATGCATGTTTCATTCCCAAATAATAAAMATCTGATCGGCAACCATTTGGGTCAGTAATTTGTATTTTCTAGACAGTTTACAAGGTCCAGAAAGGCACATTAGCAACCAGTCAGTGTGTATTTTGTCAGGATGTTATCAGCGTTAACAGATACTATTGGTAAATATGTGCTGTTTGTTGTGGATTATAATTCTCCCAAAATGTCCTAGAATTAATGTTGCCAACAATATGCTCACATGTCTAGTTGCCCAGGCAAGTTTACTGTGCGCTCCTCTCTCCTCTCCAAGCAGCCTCGCACACCTAGAACTAAGAACACTTCAATCGAACGTGTTTTTGATTTCATTGGAGGGACAGGGGGAAAAAATCACTCTGAAAGTGATCCAAAACGATGGCTCTCGTTCTCCACTATTTTTGTAGTTATCGTTGTAGTATGAATGCACYTGTTAACTGTTGAATTAGATTATAACAATAAATCAGTTATCATCTTTGGTGTGGACGGCCCTTAACTATGGTCCCATCATGCAACGACAACAACAAATTGTATCTAGTTCTGTGTTAGTAGAGGAACTCACACAGATGCCCTGGACCAAAGCTAGCTAGCGCATAACTAAGTAGCCTCAGAAATCAGCTAGCTAGCTTCTTGCTTCTTCTTGACCTGATGGCTAACCGGCTAGCTGCCCATGCTGCCATCTCCAGCGGAGGCAAATTCCATTCACCCATGACATGACAGCTGTTTTCTTTTTCCCTGCACAGAGGGACGTAGACGAGAGGCAATTACTGCTGCCACCTGTCTAACAGAAGCCTTGGTGGACCACCTTAATGTGGGGTATGTAATGCCCTGTTTGTAACTTACCTGTTTTATGTGACCCATGTCCTATTGGTTCAAGTCCTTCAGCTGTTCAACTCAGCCAATTCAGCTCAAATGGCTTGACACGTGACATATTAGACATTTGTTGTAACCTGCATTGAAAATGTTTAGCTACCATCTTCTGTTTGAGTAGCCTTGGCTTATTATAGCATGTTATATTTGAAGAATGCCTGCAAATTGAACCTTGTGGGGGCACTGTCCCAGACACAGATTAAACTTCATCCTGGACTAAAAAGCATTTTTAATGGAGATTCTCAAGTGAGTTGTGTTTTTACAGGCCTAGGCATAATCTGTGTTGGAGAAACTACCCCTTGTTTGTGTGCTTAGCCTTCAATCACTGTGTTAACCAATGATGGCATGTGACTCCACAGCAGAATGTACACTGGTAATATAGAATCGTTATGACAGCTACATAAAGGCCAAACCCAAGAAAAGCATCTTAGTGAGCCACAGTTAGACGTGACCATCGTTGTTGTGCCGCTACATTATATTACCGTTAACAAAAAGAGGAGAAAGTCAAGTGTAGCAACTTTTCTCTCTCTTTGAGATTTAACGTCAAGGAGTTTATTACGGACATCATTTTTCACTTTTTCACGAACTGTCAGTCTACTTTCCCTTCAGTTTCCAATATCAAATAGAATGCCTTTGCCCATAAGATGTAATCAGATCAACCTCCTATTGAATAATGGAACTTAGTTAGCTTCCATTCTTGTGCCAAACTTTGCATTCATTTTCTGATCATCTCCGAACTCTTGTGACTGATACCGTTGTTATACACATCTATATTGTGTTATAACGTCTTATTGTAAGTAACATTGTTTTTAACATGTGCTATACGTGTTATAGCCCTACTCATCTTCCAGTTACTGCGTGTTTAATTCCAGGGTGGCCAAGGCGTATGTGAACCAGAGGAAGCTGGACCATGAGGTGAAGACGTTACAGGTGCAGGCCGGCCAGTTCTCCAAGCAGACTGGCCAGTGGATTAGTATGGTGGAAGGCTTCAACCAGGCCCTGAAGGTACACACACACAGTCAACCCTATATGGTCTTAGATTAGGAACCAACATCTCTAAGTCTTTTGGTGAGTGGTGGCAGACAACATGTTTGAGTGTTTTTAAAGATGCCAGGAGAAGTGGTATGGGGTATTTTCTTTCTGCAACCAAATCAAAGGTATCTTTACTATCTCTAGAGACAGAAGTTAGATTGAACAGTTCCACTCCTTTTTTGATGTATCATGAGCTCTGTCATTTATCCAGTGAAACATTCTAACGTTCAAAAGCAGTTTAGCCAAGGTCGTGTGTGTGTGTGTGTGTGTGTGTGTGTGTGTGTGTGTGTGTGTGTGTGTGTGTGTGTGTGTGTGTGTGTGTGTGTGTGTGTGTGTGTGTGTGTGTGTGTGTGTGTGTGTGTGTGTGTGTGTGTGTGTGTGTGTGTGTGTGTGTGTGTGTGTGTGTGTGTGTGTGTGTGTGTGTGTGTATATATTTTTATTTTCATCCACCGTCACAACAGGAGGCCTTTTACCAGGCTGTCGTTGGAAATAATAATTTGTTCTTAAATTGACTTGCCTGTTTAAAAAGAGGTTAAATAGGCCTCCCGGGTGGCGCAGTGGTCTAGGGCACTGCATCGCAGCGCTAGCTGTGCCACCAGAGAATCTGGGTTCGCGCCCAGGCTCTGTCGGTCCGTGGGGCGACGCACAATTGGCCTAGCGTCGTCCGGGTTAGGGAGGGTTTGGCCGGTAGGGATATCCTTGTCCTATCGCGCACCAGTGACACCTGTGGCGGGCCGGGCGCAGTGCGCGCTAACCAAGGTTGTCAGGTGCACGGTGTTTCCTCCGACACGGTGTTTCCTGGTGCGGCTGGCTTCCGGGTTGGGTTGTGTTTCGGAGGACGCATGGCTTTCGACCTTCGTCTCTCCCGAGCCCTAACGGGAGTTGTAGCGATAAGACAAGATAKTAATTACTAACAATTGGATACCACGAAAAAAAAGAGGTTAAAGAAAAAAATATACAATTACAGTAGGCCTCAAGCACATCAATATATATCTGACTCACATCTGACTCACAGATATAAACTGACTCACAGATAGCTACTGTTCTACCAAGACCACTCTTTCTCAGCTGTAAGACAATCTCTGTGCTGTGTCTTTGTTAGCATAGTGGAGGTAACTGAGGTATGAAGGAAATCCAAACCCTTGTTCGAACATCAAACACAACATTCCCTCTCTCTGGCCTTCTACAATGTCCTGAGAAGCTGGTGCATTATCCTTGTCATATACTGCAAACTGAGAAAAGAAGGTGTCACTAGCCTGAGGGACCTTGGCTTGGTCAGGGAGAGGGGGAGCGATGCTTTATTACCGTCAAAATATCTCTGAGTCATCTCACATATAGCTAATTTTTTGCTTTGTCAAGAGGATGACTTTCAGAACATTCTGACAATGAGATGAACCTCCATCATGTCTGGTGCTCATTCATAAAGTTGACAGTACCACCCCCTTGTGGCAGGAAATTGTCATGACCATTTGCCATTACCATTTTCCACATTTTGTTACATTACAGCCTTATTCTAAAATGTATTAAATAAAAAAATGTCCTCAATCTACACACAATACCCTATAATGACAAAGCGAAAACAGGTTTTTAGAAATTTTCGCAAATATATTCAAAATAAATAACAGAAACCTTATTTACATAAGTGTTCAGACCCTTTGCTATGAAACTGGAACTTGAGCTCAGGTGCATCTTGTTTCCATTAATCATCCTTGAGATGTTTCTTGATTGGAGTCCACCTGTGGTAAATTAAATTGATTGGACATGATTTGGAAAGGCACACACCTGTCTAGATGAGGTCCCATAGTTGACAGTGCATGTCTGAGCAAAAACCAAGCCATGAGGTCGAAGGAATTGTCCGTAGAGTCAGGATTGTGGCGAGGCACAGATCTGGGGAAGGGTACCAAAACATTTCTGCAGCATTGAAGGTCCCCAAGAACACAGTGGCTTCTATCATTCTTAAATGGAAGAAGTTTGGAACCACCAAGACTCTTCCTAGAGCTGGCCGCCAAGCCAAACTGAGCAATCGGGGAGAAGGGCCTTGGTCAGGGAGGTTACCAAGAATCAGATGGTCACTCTGACAGAGTTCCTCTGTGGAGATGGGAGAACCTTCCAGAAGGACAACCATCTCTGCAGCACTCCACCAATCAGGCCCTCTCTCAGACCATGAGAAACAAGATTCTCTGATCTGATGAAACCAAGATTGAACTCTTTGGCCTGAATGCCAAGTGTCACGTCTGGAGGAACCCTGGCACCATCCCTACGGTGAAGCATGGTGGTGGCAGCATCATGCTGTGGGGATGTTTTTCATCTGCAGGGACTGGGAGACTAGTCTGGATCGAGGGAAAGATCAAAGGAGCAAAGTACAGAGAGATCCTTGATTAAAAACCTGCTCCAGAGCKCTCAGGATCTCAGACTGGGGTGACGGTTCACCTTCCAAGAGGACAACGACTCTAAGCACACAGCCAAGACAACATGGAGTGGCTTCGGGACAAGTCTTTGAGTGGCCCAGCCAGAGGCCGGACTTGAACCCGATCGAACATCTCTGGAGAGACCTGAAAATAGCTGTGCAGCGACGCTTCCTATCCAACATGACAGAGCTTGAGAGGACCTGCAGAGAACAATGGGAGAACCCCCCCCCCCCAAATACAGGTGTGCCAAGCTTGTAGTGTCATACCCAAGAAGACTTGAATATATAATCGCTTCCAAAGTGTCTTCAACAAAACACTGAGTAAAGGGTCTGAGAACCTACGTAAATGTGATGTTTCAGTTTACATAATACATTTGCAAAACATTTTAACCTGTTTTTGATTTGTTATTATTGTGGTATTGTGTGTAGATTGAGGAAAAATAAATGAATTTAATGCATTTTAGAATAAGGCTGTAACGTAACCAAAGCAATACTTTCCGAAGGCACTGTACAAGTATTTACACCCCTTGACTYTTTCCACATTTTGTTGTGTTATAGCCTGAATTTAAAATGGATAAAAAATAATAATAATAATAATAATAATTGGAAAAGTATTATTATTTTTATAATCATCACTGCCCTACACAATACCCCAGAATGTCACAGTGGAATTATGTTTTTCAACATTTTTACAAATTAATAAAAAATGCTGAAATGTYTTTAGTCAATAAGTATTCAACCCCTTTGTTCTGGCGAGCATAAAAAATTGTTTAACAAGCCACATAATAAGTTGCATGGACTCTGTGTGCAATAATAGTGTTTAACATCATTTTTGAATGACTACCTAATCTCTATACCCCACACATACAATTATCTGTAATGTCCCTCAGTGAATTTCAAACACAGGATGGCTGCCGTTTTACGAGCTCTTGACCAATTGTGCTATTTAGTGTTTTTTATTTTTTGCATTGTTTAACTTATTTTGTCTCTTATGACTGAAAAGAGCTTTTGGTTATCAGAACAGCGATTACTCACCTCAAACTGGTGTGTGTCTATTTGTCAATAACAGCTGGTGCGCAATGTCTAATATTGAGGAAGTCTCAAGGTATTGCTTGCCTGAGGTAGAGTACCTCATGATAAGCTGTAGACCACACTATCTACCAAGAAACTTTTCATCTATATTTTTTCGKAGCTGTCTATTTACCACAACAAACTGATGCTGGCACTAAGACCACACTCAACGAGCTGTTTTAAGGCCATAAGCAAACTTGAAAATGCTTTTCCAGAAGCGCCGCTCCTAGTGGCCGGGGACTTTCATGCAGGGAAACTTAAATCCGTTTTATCTCATTTCTACCAGCATGTTACATGTGCAACCAGAGGGGGGAAAAAACTCTAGACCACCTTTACTCCACACACAGAGACGCATACAAAGCTCTACCTCGCTCTCCATTTGGCAAATCTGACCATAATTMTATCCTCCTGATTCCTGCTTACAAGCAAAAACTAAAGCAGGAAGTACCAGTGACTCGCTCAATACGGAAGTGGTCAGATGACGCAGATGCTGCGCTACAGTACTGTTTTGCTAGCACAGACTGGAATATGTTCCGGGATTCAGGAGTATACCACCATAGTTACCGGCTTCATCAATAAGTGCATTGACCAGTCGTCCCCACGTTCATATCCCAACCAGAAGCCATGGATTACAGGCAACATCTGCACAGYGCTAAAGGCTAGACCTGCTGCTTTCAGGGAACTGGACAGTAATCCGGACGCTTATAAGAAATCACGCTATGCCCTCAGACGGGCTATATGCCTTTCATGCTTGCTTCAAGGCAAGCAACACTGAAGCATGCATGAGAGCACTAGCTGTTCTGGACGACTATGATCACTCTCTCCGTAGCCGATATGAGCAAGACCTTTTAAACAGGTCAACATTCACAAGGATTACCAGGACGTGTAGTTAGAGCATGCGCAGACCAACTAGCAAGTGTCTTCACTGATATTTTCAACCTCTCCCTGACAGAGTATGTAATACCTACATGTTTTAAGCAGACCACCATAGTCCCTGTGCCCAAGAAAGCGAAGGTAACCTGCCTAAATGACTACTGCCCCGTAGCACTCACGTCGGTAGCCATGAAGTACTTTGAAAGGCTGGTCATGGCTCACATCAACACCATCATCCCGGAAACCCTAGACCATTCCAATTCGCATACCGCCCCAACAGATCCACAGATGATGCAATCTCTATTGCACTCCACAATGTCCTAACCCACCTGGACAAAAGGAACACCTATGTGAGAATGCTGTTCTTTGACTACAGCTCAGTGTTCAACACCATAGTGCCCACAAAGCTCATCACTAATCTAAGGACCCAGGGACTAAACACCTCCCTCTGCAACTGGATCCTGGACTTCCTGACGGGCTGCCTCCAGGTACTAAGGGTATGCAACAACACCTCTGCTTRGTCCCTTCCTGTACTCCCTGTTCACCTACGACTGCGTGGCCAAGCACCACTCCAACACCACCACCACCAGTCGTTTGCTGACGACACAACAGTGGTAGGCCTGATCACCGACAACGATAAGACGGCCTATAGGAAGGTCAGAGACCTGGCAGTGTGGTGCCAGGACAACAACCTCTCCCTCCAACATAATTAAAGACAAAGGAGCTGATCGTGGACTACAGGAAAAGGAGGGCTGAACACGCCCCCATTCACATCGACATGGCTTTAGTGGAGCCGGTCGTGCGTTTCAAGTTCCTTGGTGTCCACATCACCAACAAACCATCTTGGTCCAAACACTTCAAGACAGTCGTGAAGAGGGCACCACAACACCTTTTTACCCCTCAGAAGACTGAAAAGATTTGGCATGGGTCCCCAGATCCTCAATGGTTCTACAGCTGCACCATCGAGAGCATCCTGACCGGTTGCATCACCGCCTGGTATGGCAACTGCTCGGCATCCGACCGTAAGACGCTACAGAGGGTAGTGCGTACAGCCCAGTACATCACTGGGGCCAAGCTTCCTGCCATCCAGGACCTCTATACCAGTGGTGGAAAACGTACTCAAAATGTAAAGATACTTGGGGGGATAAAAAGAAACGGAATAGAGCTAAGCACTGGAAAGTTCCTAGAGAAAATTGGTTGTCTGCTTTCCAACAGACACTGGGAGACACATTCACCTTTCAGCAGGACAATTACCTAAAACACAAGGCCAAATCTACACTGAAGTTGCTTACCAAGAAGACATTGAATGTTCCCGAGTGGCCTAGTTACAGTTTTGACTTAAATTGGCTTGAAAATCTATGGTAAGACTTGAAAATGGCTGTCTAGCTATGATCAACAACCAACTTGACAGAACTTCAAGAATTTTAGAAAGAATAATGTGCAAATATTGTTCGATCCATGTGGGKGACTCTGGGATTTTAGTGTTTTTGTAACTGCTGTTTCCTGCTATCTAGAGCCTTAAATGACAACACCTGTTGTTTACGAAGCAMGTGATGAATAMAATTAGATTCTATTTGATCCTATGGTTCTAAGATTAACTTAGCCTTAAGATACGTTTGAGAAACCGGACCCTGGTCATTACCAGAATAACTAAAACAGTTATGCATTTGTAATCTATCTGTGCAGGCTACTTATTCATGTTTTAGTTCTAACCCTTCCCATTGTATCTTTAGCATTGRCTCCTAACCTTTTATCTTTCTCTTGACCAGGAAATCGGTGATGTGGAGAACTGGGCTCGCAGTATTGAGATGGATATGAGAACCATCGCCACAGCTCTGGAGTACGTGCACAAGGGACAGCTCACATCAGCCTCTTCATAGACACTCTGAACCTAAACCCAGAACTGGTRGACTGCTGCTAGCATTGGTAGCTGAACACTCTCACTGTGAAAGAGGGGGTGGATTCACAGCGGATACCACAATTCTGGACCCAAAATCCCGATAAGCCATCTATCTCAAAGGACGATACGTGGGTTCAGACATGACTACAGCTTTAAGRCTCTGTCCAGTGTTCATGAGTGACACATTGCGTTACAGTAGGTATGTCTATGGACAAATAAACCTTATTGATCAGAGCATCTAAGTCCCATCGGCAATGTTGTTTTGTTAACARCACTTGAATTGTTTAAGGTCTATACCACATATAATAACTTTGTGGTGGAAATATCTAACTGTCCTACTATGTGTAATAATGGGCCATAACCTCATAACTCACCTCTCATAACCTAATGGTCCATGTGAATTTAGCAACACTCCTAATAATAATGATTTAGCCGTTCACACAAACATTATTTCGCCAGTGAGTTGATCAGTGTGGGAGAACAAGACAAAGCATATCTAACGAATCCATTTTTTACGATCTTCTCCTGCGAAGATGAATAGTTCCGATTGCGGTGCTAGTCTCTGTAAATGTATTCCATTTCCCTATTCCCATGGAGRATGAACAGGACAGCTAGCTGACACGGAACYCAAACCGGCTGCGTGCGTGTGCCATTGTGCATAATGTATTTTGYCCCCCCACACCAAACGCGATCACGACACGCAGGTTAAAATATCAAAACAAACTCTGAACCAATTATATTAATTTGGGGACAGGTCAAAAAGCATTAAACATTTATGGCAATTTAGCTAGCTAGCTTGCACTTGCTAGCTAATTTGTCCTATTTAGCTAGCTTGCTGTTGCTAGTTAATTTGTCCTGGGTTTCTAATCATTGAGTTGTTATTTTACCTGRAATGCACAAGGTCCTCTACTCCACCAATTAATCCACACATTAAATGGTTAACGGAATTGTTTCTAGTCATCTCTCCTCCTTCCAGGCTTTTTCTTCTCTTGACTTTATATTGCGATTGGCAACTTTCATAAATTAGGTGCATTACCACCACTGGCCTCGTTCGTCTTTCAGTCACCCACGTGGGTATAACCAACGAGGAGATGGCACGTGGGTACCTGCTTCTATAAACCAATGAGCARATGGAAGAGGCAGGACTTGCAGCGCGATCTGCATCAGAAATAGAACTGACTTCTATTTTAGCCCTTGGCAACAGACGCGTGGGTGAAATAATTGCATAATGTAGATTTCAAAATGTATTTTGCAACACTCGCGCACGCGACGTGAGCGGTGTAGTCAGCCTGTAAGAGTGGAACAAAAGAGGCCCGTTTGTGTAAAAGTAGCGTGGGTAAATTGGACTTATTGGCATGTAATTACAAGAGCCAGTCTCCTGTTTAGAAAGAGACTGCCTAGTAACTGCCTTCTCCCTGTCTGACTAAAACTACCTACCCTGGTTGTTGCAGAATTCATGAATGAATATTCATCGTTGAGTAAGTTTACATGCACACTATTAACCCAATGTTAAATGGATTGTGGCAGTAGGCAGATCATGCAATAGTCATTTACTCCTTACTCTGCTTATCTTAATCGGCATACGGTCATAATCGAAGTAAGCATATGCCGATTTTAAACATCTGCTTTTCTGCGCAATCTTTCAAATGATTAAGAATCTTAATCAGAGTTCCAGCGGTGTGTTTGACCTGCACATGTGCCAGAAGCAGCAGCACACATTTCCTTTGAATATACAACTGATGTTCGTTTTTTTTAAAGTATGCATCTTAGAAATAGTTTTCACATACAAACTTTATRGGTCCGAACTCCGACTCARATAGGCTCCCCAAAAATAACATGGTTGCTGTGKGAGRACGTTTATTTYGATTGGTGATTGTCTGCATTGATCAAAGTCCCATCAGGAAGCCTGGTTTCAGATGTGTCCATGGAAACAGGATTTTGGGGGGGAAATCGTCTTCATGTAAACATTAGAAATCAAATTGTTATATTAATTGGACTATGTGCACATGACCGTACTCATTCATATCAGTCTGGGTTAGCAAGGCTAGCTACCTCTACCTGTGTAATAAATGCGACGGTAACATCTCAACAGTCTCTTGCTCCTTGAAAACCTTTTGGATCATGTATGTTCCTCTTCAGTTAATAATTCYCATCTACTGTATGTCTTGTAGCCTGAGTTTGTCTGTTTACGCTATCATGCCAACTCATTGTCATGTCTAAACTCATTGACGGCAACGGAGTCGGTAAATCCACAAACAGATCTGCGGGACTAGGCTATATGTCTTGTCCACAAGTGGAAAAATACTTGTCTGTTAACTTTTATGTTTTGTTGTGATGCTTCTCTTTTCTTGAATGAAGACATGAAGTGGCGGACAAACTCTGACATTTGTATTATTGTTGGGTTGTGGAATCCAATTAATCCAGCTACAGAACAAAGTAAAAGTAATGAAATAGAAAAGATACCAGTTAATCCAGCTACGAACAAAGTAAAGTAATGATAGAAAGATACCAGTTAATCCAGCTACAGAACAAAGTAAAGATGATAGAAAGATACCAGTTAATCCAGCTACAGAACAAGTAAAGAATGATAGAAAGATACCAGTTAATCCAGCTACAGAACAAAGTAAAGCAATGATAGAAAGATACCAGTTAATCCAAGCTACAGAACAAAGTAAAGCAATGATAGAAAGATACCAGTTAATCCAGCTACAGAACAAAGTAAAAGAACGTAATGTTGCGTCACAAGGCATTGGAGCTCAATCCCATTCTTGTTTGGTAACCACTCTCTTTCATAACTTCTGACAACATGACATTTGTGTTGTTGCAATGCACAAATTAATCTAAAATACAACAAGAATCTCAACCTTAGGTGATGACCCCAACTAACTTTTACCAGAGTTTTGTCACACAACACAATGCCACAGATGTCTAAAATTTCAGGGAGCGTGCAATTGGCATGCTAGCTGCAGGAATGTCCACCAGAGCTGTTGCCAGAGAATTGAATGTTCATTTCTAAACCCTAAGCTGCCTCAAACGTTGTTTTAGGGAATTTGGCAGTACGTTCAACCRGCCTCACAACCGCAGACYACGTGTATGGCGTCRTGTGTGCGAGCGGTTTGCTTATGTCAACGTTGTGAACAGAGTGGTGGGGTTAGGGTATGGGCAGGCGTAAGCTACGGACAACGAACACAATTGCATTTTATCGATGGCAATTTGAATGCACAGAGATACCGTGACGAGATCCTGAGGCCCATTGTCGTGCCTTTCATCCGGCGCCATCACMTCATGTTTCAGCATGATAATGCACGACCCCGTSTCGCAAGGATCTSTACACACTTCCTGGAAGCAGAAAATGTCCCAGTTCTTCCATGGCCTGCATACTCACCAGACATGTCAGCCATTGAGCATGTGTGGGATGCTCTGGATCAACGTGTACGACAGCGTGTTCTAGTTTCCGCCAATATCCAGCAACTTCGCACAGCCATTGAAGAGGAGTGGGACGACATTCCACAAGCCACAATCAACAGCCAAATGGTGGTCACACCAGACACTGACAGGTTTTCTGATCCACACCCCTACTTAAAAAAAAAAATAATAGGTTTCTGCAGATGCATATCTGTATTCCTAGTCATGTGAAATCCATAGGTTAGGGACTCATTTATTTATTTCAATTGACTGATTTCCTTGTATGTAAGTAAAATCTTTGAAATTGCTGGATGTGTGTTTTATATTTTTGTTCAGGATATATAATGGTGTGTAAAAACAGTATATGTATTAAAAAGGTGTGTACAGCAGTAAGTAGTTATATAGGATGAGCCATGACTAGAATACAGTAAATGCATATGAAGTTGGTAAAACAGTATGTAAACATTATGGAAGTGACCAGTGTTCAATGACAATGTACATGGGGCAGCAGGGTAGAGTACAGGGTGGTAGCCGGTTAGAACAGTGACTAAGGCTAGTGGTGACTATTTAACAGTCTGATGGCCTGGAGATAGAAGCAGTCTCTCATTCACAGCCTTGATGCACCTGTACTGTCTCCGCCTTCTAAATGGTAGCGGGGTGAACAGGCCGTGGCTCGGGTGGCTGAGGTCCTTGATGATCTTCTTGGCCTTCCTGTGACACCGGGTGTTGTAGRTGTCCTGGAGGACAGGCAGTGGGCCCTCGGTGATGCGTTGGGCTGACCACACCACCCTCTGGAGAGCAATGCGGTTGCGGACGGTTCTGTTGCCGTMCCAGGCGRKGATACAGCCTGACAGGATGCTCTCAATTGTGCTATGGTACATACTGACAGCTACCTAATGAAAGTCTAGTGGTAGATGGACATTTTCCATTGATTGGTCTTGACATCAACTAATCATTTTTTTGGTTTTAAATCACATAAATGTGTGTCAGAATTTAGTGGTCCCTGAATGTATTGCAGTTACTGGGCCCATAATTCCTCCTCCCCACCTACCTTTATTCCCAACACACACACACACACACACACACACAGTCCATGTTTACACACAGTTTGCAGATTGTCTTATAGGATAAACTTCAGGGATAAAGCCCTTTCTCTGCCAGTCACACACAGTGACACAACACAGGCTCCAGGGACCAAACTGTTACTGTCAGAGAGGGAGAGAGAAGAGGAGGTAGACCTGAGCCTACAGTAAACCACTGATAACAGGTAGGTTGGCATTTTTATTTCAGGGAAAAGGTAGGTTGGCAGTTTATTTCTAACATAATTATCAGATAATTAAAACTGAAAGCATTTTTGAAGTGATTCATGTAAAGTGCTAACCAATCTTTCAAACTTTAAAGTATTGTTAGATATGTACAAGGCGGCATAGCTGGTTCTGGTGCATGACGTGTCCATTGTAATATATTATTATTGAATTATTTACATAAATGTTAAGCTCTAAATGGACCGGGCTTCCTAAGCCTTTGCACTGATTTGCAAATGTTATTATCCAGAGGGGAAAGGACCATGAAGGACCAGCGTAAATAAGGACMGTTTCATATGCTCAGCTTTGTCATGTGGCTCGGCGATATGGCCTAAAAGTTCTTATCTCCATTTCTTTGTTGTTATGCTTTCTCTAAATAAACTTTGTTGTACAATTTAAAGGTCAAATACACTGCTTTTCAAACAATCAGCAATAATCTAATGAATTCAGGGTTTGTAAAATGTATACATAGGCCAAATATAAGCCTTCCACAACCATAAGACCTACTAATAATTACAAATAGTTTTAAACCTTTTTGTTGTTGTTGCAATAATCACAGATCTGACTTTCAAGACTGTTTTATGAAAACAACCGTTTTGTTACAAATACAACCAGAACCATGCATAACGCACATACGCTAATAATGACTAACTTCTTAAAGCAGGCGTTATATAGAAAAAGTCTCCTAAACAATCATCTCAAGCACAAGCCCACGTGCTCGTGAGTAGCCAGCTAATCTGTATTATCCGACTTGGATCTGTTTGCTAACAAGGTAAAACAGTTGAATTGTTATGAACACACCCTTCTGTCTGTCTACGACTGTTTGAACTGCATGGTAGCCTGTCCACTTTGKTGAAATCTTATTTCTCAGAATGAGAACATGCCACTTCCTTGTGTAATTGTGTTTTATGCTTATTGCTCATTTATAAAAACACAGGTTAGACCACTAGTATAACAGTCTTTGGCTAAAATGCTGCTAGCGCTACGTGGTACCTCAATGTGGTACCTCAACGCTACGTGGTACCTTTGTCAGTGTGACAAACTTAGCATTACTTTTCCAGAATCAATGTTCATTGATACTCCCGTTTTAGTAGCGTCTGCTCTGCTCTCAATTTGAGGAGTTGAGATATAAAAAGGGTAGAAAGATTACCTTCTCCTCTATTACAGTACAATAATGTCTCACTGTGTCTCGTTGTCCATATGACCCATTCTGTTGGACCAAACCTCAAATGCAAATAGCGAGTTGAAACCATTTGTCAGAGAGCAAGACGTGATTCTCATCGTTGTTGTGAATGGCAGGGCTTGGTGTGTGGCTTGGTGTGAGTGGCAGGGGCTTGTGTGTGTTGCTTGGTGTGAGTGGCAGGGGCTTGGTGTGTGTGCTTGGTGTGAGTGGCAGGGGCTTGGTGGTGTAGCTTGGTGTGAGGAGGGGCTTGGTGTGAGTGGCAGGGGTTGGTGTGGACTTGGTGTGAGTGGCAGGGGCTTGGTGTGTGTGGCTTGGTGTGAGTAACAGGGGAGGGGCTTGGTGTGAGTAGCAGGGGGAGGGGCTTGGTGTGAGTGGCAGGGGTTTGGTGTGAGTAACAGGGGAGGGGCTTGGTGTGAGTAGAAGGGGGAGGGGCTTGGTGTGAGTAAGCAGGGGGAGGGGCTTGGTGTGAGTGGCAGGGGGAGGGCTTTGTGTGTGGTTGTGTAAATGGAAGGGGCTTGGTGTGTGTGTGTAAATGGGAGGGGCTTGGTGTGTGTGTGGTGTGTAAGGAGGGCTTGGTGTGTGTGTGTGTAATGGGAGGGGCTTGGTGTGTGTGTAAATGGGAGGGGTTGGTGGTGTGTGTGTAAATGGTAAGGTGCTTGGTGTATATGCAGGGGGAGGGGCTTGGTGTGTGTGTAAATGGGAGGAGCTGTGTGTGTGTGTGTGTTGTGTGTGTGTGTGTGTAAATGGGAAGGTGCTCACAGCACAGGAGACCAAAAAGAACCATGCAATTACATTGCTGATAAATACTTTGAGGGAAGAAATGTACTTGCTACGATTGTGATATGTTGTCTCACCTATGTTACGATTAATTCACTAATTGTAAGTCGCTCTGGATAAGAGTATCTGCTAAATGACTAAAAATGTAGAATTTTAAGGCCTTTATTCCACCCTTAAAACAAAGAGGTGCAACCTAGTTACTGTCCTCGCCATATACATATCAGAGAATGTGATTGAATTGAAATGGTCGGG
>NC_036851.1:47165651-47178254 GCF_002910315.2 Salvelinus sp. IW2-2015 | reverse complement strand
GAGAGAGAATGGGGCTTGGTGTGGAGTAAGCAGGGAGGGGCTTGTGTGGAGTAGCAGGGGGAGGGGCTTGGTGTCAGTAACAGGGGGAGGGGCTTGGTGTGAGTAGCAGGGGGAGGGCTTGGTGTGAGTGGTAGGGGGAGGGGCTTGTGGGTGTGTGTAAATGGAAGGGGCTTGGTGTGTGGTGTGTAAAGGGAGAGGCTTGGTGTGTGTGTAAATGGGGGGCTTGGTGTGTGTGTGTGTAAATGGGAGGGGTGGTGTGTGTGTGTGTGTAAAGGGGAGGGGCTTGGTGTGTGTTAAATGGGAGGGGCTTGGTGTGTGTAAAGGAGGGGCTTGTGTGTGTTAAAGGGAGGGGGCTTGGTGTGTGTGTAAAGGGGAGGGCTTGGTGTGTGTGTGTGTAAATGGTAAGGTGCTTGGTGTATATGGCAGGGGGAGGGGCTTTGTGTGTGTGTAAATGGGAGGAGCCTGGTGTGTGTGTGTGTGTGTGTGTGTGTGTGTGTTGTGTGTGTGTGTGTGTTAAATGGGAAGGTGCTCACAGCACAGGAGACCAAAAAGACCATGCAATTACATTGCTGATAAATACTTTGAGGGAAGAAATGTACTTGCTACGATTGTGAATGTTGTCTCACCTATGTTACGATTAATTCACTAATTGTAAGTCGCTCTGGATAAGAGTATCTGCTAAATGACTAAAAATGTCGAATTTTAAGCCTTTATTCCACCCTTAAAACAAAGAGGTGCAACCTAGTTACTGTTCCCCTCAACCATCAACACTTAGTTACTGTCCCTCGCCATCCAACTAGTTACTGTCCCTCGCCATCAACACTAGTTACTGTCCCCCTCGCCATCAAGCTAGTTACTGTCCCTACCATCACACAGTTTACTGTCCCCTCGCCATCAAGCTAGTTATGTCCCCTCGCAATCACGCTAGTTACTGTCCCCTCGCCATTAATATCAGAGATGTGATGATTGAAATCGGTCGCCCTATGGTGATGTACATTTAATGAGTGATTTTATGGCTAACATACTGTAGTTACAGGTGTACCAGGCAATATCCCTCCTACAGGTGTTCTTATTGTGGTGTTTTGTGTGCCTGTTTGTACCCCCAAAATCCTCCTTGGTCCGCCGGCATCCTGCATTTTACGTATGTCCCTTTCTTCCGTGTGATCCCAGGATGTCCCAATCTATTCCACCCAAGGCTTAATAAGTCTGCCGGGAGGCTAATAGGTTTTGAGAGGCTTAAATAGCTTGAAGAGAGGCAATGGGTTTTTTCTACAAAACAATCAAAGCCCTGTCTTAAACCCCTATCCTCGTTCCAGTGCCTCTTTGTTTCATAAGATCTATAAGAGCCTTATCCCAAGACTTCTCATGTGCTCTGAAGAAAACAACTGCTCATATTATGCATATCATTCTTTAAACACCKCACTGGAAAGCCCAGAAACACGTGTTTTAAGATGTCAGATTCAACTGATCCTTGTCAAAATAGGCCACCCGGTAAAGTCTATTCCAGATTCCACTGAATTGTTATTTTTGGGAATTGCACTGGATGTTTGGGTTAAATTATGAAAATGTACCTCTTTTTCATCAAAGATTTTATGATGATTTGTAAAGTTTTCTGCTGTCATGATGAAAAATTAAAGTTTAGCCAAGTGTCAGTTCACTGATAACATTTGAGAGAATGTCAGTGTTCCACAGGTTTGTTTGCCTTTTTTGGATTCTCCATGACGTTGAGCCCCCCCCCCTTGTTTGTGTCCCAAAGTGCACCCTATTCCCTATATAGTGCACTAGTTTTAACCAGAGTCATATGGCCCCTGGTCAACAGTAGCGCACTATATTGGGTATAGGGTGCCATTTGGGGCACAAACAAGGTCGGGGGGAGGGCGACGCAACGTCATGGAGAATCCAAAAAAGGCAAACAAACCTGTATCTGGCAATAACCACTTTAGTGAATATTTACATAACTAAGTACAGAGATATAGGAGCTGATCGGCATACAATGTTACAAGAGGACATGTAGACTACAGTGACAGGTTTGACTRAACGGCTTGTTCAGGTAGCGTAGACAACATTTTGTAATGTGTGTTATTTCCTCACACTTCCTGCAGGGATTAACTTCTCTACACCTCCATAAAATCCTCTCCCAGACCTCATCATGGATATTGATTCTGTGTACCAGTATTTAGGGTAAGATTTATTCATTCCATTTAACTCCTAGGATGTTCTTTTGGAAATAAGCCGATGTAAACCCACATGAAAACACCCACTCACTTTTCAATCAATGTCATAAGAATGTCAAAATATTTGCATGAAATTCGATCAATGTCATATTTCAACATAACTGATGTTGAACATCAATTTTTTTTTTTAAGCCATCAACATACAGTTTTCTGTCTCATTTCAACCTAGATTTCAAGCACAAACCAACGATTCAGGGCCTTCAAGGTTTGATTGGCTTCAAGTGGATTTCATCTTTGTTGACAACTCAATCAAATACCAACCAAACGTAGATGTTGATTTGATGTTAATGTGAGGTCTTTGCCCGGTGTGATGCTAAAGAAAAACATGACATCGGGCAAAAAAAAAAATCAACATCATATTTCACCCTACAACCTCTCACTGTGCTCTCCTCTTCCCCAGCAGGGATAATCTATGGCTGTACGGCATTTCTACCTTCGTCGTTCTGTGGGCGCTAGGCTGGCTGTACAGAGACAGTCTGGAAGTAGAGGACGTCAAGGAGAAGTATGTGTTTGTGACGGGGTGTGACTCTGGCTTTGGGAACTTGCTCTGTAAGAGGCTGGACCGACGGGGGTTCAGGGTGATAGCTGGGTGTCTGACGGAGAAAGGGGCTGATGATCTGAAGAGGGCGACTGGGCCGTACCTGAAGACGGTTCTCCTAGACGTGACGAGCACCGGCAGTATACAGAAAGCCATGGAGTACACCAAGCAGGAGGTTGGAGATAACGGTGAGAAACCATTTGGAGTGGGGTTTATGTTACTCACTGCTAGGGCCAGGAGTTTGTTCTACCTATATTCCTGACTAGTAAAACTCTGTTTCCTAGCTGTAACCTATCCTGGTCTGGTCAGAGGGGCCCTAGCTGTAACCATGACTCAAACAGCAGTTGTCAAATAAAACAGATGCATTTGACTTGAAATACACAGTGAATCCAAAGCTGAAAACATTTCTGACTAAATAACATTTTCATATTTCTCTCTCTCCTCCTCCCCATCTCCCAGGACTGTGGGGTATCGTGAACAACGCGGGGCGCTCCCTGCCCATGGGTCCCACAGAGTGGATGAGGATGGAGGACTTCACCAGTACCCTGAAGGTGAACATGACGGGGGTGATAGAGATGACCCTCACCTTCCTGCCCCTYATCAAACAGGCCCAGGGGAGGATCGTGAACGTGGCCTCAGTGCTGGGTAGAGTGGCAGCTAACGGCGGGGGATACTGCATCTCTAAGTTCGCTGTGGAGTCCTTCTCAGACTGCCTCAGGTAGGCTACTATAGTTTGTTTGGATCTTTGTAAGCCCACAATGCGGGCTAATCTTCCAGGTACTTATCACAACAACATATCTATAGTAGTCGTCACGAAGCTCAATTCAACCAAACCCGTATTGTGGTATTTACCTTTCTTAGACTCTAATAGTCCGCTTTAATCTACTGTATTTCACTGAGCTACAATATTCAATAATACAAAATGATACCATGTTAAAGAGCAACATAGTGTTTTTAGAGAATGTATGCCAACCAAGCTTTGATGTCTACATTTTCCAAAGGAGGGATATCCACTACTTTGGGATCAAGGTGTGCATCATTGAACCAGGTTTCTTTAAGACAGCGGTTACCAGTCTGGATCCCATCGAGAGAGAGCTGCATCGCCTGTGGAACCAGCTCACACCTGAAGTAAAGGCCAGCTACGGAGACAAATACCTGGATAATTGTAAGTAGCAGTAGAAGTGGTAGTAGTAGTAGCAGCAGCAGCAGAAGAAGGTCATCTGCCGGATGAGACGTTAGAATAAACCACGGTCCTGTCCTTCACACACAGGGTTAAAACCAGGGGTTGGAACCGGTTCAGGGAACAGAACCCTATTTTGGGGGGGAGGAACAAAATCAGAACTGGGGACGAAAGTTATCTCTATACTGTTATGGAACAGAACAATTATTTAAAAGCGTGGGAACCAGTTAATATTCTTTGATAATAATAATTTGGGGGGTGGTTATATTTGAATGTAATTTCAAGCTAAATGTAAAAAAACTTTTAACGATTTCAGGAGGTTTAAAAGGGAACAGAAAACAACAATATAAACTAACTTTTGGGGGGTTCGGACTGGTTCAGAACTTTATTTTACTGGTCGGAACAGAACGAAACGATTGGAAAATAATTTGTTCCAACCCCTGGTTAAAACCTCTAGTCTTGTTTAAGTGTCAATGGAATTTTCTGTTAAATCTCATTAGTAGAAAATCCCATTGACATTTGTCTCAAGACTATACGTAGTATAGTATAGCTATCATGCTACAGCCAGCTTATCATCCAATTGTTTTCTGGCTTCAACCCATCTCCTCTCCTCACCTTTCCTGTCTCCTCTGCTCTTCTCTCTCCTCTGTAGTCCTCCCATTGGCCGTACAAATTCTTAACAGTTTTAACAATATCCTCTTTTCCCCCCAACCAATCCAGACATCCAGATCCAACGGTTGATCATGAACGCGGTGTGTGACTCGGACCTGAGTAAAGTGACTAACTGCATGGAACATGCCTTGGCGTCGTCCTACCCCCGAACCCGCTACAGTGCCGGCTGGGACGCCAAGTTCGGATGGATCCCCCTCTCTTATATGCCATCCTGTGTCATCGATATTGGGCTGAAGCTGGTGATGCCGCGTCCTGCTAAGAGTGTGTAGAGTTGCATTTAAAATAGTTAATAGGATACAATACAATACATAATGCAATACAATCCTATACTAAACAATGACAAAAACTGTATATTGTTTTGAGTTTAAACTTACAGAATGTAGAGTAGTCTACACATAACTTTACCTGCAAAACGCCATTCAATGCATTTCTTTACAGGCCTACTGTCGGTGTTTTGAAGCTAGATTATATCCTAGAGTTATGAAAGAAAACARCATGGAATATTTTAATAGTTATGTTCGGGAACCTACTGTGCCTTTTTGTCACCATTATTTATGTTGCTTAATTTCAAGCAATATTTTTAACTTTACAGGCAAAAGCTTTATTACCTACAACAAGCAGTTTGAACATACTCATCGTTCAATAARGCTGTTATTATTGAAAGAACCGATGTCCATTATATGAACACAAATAATAAAATTAGACCAATTCATGATTTTCAAAGCTCATTGTCTCATTGTCAGACTGTTAGGATTTCTCCCTACTGTGAGTTGGTCAAAGTATTTCAAAACATAGCCTATAGGAACCATATTGGTCTGTTGATTTAACCAAACAGTTCATCATACTGCTCTGCTCTGTAGCCTCTGCCTAAATCGGTCCGTTATAAACAAAGTGACATTTATGTTGGTTAATGGTTACATGATGCAGCTACTTGAATATTTGAATACATTGTATATTTGGCATCAAACCTTGTGTTTGTCATCTGCTAGAATATGGCATGTCTTCAAGCTTGATTGTACAGTACTTTCCCATTGGTCACTGTGCTGACTGAACTGGAGTKTGTACCTCGTACATTTTTCAATCACCCACATGGAATAGTATGTCCTACAAACCAACTAGTAGATGGGAGAAGCAGGACTTGCAGCTCAACAAGTATCTAAAATAGAACCAAAGTTAACGGATATACCTACAAGACACACGTCTCTCCACCCTAACAATGGGAGTCGTTGTTCAGTGTCATGGCGGGCTGTCTAGCTGCCGCCTATCCTTTCTCTGGATTGGTGGATACATCTCATTATTGTAATACTTTTTTGAATATTCGATGAGAGTTGGTGACGACAACCGCCTGTCTTCAATGGAGAGACGCTAAAAGTTGCGGGGAAGTCACGTGTCCTACTTATATCAGTACACTCGTAACGACTTAAGCATTACGAAACTTCTATTGGCTTAAATATACCTCAAGTAGCAAATATATCTTTTTTGAATGATCAAATTTGACACTCATTGACCTCCATACAAAAAGTCCTTGCTTAGTGGGCGAAACAACGAAAAAACGCCACCTGCTGGAGGGAGACATATTWWCCTCCGAGTTGGGCCTCTCTCTTCCTCAGTGATAGAACCCGAGTTGGGCCTCTCTCTTCCTCAGTGATAGAACCCGATGTTGGGCCTCTCCTCTTGCCTCGAGTATAACGAACCGAGTTGGTGCCTCTCTCTCCTCAAGTGATCAGATACTTCCTCAGTTATTGGGACCTCTACTCCTTCCTCTTAGTGATAGAACACCGAGGGCCCTCTCTTCCTCAGTGATAGAACCCGAGTTGGGCCTCTCTCTTCCTCAGTGATAGAACCGAGTTGGGCCTCTCTCTTCCTCAGTGATAGAACCCGAGTTGGGCCTCTCTCTTCCTCAGTGATAGAACCCGAGTTGGGCCTCTCTCTTTCCTCAGTGATAGAACCCGAGTTGGGCCTCTCTCTTCCTCAGTGATAGAACCCGAAGTTGGGCCTCTCTCTTCCTCTCAGATAGAAACCCGAGTTGGGCCTCTCTCTTCCTCAGTGATAGAACCCGAGTTGGGCCTCTCTCTTCCTCAGTGATAAAACCCGAGTTGGGCCTCTCTCTCCTCATGATAGAACCCGAGTTGGGCCTCTCTCTTCCTCAGTGATAGAACCCGAGTGGGACCTCTCTCTTCCTCAGTGATAGAACCCGAGTTGGGCCTCTCTCTTCCTCAGTGATAGAACCCGAGTTGGGCCTCTCTCTTCCTCAGTGATAGAACAAGTTGTACTTTAGCGCCTGTCAATACGACCACGTTGAAGCTCGCGAGCAGTTTGGATGAAATGAGTAAATAACATGTACGTGTAAATTAGTAATGGGAAGTTYGGCTCTTTTGAATATCTCAGATCTGTTCGACTCGTTCAGTAAAAAGAACGAATCTTCTGACTGACTCATTTCGTTCATTTGAGTCAGTAATGTCAAAAGCATGCAGAGACTGTATGTTTTTGGTTCTACAAAGCTGTGTCCATAATTTATTATTGTACCATGCGATAAATTACCAGTTCTAAACATGTATTTTTCTTCTCTATGATATTATTGCTGTCTGCAGTGCAACTTGATCTATTGTGCAGTTGTTGGTTGGAGCAAGTCTCTGGGAGCTATGAGCCAGAGAGCGTATTAATCCTGCTGTAGTCACTGCGGTCAGCAGGTCAAACGAACGACAAAATGAACGAGTCAATCAGAAAAAATTATTCACGACTCTCGATTCAGTAAAAGGAGTCGTTCAAAAATAMCAAATCTTTCGCGAACAGCACATCACTAGCGTCCATTTATGTTTGCAACGCTCCGGCACGCAACGCTCCGCGGATTGGTTAACAGGTGCAGAGCGTTCGATTTGCCTGCTGGGGGGCAAAGGGACTCGCTGCTCCACTAAAACCAATGACAACTGCGTGCCGCTTTCAAGAGATTGTTAAATACCTGTTAACTATTTGTTTGTAGTAATATCACCTCTTTAAGAGCGTAGTCAGAACTACAAATGTCTGAGTATTCCATGCAAAACAAATAACACATTTGGCTCTATCAGTTACATTATCAGCATTTGCCGATGTAACGTTACTGTTGGCTGATAATGTGTTTACTTTGCAAGCTACCGGTAGAAACGTTGTACAGTTGACTAAACAGTGGTCAGTAGACCTAATGTACTTTTTCTACAATCAACGTAGGCCTACCTAGCCAAGTTAGCTAACGTTTTCCCCTTTTCAACATTGATTTTAGTAGCATTTAAGAATTGCTGCAGACATACATGATAGTCTACATTGATAGTCTACATTGACTGATGGACGTCTAAATTAGACGTCTGATGGACGTCTAATTTGCTTGCTAGTTAGCTAGCTAATAACAGATCACGTCAATATGGCTAGTTAACAAGCTAACTTTCAGGGTATAAACTAGATGGCTATATCCAGATATTGTTTGATTTGCTTTCMATATACTGTAGTGGTGATGACAGTAGTCCGACTGGCAACTTTACCAGGAGGAGGACTTACCGATGTCAAGCTCTTTCCGAAWGCCTAATATCCGATGAAGCAAGATGAATTACACATATTGTTTGCTCAGCGTTGCATGCCACATGGAAAAAATTATCAGTTGAAGTTTACGGATCGTGAAAAGCATGCAGTTATTTRCTRTATAASTCAGATGATAGAGCTAMATGTGGAATAATCKKWAATATGTAGTTCTGACTATGCTCTTCAATGTGATAATATTAAAACCAAATAGTTATAAACATTTATTTAACAATCCTTTGAAAAGGGCACTGTAGTTGTCAATGGTTTTAGCCGAGTTGGGGGTTTCCTTGCTCCCCAGCAGCCAAATTGAACGCTCTGCACCGGTATTGTGACGTTCTGTTGATAATGACCTGCTATATATATACACACTCCGACGTCATAGGCGGAGTTGGCTGCTTGTGCCCTCATGACAAGTTTCGAACGTGAAAACGAGATTGCTGCCTAGATACCTGTAGTCGGTTGACCAAAACTGACTTATCAGACTACGGGTAAATAGTGGAGAAAGTACCGGAAATACTATCGAAAAGGTATCCGAAGGCAGTTATTTTCCTTAAATGCTTTTAAGTTAGTGTAACCATGCACTGTTTGAAAATATTACGGGTGACCAACGCAGCAGCTGTTGAAACTTTGAAAGACACGACTAAAATAGTTTTCAAAAAGGTTTGTTATAACGGTTTATTACCGTGTTGTCGTCGTAATGTTAAAGTTCAACCRGCACAATATTTCAACACAAGCTCAACAGATCAGCACCGCATCGGAACAACCTCAGACATGGACCACGTGCTTTCCAAACTGTGAGTTTGTGTTTTTATTGTTCCAGTTCAGACAGTTCATTTGTGTTATATATTGATTGGCAGATATTAATTTACTGTGTGTGTGCGTGAATCACATAYAGGCCTATGTTATTGTATATCCAAAACAATGCTTGTCTCCATTCTCCTCAATCATCCATTACTCTTTATAAATAGACAATCAAGTTGTGTATGTCTGTGTTGTTTAAAGCTGACAATTTCCCTCTTCACTGTATGTATATATAGGAGCAGTGGGAAGGGTCTCTTCTCAGAGGTAGAAGATATGCTCTTCTACACCATCACAGAGGGCCAGAAACAAGTCCCCGTCTCACACTTTATCTCTGTGAGTAAGTACACACATCAGTTAACCTATACAGGAAAGAAGAGTAGGTTGTAAATTAAATAGGTTACTCTGTCACACAACCCTCCTTGACAACAAACTTGATGTAGACATACAGCCACAGCCACAAACACAAAAGCACATTCTTGTTCTCTCGCTCCCTCTGTCTTGCTCCCTCCCACACACACACACACAAAAACACTGAAGAACAGACATTTATTTGCAAGTAAAAATACACAATCTGTCATAAGAGATGATCTATGAGACTTTATGTAATTCTGCTCTCACTCAAACTTCATCTTTCCACCATTTGAGCTATACTTACTCCAGGTATGCTGAGTGCAAGGGTTATTGGAGACTTGGGGCCACCAAACTGCCACTGTGGCAGTGCCAACTCTCTTTACTTTGAGGAAGTAGGGTAATTATGTGCTAGAGAGGAAGTAGGGTCCTTATGAGGAATGGAGGAAGTAGGGTAATTAGGAAGAAGCGAGGAAGTAGGGTAATTTGGAGGAAGTAGGGTAATTAGGAGGAAGTAGGGTAATTAGGAGGAAGTAGGGTAATGAGGACGTAGGGTAATTAGGAGGAAGGGAGGAAGTAGGGTAATTAGGAGGAAGGGAGGAAGTAGGGTAATTATGAGCTAGCGAGGAAGTCGGGTAATTATGAGGAAGTATGGTAATTATGAGGAAGGGAGGAAGTATGGTAATTATGAGGAATATGGTAATTATGAGGAAGTGTGGTAATTATGAGGAAGGGAGGAAGTGTGGTAATTATGAGGAAGGGAGGAAGTAGGGTAATTATGAGGAAGGGAGGAAGTAGGGTAATTATGAGGAAGGGAGGAAGTAGGGTAATTATGAGGAATATGGTAATTATGAGCAAGGGAAGACGTGCAACAAGTGAGGCGTACATGGAGTACATCCCTTGTGCAAGCTGACATGGTGTTCATTGCAAATTGAATTGCAGTGTTTGACATAGACAGTGCAACTATCAGAAGAAACATAATATTCTGCATAGCATACTTTCCCAATATAGGTGTCAAGACAGGCCAATGTACTGTAGTCCCTATAGTAGGTTATAGATATTCATATTACTTTTCTGAATAGATAACAAATAGCTGTTAAAAAATTATACATTCCGCTGATATGTGATTTAACCTAGTTAAATAAAGGTTAAATCAATAAATAAAAACAATTGAGTGAATCGACTCTTGAACCAATAAGGTGTATCATGGAACATGGCTATTTCATTATGTTATTTGAATGAAATAGTGTCCATGCCTCCAAGCCTGATGAAGGGAAGGAATGTGTCTGGTGAAGATCACAACACAGTCTAAAGATTACCCTGCAGAGACCAGGGAGACTAGAAATAGGTTGTAAAGATTACCCTGTACGAGACCTCAGAGAAGACTAGAAATAGGTTGTAAAGATTACCCTGCAGAGACCAGAGAGCTAGAAATAGGTTGTAAAGATTACCTGCAGAGACCAGAGAGACTAGAAATAGGTTGTAAAGATTCCCCTGCAGAGACCAGAGAGACTAGAAATAGGTTGTAAAGATTACCCTGCAGAGACCAGAGAGACTAGAAATAGGTTGTAAAGATTACCCTGCAGAGACCAGAGAGACTAGAAATAGGTTGTAGATTACCCTACAGAGATCAGAGAGACTAGAAATAGGTTGTAAAGATTACCCTGCAGAAGCCAGAGAGACTAGAAATAGGTTGTAAAGATTACCCTGCAGAGACCAGAGAGACTAGAATAGGTTGTAAAGATTACCCTGCAGAGACCAGACAGACTAGAAATAGGTTGTAAAGATTACCCTGCAGAGATCAGAGAGACTAGAAATAGGTTGTAAAGATAACCCTGCAGAGACCAGAGAGACTGAAATAGGTTGTAAATATTACCCTGCAGAGACCAGAGAGCCTAGAAATAGGTTGTAAAGATTCCCTACAGAGATCAGAGAGAGTAGATTAGGTTGTAAAGATTACCCTGCAGAGACAGAGAGACTAGAAATAGGTTGTAAAGTTTACCTGCAGAGACTAGACAGACTAGATTAGGTTGTAAATATACCCTGCAGAGACTAGACAGACTAGATTAAGTTGTAAAGATTACCCTCAGAGACTAGACTAGATTATGTTGTAAAGAATACCCTGCAGAGACTAGAAAGACTAGATTATGTTGTAAAGATTACCCTGCAGAGACTAGACAGACTAGATTAGTTGTAAAGATTACCCTGCAGAGACTAGACAGACTAGATTAGGTTGTAAGATTACCCTGCAGAGACTAGACACTAGATTAGTTGTAAAGATTACCCTGCAGAGACCTAGATTAATTGTTGTAAGATTACCCTGCAGAGACTAGACAGACTAGATTATGTGTATAATTTTACCTGCAGAGACTAGACAGACTAGATTATGTTGTAAGATTACCCTGCAGAGACTAGACAGACTAGTATGTTGTAAAGATTACCCTGCAGAGCTAGACAGACTAGATTATGTTGTAAAGATTACCCTGCAGAGACAGACAGATTAAGTTGTAAAGATTACCACCTGCAGAGACTAGACAGACTAGATTATGTTGTAAAGATTACCCTGCAGAGACTAGACAGACTAGATTAGTTGTAAAGATTACCCTGCAGAGACTAGACAGACTAGATTATGTTGTAAAGATTACCCTGCAGAGACATAGACAGACTAGATTATGTTGTAAGATTACCCTGCAGAGACTAGACAGACTAGATTAGTTGTAAAGATTACCCTGCAGAGACTAGACAGACTAGATTATGTTGTAAAGATTACCTGCAGAGACTAGACAGACTAGATTATGTTGTAAAGATTACCCTGCAGAGACTAGACAGACTAGATATGTTGTAAAGATTACCCTGCAGGACTAGACAGACTAGATTAGGTTGTAAAGATTACCCTGCAGAGACTAGACAGACTAGATTAGTTGTAAAGATTCCTGCAGAGACTAGACAGACTAGATTATTTTGTAAAGATTACCCTGGCAGAGACTAGACAGACTAGATTATGTTGTAAAGATTACCCTGCAGAGACTAGACAGACTAGATTATGTGTTAAAAGATTGCCCTGCAGAGACTAGACAGATAGATTATGTTGTAAAGATTCCCTGCAGAGACTAGACAGACTAGATTATGTTGTAAAGATTACCCTGCAGAGACTAGACAGACTAGATTATGTTGTAAAGTTAGCCCTGCAGAGACTAGACAGACTAAGATTAGGTTGTAAAGATTGCCCTGCAGAGACTAGACAGACTAGATTATGTTGTAAAAATCTACCCTGCAGAGAC
>NC_036851.1:47154883-47164856 GCF_002910315.2 Salvelinus sp. IW2-2015 | reverse complement strand
AAGTTCTTGACCGAGTGTTTTGCACACAATAGACGCAGGATTAAGGGGATTTTGGCCTTTTTTTTGGGTTAAAGGGATACCTGTGCAGAGTCTCCATAACTGAGAAAAAGACGCCTTCTCAGATCCTTCAGGTTTTCGGGGAGTCGCTGGGATCAAATAAGGATTTCAGCCTACCCTACAAATATTTCCTATTGGGTTCAGGTCCTGGAGACTGGCTAGGCCACTCAGGACTTGAGATGCTTCTTAAGGGAAGCCACTCCTTAGTTGCCCTGGCTGTAGGTGTTCGGTCGTTGTCATGCTGGAAAGACCCAGCCCGACCCCATCTTCAATGTCTTAACTAGAGGAAGGAGGTTGTTGGCCAAGATCTCGCGATAACTGAGCCACTCACATCACGGTCCCCACTTCAGAAATTTTAAGGGTGCAGTCGTCCTGTTGGCTCACACTTTGCTTTAGATTACGACAATCCCCAAAGAACTGAATGTTTCCACCCTCCATGCTTCACGGGTTGCGATGGGTGGTTCTTGGGGTTGTACTCATCCTGGCTTCTTTTCTCCAAACCGGCGAGTGGAGTTTAGAACCCAAAAGCTCTTGTTTGTGGTAGACAACATGACTGTCGTCCCATACTCTCTTGATATCCAATGTATTGGCAAACTTTCCGACGGGCCTGGCTTGGCTGGTTGAGCAAGGGGACCTTGCGTCGCGCTGGGACGACTAACAGGAAACTAGATTATCCAGTTGTAGGGAGAATAAGTTGTGTTACCTAATCGGTTTTCTTTGAGACTGACTAGATGGTTCACAGGATCTTTCATTTCCGGGTGTGTCAAAGGAATATGAACCCTGCAAGGAGACTTGGATCCATAGCAGGCTTGAGATTTAAGGATTTGGTAGTAATGCGGGTGTTCCCTCACATTCCCATGATCATGAATGCATACCCCACGAGTGAGATCTGCATGGAGCCCCAGACCGAACGGTGAGAATCTGAACGGTCCATCTTGAACTTCTTCCTTTTCTAAATAATTGCGCCAACAGCTTCAGAGGGACTAGAGGTTGTTGCATTCTTACCAAGACTACGATTCTGCTTGCAATAGGTTGTCCTTCTGTGTTAAGAACCCAGTACCCTTAGCCTTTATGTGCACAGGTCTACAATTTTATCTCTGATGTCCTTACACACTCTCTGGTCTTGGCCATGGAGAGGTTTGGGAGTCCTGTTTGATTGAGTGTTGTGGAGCAGGTGTCTTCTTATACAGGTAAACGAGTTCAAACAGGTGGCAGTTATACAGTAATCCTGGCAGAGTGAGACAGGAGGGCCTTCTTAAAGAAACAACGACAGGTCTTGAGAGCAGCAATTCTTACTGGTTGGTAGGTGATCAAATACTTTATGTCATGCAATAAATGCTAATTAAATCTACTTTAAAATCATACAATGTGAATTTTCTGGATTTTTTGTTTTAGATTCCGTTCTCACAGTATGATGTGTACTAATGATAAAATTACAGACCTCTAACATGCTTTGTAAGTAGGAAACCTGCAAGGAAATCCAGGCAGTGTATTCAAATAGATTGTTCTCCCGGACTGTAACATTCATCTAACACTCTTATTGCGCATACGACAGAGAGAATATTGCATTCATCTAACCATCTATCTCCATAAGGACAGACAGAGAGATTATGCTCATAGTGCACTATCTAAACCATCTATCTCCATACAGACAGAGAGATATCATTCATTATCCATCTTGATCTTCTCATACAAGACAGCAGAGATATGCATTCATGGTATAAGAATACCCTAAACCATCTATCTCCATACCGACAGAGAGATATAATTAAATCTAACCATCCTATGCTCCATACAGTTACAGAGAGATACTGACATTCATCTAACCATGGCTATCTCCATACAGACAGAGAGATATGCATTCATCTAACATGCTATCGTCCAAATGACCAGACGGAGGATTGTTTTAGTGCTTATGCATATAACCATGAGATTCCCTACTTCTCCATGCAGCAGAAGATATAGAGG
Source organism: Salvelinus sp. IW2-2015 (assembly GCF_002910315.2). Classification (NCBI taxonomy): domain Eukaryota; kingdom Metazoa; phylum Chordata; class Actinopteri; order Salmoniformes; family Salmonidae; genus Salvelinus; species Salvelinus sp. IW2-2015. Next base: position 47,162,831 of record NC_036851.1, on the reverse strand, counting down.
ACTCATGATCTTGGGCTAAACTAAGTACTTATCTTCCATCACAGACCAAGAGAGATATGCATTCATTTGTACATAACCCATTATACCTCCTCCATACGTAGAACGCAATTGATGCACGTATACTTCATACGAACCATAGACTAGTACTCATAACAGGACAGGAGTTAGTATAATAGGATTTACTCATCTAACCATCTGGCTACTCATATCCGGATGACATAGACAGAGCTTAAGTGATCATGCAGTTTAGACAACGGATCTTAGCTCCTCCCTTAGGTACAGACAGAGAGATAGGTAGGATTCATTAGCTAACCAATCATGACTATGACTTACATTGCAGGCAAGAGAGATATGTAAGATTTACAATCTATAACCGTCTATCATCGACGGATAGCTCAAGGACAGACTAGATTTTAAGGTGAGGTGTTAGATAGGTAGTTTTTTGCCAATGTAAGACATAGGCACTGTTTATAGACCTAGCGACCTAGATAATTCAATCTCATATGGCATTTGGTATGAAAGTCTTTACAAGCAATCCGATGCAAGAGATCTTATGGACTCAAAAGTATAGTTGGACGCTTGGCCAGATGCACTCAGTTAACCAGAGGCCGACTAGCCCAGAGACCTAGAGAAAATCTCTAATTTTGATGGACGGGGTAATGGGGGTCGAAGTATTAAGGGGATTACGGCAACGTTTGAGATGAAGGACTTAGAGAGTACTCGCTCCACGAAGTAAACTGTTCCTGTGCCTACTGTTTTTGTAAAGATTCATAGGCCTAGAAGCTAGGATACCTTGGGATATATCTGGATGATTATTATGAATACGAGAGCAACTCATGATAGCTCTCTCTAAGAAATGTTTAAGGTGGAATTGTTGCTGTGATATAAGGAAACAGAACTATATTTGGCCAGGCAAACCTTTGCAGAAGGGAGACGAAATACGAACTCAGCACAGCTAGGGATTTGTGATCATTTTGGTTAAGGGGATTTTACCCTGCAGAGACTAGACAGACTAGATTTGTTGTAAAGATTACCCTGCAGAGACTAGACAGGACTAGATTAGGTTGTAAAGATTACCCTGCAGAGACTAGACAGCTAGATTAGGTTGTAAAGATTACCTGCAGAGACTAGACAGACTAGATTAGGTTGTAAGATTACCTGCAGAGACTAGACAGACTAGATTAGTGGTAAAGATTACCCGCGAGACTAGACAGTAGATTAGGTTGTAAAGATTACCCTGCAGAGACTAGACAGACTAGATTATTGTTGTAAAGATTACCCTGCAGAGACTAGACAGACTAGATTAGGTTGTATCATCATGCAACAATAACATGGGGGTTTTGTATTTCAACATGTAATGAAATTATCCCCCTAAAAACTAACTTGTTAAATGAAAGAATCATTTGTATGAAAATGTCAATGATAGTCAAAGCTCTAATTTGATCTGTGTTTTATATTGCACCAGCACTACTGCACTGTTTCAATCAAAACACTTGCAACAAGTGACTGAAAGCGTATCCAAACCAGCTTCGGTCCAGCTCGGACAAAAAAGGCTATCAGTTACTCAACTTGCAACAAGATTCGTGTATGTCAGTGGGCCTCAAGATGAGTTAAAGTTAGTTCATATMAATTTAGTTCACATCCAAGTTCTTCGCATAACAGTATTAATAATTTTGTGAGATGTGGACTCGACATGACGAGGCAGAATGATTTACAGGACACTGTAAATAAACCTGCAGTATCGCTTCGCTGATAACATCATTCCTTTCTCCCCAACCAAACCTTTGTGTTGTTAATTTATTCATCTATTTTATCGTCTTTTGTTTATTTGAACCACTTCATTGTATTGTTTTTACTGTAACATGTCTTGTGACTTTATATGCACTTTAAATAAAGTTTGATTTGATTTGATCAGGCCCTCAAGAGGACTGGTCTTAATGAATCCGACCCGCGACTGAAGGACTGYATGGACAAGCTGCAACGCTCCGTAGCGGAATCCTTTCATGACGTCATGATGGACCGGGAACTCTTCCACAAGTGAGTCGCCTAGCTTGTCTCCTTGTTGGATTTAGACGTTCCCACATTGCTCCATCCCCCTCCCTCTTGTCCCTAACCCCTCGATGTTTGCAGATCTGAAGGGTCTGGATAGGTACAAGCAGTGCATTGTTGGAGCTTCCACCATATTGCTTACAGCTGGTCTGCATAAACCAAGGGTAGGTCCAAGGGTAGGTCCAAGGGTGGGGGGTATTTGGGACCTGCTTCTAGAGCCACCTCCACCTCTCTCCACCCCTTTCTACCTCTCTCCACCTTTCTACCTCTTCTCCACCCCTTCTACCCTCTCCACCCTTCTTACCTCTCACCTCTCTCCTACACCTCCTCTACACCTCTCGCCCCCTCTACCTCTCTCTACCCTCTATACCTCCCTCTACCCCTCTCACCCCTTCTACTCCCTCTACTCTCCTACCTCTACCTCCCTCTAACCTCTCCGCCCCCTCTACACCTCTCGCCCCCTCTATACCTCCTCTACCCCTCTCCACCCCTTCTACCTCCCTCTACTCTCTCTACCCTCTATCCTTCCCTCTACCCCTCTGCCCTTACACCTCTCGCCCCTCTATACTCCCTCTACTCTCTCTACCCTCTATACCTCCCTCTACCTCTCCGCCCCTCTACACCTCTCGCCCCCTCTACCTCTCTCCTCCACCCTCTACCACCCCTCTCCACCCTCTACCTCTCTTACTCTCATCTCTACTCTCTCTCTCTAGCCCTCTTGCCTCTGTCACACACAGTCATCACTTTTTCATCTCCTCTTACTGCCAGGTGCCATGGTAGAGTGAGTCTATTAATACCCTGCCCTTCAGCATTCACATTATTAACCAGAGTTTGTTGTAGGCTTACTCTATCTCAGTCATCCACTCACTCACTCACTCACTCACTTCACTCACTCACTCATCACCTCACTCTGAATTGAATTAAGGGCTTTATTGCATGGAACATGTTAACATTGCCAAAGCAAGTGAAGTAGATAATAAACTAAAGTTAATAAACAATAAACAAAAGTTAAAATAAATTAATAGTAAAATCACAGAAGTTCCAAAAGAATAAAACATTTCAAATGTCATATTATGTCTATATACAGTGTTGTAACGATGTGCAAATAGTTGGGAGGGAAAGGAAATAATAAATAAATATGGGTTGTATTTACAATGGTGTTTGTTCTTCATGGTTGCCCTTTTCTTGTGGCAACAGGTCACAAATCTTGCTGCTGTGATGGCACACAGTGGTATTTCACCCAGTAGATATGGAGTTTATCAAATTGGGTTTGTTTTCAAATCTTTGTGGATCTGTGTAATCTGAGGAATGTGTGTCTCTAATATGGTCATACATTTGGCACGAGGTTAGGAAGTGCAGCTAGTTTCCACCTCATTTTGTGGGCAGTGTGCACATAGCCTGTCTTCTCTTGAGAGCCATGTCTGCCTACGGCGGCATTTTATAGCAAGGCTAGCTCACTGAGTCTGTACATAGTCAAAGCTTTCCTTATGTTTGGGTCAGTCACAGTGGTCAAGTATTATGCCACTGTGTACTCTCTGTTTAGGGCCAAATAGCATGCTAGTTTGCGCTGTTTTTTTGTTAATTATTGACACATTGGAAATATTCTTTTTCGTTTCTCATAATTTGTTGGGTCAAATTGTGTTGCTGTCCTGGGGCTTTGTGGGGTGTGTTTGTGTTTGTGAACAGAGCCCCAGGACCAGCTTGCTTAGGGGACTCTTCTCCAGGTTCATCTCTCTTGTAGTGATGGCTTTGTTATGGAAGGTTTGGGAATCGCTTCCTTATTGAACGTCTCTCGCATGCATTATTTGGTGTTTTACGTTGTACTGAGGATATTGTTGCAGATTCTGCATTCAGAGTCTCAATTTGGTGTTTTCCCATTTGTGAATTCTTGGTTGGTGAGCGGACCCCAGACCTCACAACAATCTCTCATTCACTCACTCACTACTCTCACTCACTCACCTCTCACTCACTCATCTCCTCTCTCACTATCACACACATGCTCTCTCTCTGGCATTTCTCTCAAGTCATTTTAAGAGTTAGCTGATGCAACAGTATATGTGCTCTCAGTCACTGAGGTGAGGGCAGTGGGCTGAGGACAGTGGGGGCTGAGGGGAGTGGGCTGAGGGCAGAGTGGGCTGAGGGACAGTGGGCTGAGGAACAGTGGGTGAGGGCAGTGGGCTGAGGGACAGTGGGCTGAGGGCAGTGGCTGAGGGCAGTGGGCTGAGGACGTGGGCTGAGGACAGTGGGCTGAGGACAGTGGGCTGAGGGACAGTGGGCTGAAGGGACAGTGGGCTGAGGGACAGTGGCTGAGGGACAGTGGGCTGAGGACAGTGGGCTGAGGGACATGTGGGCTGAGGACAGTGGGCTGAGGGACAGTGGGCTGAGGGGCAGAGGGGTGGGCTGAGGGACAGTGGGCTGAGGACAGTGGGCTGAGGGACAGTGGGCTGAGGGGCAGTGGCTGAGGGACAGTGGCTGAGGGACAGTGGGCTGAGGGGAGAGGGCAGTGGGTGAGGGACAGTGGGCTGAGGGCAGTGGCTGAGGACAGTGGGGGCTGGGACGTGGGCTGAGGGACGTGGGTGAGGGCAGAGGGCTGAGGGACAGTGGGCTGAGGACAGTGGGGCTGAGGGACAGTGGGCGAGGGGCAGTGGGCTGAGGGGCAGTGGGCTGAGGGGTACGGTAGTCTTGTGTGGGCTAAAGCAGAGGTAGACTCAGATTTATAGGTGCCAGCTGCCTTGGGCCCACACACACAAAGTACATTTTGATTGGAATTAAATGTAACCCTTAATCAGTTGACCTGTTACAGCTTTGTGTTTCAGCTATGGCTATGCATGTCCTTTCATTCCAATTCAGTTAAAGAGTGAATGATTGACATCTAGAGTGGACTTTGACAGTCCAGGCATCTTGATCTAGTGGGGAAAACCAGTGTTCCTCATATCTGCACGGTAGTCGACACTCTTAGAAAAAAGGGTTCMGAAAAAAGGGTTCCGAGGGTTTCTTTGTCTTTCCCCATAGGAGAAAACGTTTTGGTTCCATGTAGAACCCTTTGTGGTTCAAGGTAGAACCATTTTTGGTTCCAGGTAGAACCCTCAGTGGAAAGGGTTATACATGGAACTCAAAAGGGTTCTAACTTGAACCACAAAGGGTTATGCTACCCTTTTAGTTCTAGAAAGCACCTTTTTTCTAAGAGTGTACACATACAGTGGCAAGAAGAAGTATGTGAACCCTTTGGAATTACCTGGATTTCTGCATAAATTGATTCTGTTATCTTCATCTAAGTCACAACAATAGACAAACATACTATGCTTAAACTAATAACACACAAATTATTGTATTTTTCTTGTCTATATTGAATACAGAATTTAAACATTCACAGTGTAGGTTGGGAAAAGTATGTGAACCCCTAAGCTTTTGGAGAAGTCATTAGCCAATTGGAGTCAGGAGTCAACTAACCTGAGGTCCAATCAATGAGACGAGATTGGAGATGTTGGTTAGAGCTGCCCTGCCCTATAAAAAACACTCACAAAATGTGCTAATTGCTAGAGTTTGCTATTAACAAGAAGCATTGGCTGATGTGAACCATGCCTCGAACAAAATAGATCTCAGAAGACCTAAGATTAAGAATGGTTGACTTGCATAAAGTTGGAAAGGGTTACAAAAGTATCTCTAAAAGCCTTGATGTTCATCAGTCCACGGTAAGACAAATTGTCTATAATTGGAGAAAGTTCAGCACTGTTGCTATTCTCCCTAGGAGTGGCCGTCCTGCAAAGATGGCTGCAAGAGCACAGCACAGAATGCTCAATGAGGTTAAGAAGAATCCTAGAGTGTCAGCTAAANGGGTTACAAAAGTATCTCTAAAAGCCTTGATGTTCATCAGTCCACGGTAAGACAAATTGTCTATAATTGGAGAAAGTTCAGCACTGTTGCTATTCTCCCTAGGAGTGGCCGTCCTGCAAAGATGGCTGCAAGAGCACAGCACAGAATGCTCAATGAGGTTAAGAAGAATCCTAGAGTGTCAGCTAAARACTTACAKAAATCWCTGGAACATGCTAACATCTCTGTTGACGAGTCTACGATATGTAAAACACWRAACAAGAATGGTGTTCATGGGAGGACACCACRGAATAAGCCACTGCTGTCCCTTCCACTATAGTGCTACWGGCAAAATATTCTGTAGATAGATTTAACTACAGTTGAGTTGTTTGGAAGGAACACACAACACTATGTGTGGAGAAAAAAAGGCACAGCACACCAACATCAAAACCTCATCCCAACTGTAAAGTATGGTGGAGGGAGAATCATGGTTTGGGGCTGCTTTGCTGCCTCWGGGCCAGAACAGCTTGCYATCATCGACAGAAAAATGAATTCCCAAGTGTATCAAGACATTTTGCAGGAGAATGAAAGGCTATCTGTCCGTCAATTGAAGCTCAACAGAAGTGGGGTGACCCAAAACACAGAAGTAAATCAACAACAGAATGGCTTCAACAGAAGAAAATAGGCCTTCTGGAGTGGCCCAGTCAGAGTCTTGACAACCCGATTGAGATGCTGTGGCATGACCGCGAGAGCGGTTCACACCAGATATCCCAAGAATATTGCTGAACTGAAATAGTTTTGTGAAGAGGAATGCACACAAATTCCTCCTGACTGTTGTACTGGTCTGACTACAGAAAATGTTTGGTTGAAGTTATTGCTGCCAAAGGAGGGTCAACCAGTTATTAAATCCAAGGGTTCACATACTTTTCCCACCCTGAACTGTGAATGTTCACAAGGTGTGTTCAATAAAGACATGAAAAACATATCATTTCTGTGTGTTATTAGTTTAARCAGACTGTGTTTGTSTATTRTTGTGACTTAGATGAAGATCAGATCAAATTTTATGACCAATTTATGCAGAAATCCAGGTAATACACATACTTTTTCTTGCCACTGTAAATGGAGGTTAAATAAAGTTATAGGCTAGTCATATGTGTTTGTTTTCAAGTGCGACATAGGAAGGAAATACTACAGGGAGCATCGGGCGGCAGGTAGCCTAGCAGTTAGAGCGTTGAGCTAGAAACCAAAAGGTTGCTGGTTCGAATACCCGAGCTGACAATCTGTCAATGTGCCCTTGAGCAAAGCACTTAACCCTTATTTGCTCTTGGGGCGCAGTGCTATGGCTGACACTGTAAAACAACACATTTCACTGCACCTATCCGGTGACAGTCAAACATCTACAAAAAATGTGTCAGGCTGTTAATCGGATACATAAGGAGTATCATTAGCCTTGTGTGTCACAGAGAATGGAGTTTACATTCTCACATGGCTCCTCTGAACCCTATTTTCCACAACAATTCAAACCACTTATCAGCACCAAGTCTAGCAGGCAAACAACAACAGAGAAGAAGGTCAGAGGTCATAATACAGTCACAAGCAGCAGTCCATCCACTGCGCCTCAGGGGGTGTCACCACTTCAAAGCAAACATCTGGGAAAAGTTCAAAGTTCATCTCATTCACAGAACTAGATTTCTAGAATGTTCTAGAACTTGTTCAATGACAGGGTTTCTGTATTGATGATCTAATAGTGTGTTGTTTGTTGTACCAACCCTCAGGTGCGTAGGTGGGAACATAGTGCTTCTGATCCAGGCCTTCAGAAAGAAGTTTATCATCCCTGAGTTTGATTCCTTTGTGACAAAGATAGATCAAATCTATAACACCGTTCAGAAAAACCACAACGGACATGTAAGTAGATTTGTTTCCACCTTTTCATACATGTCACTCTTCTCCATCTGTCTCTCTTTTTTGTCGTCTGTCCTCTTACTTTGTTTTTTTTCTCTGGTATGCTTTCCGTCAACATGTGTCTGTTGTAGAGGTCGACCGATTAGGATTTTTCAACTCCGATACGAATACCGATTATTGGAGGACC
>NC_036851.1:47147453-47154858 GCF_002910315.2 Salvelinus sp. IW2-2015 | reverse complement strand
CACAAAAGAGAGAGATCACACACGATGGAGACAGAAGGGCTGCTTAGTGTCCTACTGAGTGTCTGGGGGGAGAGGCGGGATTAGACATGAGGGTGGGAAAAGGCCACTTGTAAAGAGGAGAATAAAGGAAGAATCGAGAGAGAGAGGACCCAGAGGAAAGCAGGAAGAAGGAGAGAAGAGGACCAGAAGAGAACAAAAGAAAAGAGAGAGGACAGAGAAATAGAGGAAGAAAGAGAGAGAGGACCAGAGGAATAAAGAGAGAGAGAGGACCAGAGGAATAAATAGAGAGCGAGGACCAAAGATAAAAAAGAGAGGAGCGAGGACCAGAGGGAAAAAAGAGAGAGGAGAGAGGACCAGAGGAAGAAAAAAGAGAGAGAGGAGGACCAAGTAGGAAAGAAAGAGAGAGAGTTTAAGAGGACCAGAGGAAAGAAAGAGAGAGCGGACCAGAGGAAAAGAAAAGAGGAGAGAGGGGACCAAGGAAGGAAAAAGAGAGAGAGAGAGGACGCAGAGGAAGAAACAGAGAGAGAGAGAAGGACCAAGAGGAAAAAAAGAGAGAGAGAGAGGGACAGAGGAAGAAAGAAGAGAGAGAGAGAGGACAGAGGAAGAAAAAGAAGAGAGAGAGAGAGAGGACAGAGGAAGAAAGAGAGAGATGAGAAGGAGGACCAGAGGAAGAAAGAGAGAGAGAGAGGAGAGGACAGAAGGATATGCAAAGAGAGAGAGAGCGAGGACGAAAGGAAGAAAAAGAGGAGAGGAGGCCCAAGAGAAGAGAGAGAGAAGAGGACAGAGAAGAAAGAGAGAGAGGACCAGAGGAAGAAGAAGAAATGTCAGGGAGTGTATTATACATGGGGACAGATGAAAAGGAGTAGTAGGTATGAGTCACTTGTCCGTCCACTGTACAGCAGGGAGGTTGTACCCACCTCTGTCCGGTCCACTGTACACAGGTCGGTTTTGTACCCATCTGTTCGCCCACTGTACAAGGGCAGGTTGTACCTACCTTGTTCCAGCACTGTACACAGGGAGGTTTGTACTACCTCTTGTCGCGTCCCACTGTACATACAGGGAAGGTTGTACCTACCTCTGTCCGTCATGTACGAGGGAGGCTTGTACCGCACCTCTGTCCGTCATGTACACAGGGACGGTTGTCCCTACCTCTGTTCCGTCCACTGTAACAGGGACAGCAGTCCCCAGAGATCAGGACTGAACTTGGCCAGGTGAGGAATGTAGAACTGCTACCTGTAACAGGGAAGTACAGAACATCAGAACTACAGGAAAACATATCACATGTAGATAATTACTCCCACACTTCAAAGTTTTGTTTGAGTACTTAAGAAACAGCACTATGAGGACAAGACCAATTCATCAGGATTGGCCGATAAATTAGGGCCGATTTTCACAGTTTTCATAACAATTCGGTATTAATCCACATTTTTTGGGACACCATCATGGCCGTTACATTGCACTCCAACGAGGAGAACTGCGTGGAGGCTGTTTTACTACCTGTTATGCGAGTGCAGCAAGGACCACGGTAAGGTGCTTAGCTAGCATTAAACATATCTTACAAAAAACAATCACATCTTAACATAATAACTAGTTAAATCACATGGTTGAATGATATACTAGTTTACACTAGCTTGTCCTGTGTTGCATATAATCGAAGGGGTGCGGTGCCTGTTAATTTATCATTTGAATCATAGACTCTCTCAACCGGTTTATTTCACAGGAAGGTTCATTTACACGCTCGCATTCACGAAAAAAAGCAGCTGTGTCTGACCAATGTGTCCTAACCATAAACATCACGCCTTTCTTAAATCAATACCACAAGTATACTATTTTTTAAACCTGCCATATTTAGTTAATCTTTGCCTTCTAACATGAATTTCTTTTTCACTAGGGTAATTGGTGTCACTTCTCTTGCGTGTCTGTGCAACAGATCAGGCTATATGCAGCAGTTTTAGGCGCCTGGCTCGTTGCGACTGTGTGAAGACCAACTTCGTCAACGGGGGATGACTTATCAAAGTGGCATTTGCGAAAAAGCACAATCGTTGCACGAATGTACTAACCAAATAAACATAATGCCTTTCCTTAAAATCAATACAACAGAGTACTTTTTTAAACCTGCATATTGAGTTAAAGATATCCAGGTTAGCAGGCAATATTAAACTAGGGAAATTGTGGTCACTTCTCTTGCGTTCATTGCACGCGCACAGGGTATATGCACAGTTTGGGCCGCCTGGCTCGTTGCAATTAAATTTGACAAAATTTTTTACGTAATTATTACATAACTATTGAAGGTGTGCAATGTAACAGGAATATTTAGACGTATGGATGCAACCCGTTAGATAAAATAGGCAGCGGTTCCGTATTTCCCTAAAGAATAAACTTTTGTTTTCTAACTGATAGTTTCGGATTTCTGACCATATTAATGACTAAGGCTCGTATTTCTGTGTTATTATGTTATACAATTAAGTCTAATGATGTGATATTTATAGAGCAGCTCGTGACTGACGGTGGTAGGCAGCAGCAGGCTCGTAAAGAATTCATGTCAACGCACTTGTGCGTTTGCCCAGCAGCTTTTTTCGCTGTGCTCAAAGCTTGAGGCTGTTAATGATTCAAGCCTATCAACTCCGAGTTAGGCTGGTGTAACGAATGTGAAATTGGCTAGCTAGTTTAGTGGGTGGCGGCTAATAGCGTTTCAAATCGGTGACAGTCATCGCTCTGAGACCTTGAAAGTATTCTGCCTGCTCTGCAAGGGCCGCGGCTTTTGTGGAGCGATGGTAACGATCTGTTCGAGGGTGGCTGGTTTGTCGATGTGTTCCTGGTTCGACGCCCAGGTGGGGCGAGGAGAAGGACGGAAGCTATACGCTCTTCTCACTGGCAATACTAAAGTGCCTATAAGAACAATCCAATATCAAAGGTATATGGGAAATACAAAATGGTATAGGAGAATAGTCTATAATTCCTATAATGAACTACAACCTAAAACTTCTTACCCTGGGAATATTGACACTCCTGTTAAAAGGAAGCACCAGCTTTCATATGTTTCTCATGTTCTGCGGCAAGGAACTTAAACGTTAAGCTTTCTTACATGGCCATAGTGCACTTTACTTTTCTTCTCCAACACTTTGTTTTTGGCATTATTACACCAAATTGGAACATGTTTCATTATTTATTTGAGGCTAAATTGATTTCTTATTGATTTAATTATATTTAGTTAACATAAAAGTGTTCATTCAGTATTCGTTGTAATTGTCATTATTACTAATAAAAAAATATATTTAAAAATCTCAATTTTAACGGTATCGGTTTTTTTGCACAAGTGCTGTTTGAATGAATTCTTACGAGCCTGCTGCTGCCTACCACCGCTCAGTCAGACTGCTCTATCAAATATCAAATCATAGACTTAATTATAACATAATAACACACAGAAATACGAGCCTTAGGTCATTAATATGGTCAAATCCGGAAACTATCATTTAGAAAACAAAACGTTTATTCTTTCAGTGAAATACGGAACCGTTCCGTATTTTATCTAACGGGTGGCATCCATAAGTCTAAATATTCCTGTTACATTGCACAACCTTCAATGTTATGTAATAATTACGTAAAATTTTGTCAAATTAATTTGCAACGAGCCAGGCGGCCCAAACTGTTGCATATACCCTGATTCTGCGTGCAATGAACGCAAGAGAAGTGACACAATTTCCCTAGTTTAATATTGCCTGCTAACCTGGATATCTTTAACTCAATATGCAGGTTTAAAAAAATGTACTTCTGTGTATTGATTTTAAGAAAGGCATTGATGTTTATGGTTAGGTACATTCGTGCAACGATTGTGCTTTTTTCGCAAATGCACTTTTGATAAGTCATCCCCCGTTTGACGAAGTTGGTCTTCACACAGTTCGCAACGAGCCAGGCGGCCTAAACTGCTGCATATAGCCTGACTCTGTTGCACAGAACGCAAGAGAAGTGACACAATTACCCTAGTTAAAAGAAATTCATGTTAGAAGGCAATATTAACTAAATATGCAGGTTTAAAAATATATACTTGTGTATTGATTTTAAGAAAGGCGTTGATGTTTATGGTTAGGTACACATTGGTGCAACGACAGTGCTTTTTCGTGAATGCGCTTGTTAAATAACCTTGTTAAATAACCGTTTGGAGAAGTAGGCTATGATTCAATGATAAATTAACAGGCACCGCATCGATTATATGCAACACAGGACAAGCTAGTTAAACTAGTAATATCATCAACCATGTGTATTTAACTAGTGATTATGTTAAGATTGATTGTTTTTTGTAAGATAWGTTTAATGCTAGCTAGCACCTTACCGTGGCTCCTTGCTGCACTCGCATAACAGGTAGTCAGCCTGCCACGCAGTCTCCTCGTGGAGTGCAATGTAATCGGCCATGATCGGTGTCCAAAAATGCTGATTACCGATTGTTATGAAAACTTGAAATCGGCCCTAATTTATCGGCCAATCCTGATGAATTGGTCGTCCTCTAGTCTGTTGTTCTATGGCATGTACTCAAACAAAACATTTGAAGTGTGGAGTATTATCTACATGTGATATGGTTCTGGTAGTTCTGATGGTCTGTACTTCCTGGTTACAGGTAGCAGTCTACATTCCTCACCTGGCCAAGTTCAGTCCTGATCTCTGGGGTGTGTCCCTGTGTACAGTGGACGGACAGAGGTAAGACCTGCGCATCTCACCTATAACCTCAATATACAGCTAGGTCTACAACAAACATGTAACTTGCTGTGTATTGATATATTAAGAAAAAGGACACATCGACTGTTTATGGTTAGGTACATCGCTGCCATCGTGATTGTGCCTTATCTTTCGCAAAATCACTTTGATAAGTCAGATATCCCCCGTTTGAAACGAACAGTGTGTCTATCACACATAGTTCGCAAACCGAGACCAAACAGGCGAGAAAATCCCTCAAAGTGCTTCAGTATGACCCTGACTCTGTGCACAGCATCGCACGACCATAGTAGCACAATCTACCCTCAGTAAAAACGTAAATTCATGTCTAGAATGATCGACCATAATGAACACTATCAACCGAATATCATCTCTTACACTAAAAATCAGTGAGGCTTCCAAAAGCACCCACAAAGTAAAAGACCTATTAATATGAATCGATAATTATGTTATCAACGCACTAAAGGCTGATTGAAGGGGCTGCTCACCTCGAGGATCTATAGGTCACACTGGATGCACGACAGTGCCTTTCGAACAGTGAATACGCATTGCATTGTTAAATATAACAATTGTTAAATAACCGTTTAATAAGTCGTTGGAGAATTAGCTATATGATCATGCATATACGATTAACAGGCACCGCATTCAGTACTATCGATGCAACACAGGACAACTAGTCTAAACAGTAATATCATTCAACATGGATTTAATATGATTATGTTAAGTATAGATATGTTTTTTGTAAGATATATTATAGAATCCATAGCTACAGCATGTACCAGGTGGCTCCTGTGCTGCACTCTGCTCACAGGTAGTCACTGACACGCCAGAGTCTACTCTAGTGAGTGCAATAGTTCCAATACGGCCATGATGATACCTTCGTCCAAAATGCTGCTTATTAAACCGATTGTTCATGAAACCTTGAACTCATGGCCCTAATTATCTTCCATATCCTGAATGAATTGGTCGTCCTTTAGCTGTTGTTATCCCAATATTGCATACTCAAAACAAACATGAAGTGACTGAGAGTTATTATCTACATGGTATATGGTCTCTGGTAAGTTCTGTGGATGTCTGTACTTCCTGGTTTACAGGTAGCAGTTCTACATTCCTCACACTGGCAAAATTACAGTCACTGATTCTCTGGTGGGTGTGGTCCCATGTGTACAGTGACGGACAGAGGTAGGTAAAAACCCTCCCTGATACTCGCTACACAAATATAGAAACGATACAAGAGGATGAGATAACCAACCTCACATCCCTAGCGTAATCTACTCAGTGTCACTGGATCGGGACATGAGGATTAGTACCAACTACCTCCCTTGTTACAATTGCGGTGGACGGACAGAGTCAATGCGTAGGTACAAACCTACCCTTAAGATTGATACAAGTGGTATCGTGGTACAGAAGGTAGGTACAACCTCCCGTTGTACTAGTGGGCTGGATACAGAGGTGGGTACAAACCACTGTGTACAGTGGACGGACAGAGGTGGGTACAACCACTCCCTGATGAACAGTGGACGGACAAGTGACTCATACCTACTGACTCCTTCATTCATCTGGTCCTCCATGCTATAATACGACTCCCCTTGGAGACATTCTCTCTCTTCCTCTGGTCCTCTCTCTCTTTCTTCCTCTGGTCCCTCTTCTCTCTCTTCCTCGGTCCTCCCCTCTCTTATTTCTTCTCTGCTGGCCTCGCTCTCATCTCTCCCTCTTGTCTATCCTCTGGGTCCTCTCTCTCTCTCTCTCTCTTTCTTCCTCTGGTCCTCTTCTCTCTCTCTCTCTTCTTCCTCTTTCTCTCTCTCTCTCTCTCTTTCTTTTTCTCCTCTCTGGCCTCTCTCCTCTTTCTTCCTCTGGTCCCTCTCTCTCTCTCTTTTCTTCCTCTGGTCCTTCTCTTTCTCTTTTTCTTCCTCTCCTCTCTCTTCTCTCTTTCTTCTCTGGTCCCTCCTCGCTCTCTCTCTTTTCCTCTGGTCCCTCTCTCTTTTCCTCTGGTCCCTCTCTCTCTCTTTCTCTCTCTGGTCCTCTCTCTCTCTTTTTTCTCCTCTGGTCCTCTCTTCTCTCTCTTTTTTTCCTCTGGTCTCGCTCTCTCTTTTTTCTTGGTCCTCGCTTCATTTATTCCTCTGGTTCTCTTCTCTTTTCTCTCTGGTACCTCTGCTCTCTTTCTCCTCTATTTCTCTGGTCCTCTTCTTTCTTCCTTTGTTCTTGGTCCTCTCTCTCCTTCTTCTGTCTCTGGTCCTCTCTCATCCGTTCTTCCTTTATTCCTCTTTACTAATGGCCTTTTTCCCACCTCTGTTCTATCCCTCCTCTCCCCCCAGACACTCAGTAGGGGACACTAAGCAGCCCTTCTGTCTCCAGTCGTCGTGTGTGAAGCCACTGGAGTATGCTGTGGCATCCACGAGGCCGGGACAGAGAAGGGACTAACACGCTATGTGGGGATGGAGAGCCAGCGGACTCAATTCAACAACTCTACCTGGATGAGGAAGGTGAGTAAGGGAACCCTTGCTCCTGTGCTGTACATTACTGTCTTGCGGTGTTGTTGTTAGTTTGGTGGACAAATTATGATATTGATTATCAGTCAAGTTAAGACCACGTAAGTTCAGGTTGATAGGATCTTCTACTTTTCTACCACGTGGACATGATTCAGCCCTCGAAGAAAAGACTTAGTCTCCAAATAGTGAAGCATCATTGTACTTCTGTG
>NC_036851.1:47139786-47145524 GCF_002910315.2 Salvelinus sp. IW2-2015 | reverse complement strand
GTGGTACACCTCCCTTTGCAGTGGACGCCGACAGGAGGTGGGTATCAACCCCCTGTTGTACAGTGGACGGACAGAGGTGGAGGGACAACCTCCTGTTTTTACAGAGGACTGACAGAGGTGGGTACAAACCTCCCTGTGTACAGTGGACGAACAGAGGTGGTACAACCTCCCTGTGTAACAGTGGAACTGACAGAGGGTAGGAAACCTCCCTGTGTACAGTGGACGAACAGAGGTGGGTACAACCTCCCTGTGTACAGAGGACGGACAGAGGGGGTACAACCTCCCTGTGTACAGTGACGGACAGAGGTGGGTACGACCTCCCTGGTACAGTGGACGAACAGAGGTGGTACAAAACCTCCCTTGTACAGTGCTGGACAGAGGTGGGTACAACCTCCCTGTGTACAGTGGACGGACAGAGGTGGTACAACCTCCCTGTGTACAGTGGACTGACAGAGGTGGGTACGACCTCACCTGTGTTACAGTGGCTGGACAGAGGTGGGTACGACCTCCCTGTGTACAGTGGACGGACAGAGGGGTTACAACATCCCTGTGTACAAGGTGGACGGACAGAGGTACGGTACAACTCCCTGCGTACAGTGGGACGGACAGAGGTAGGTACAACCTCCCTGTGTAATGAGGACAGGACCAGAGGTGGGTACGACCTCCCTGTGTACAGTGGACAGACAAGAGGTGGGTACAACCTCCTGTGTACAGGTGGGACAGACAGACGTGGGTACAACACTCCCTGTGTACAGTGGACGAACAGAGGTGGGATACAAACGCTCCTTGTGTAAGTGGACGAACCAGAGGTGGGTACAACCTCCCGTGTACAGTGGGACGGACAGAGGTTGGGTACAACCTCCTGTGTACAGGTTGGACGGACAGAGGTACAACCTCCCTGTGTACAGGCGACAGAGAAGGTAAGGGTACCAACTCCCTGGCGTAAGCAGTGACGGACAGGAGGGTAGGTACACACCTCCCTGGTACAGTGACGGACAGAGTAGGTACAACTCCCTGTGTACAGTGGACGGACAGAGGTGGGTTACAACCTTCCCTGTGTACAGTGGACGACAGAGGTGGGTAACCCTCCCTGTGTAAGTGGACGGACAGAGTAGGTACAACCTCCTGCTACAGTGGAGGACAGAGGTAGGTACAACCTCCCTGTGTACAGTGGACGGACAGAGGTAGGTACAACCTCCCTGCGTACAGTGACGGACAGAGGTGGGTACAACCTCCCTGATGTACATGGACGCGACAGAGAGGGTACGACCTCCCTGTTTACAGAAGACTGACAGAGGTGGGTACGACCTCCCTTGTTTACAGAGGACTGACAGAGTGGGTACAACCATCCCTGCGTACAGAGGACCAGACAGAGGTGGGTACAACCTCCCTGTGTGTCTATATATCTGGATGATTGATAACTGACTCATACTACTGACACCTTTTCATCTGGTCCCATGTATAATAAACTCCCTGACATTCTCTCTCTCTTCCTCTGTCCTCTCTCTCTCTCTTCCTCTGGTCCTCTCTTCTCTCTCTCTCTCTCTCTTCCTCTGTCCTCTCTCTCTCTCTTCCTCTGTCCTCTCTCTCTCTCTTCCTCTGTCCTCTCTCTCTCTCTCTCTCTTCTTCCTCTGGCCCTCTCTCTCTCTCTTCCTCTGGGCCTCTCTCTCTCTCTCTCTCTTCCTCTGGTCCTCTCTCTTCTTTCCTCTGGTCCTCTCCTCTCTCCTCTCTCTCTTTCCTCTGGCCCTCTCTCTCTCTCTTTCCTCTGGCCTCTCTCTCTCTATCTTCCTCTGGTCCCTCTCTCGCTCTCTCCTTCTCTGGTCCTTCTCTCTCTTTTCCCTCTGGTCCTCTCTCTACTCTCTCTCTCTCTTCCTCTGGCCCCTCTCTCTCTCTTCTCTGGCCCTCTCTCTCTTCTTTCCTCTGTCCTCTCTCTCATTTCCTTTTGGTCCTCTTCTTCCTGCTCTCATCCTCTCTTCCTCTTCCTCTGTCCTCTCTCTCTCTTCCTCGGTCCTCTCTCTCTCTCTCTCGTCTTCCTCTGGTCCTCTCTCTCTCTCTCTCTCTCTCCTCTCTCTCTTCCTCTGGTTACCATACTGTACTCTGTCTTAACTCTGATAATAACCAACTTGTGTTTTGTGTGCCTAGACAAACCCCACAACCCCATGGTGAATGCTGGAGCCATTGTGATTAGCTCTCTTATCAAGGTAACAAGACAGACAGTCTACAGACCACACTATACATGGTGTGAGTATATCCTGTAACTAGACAGACCACACTATACATGGTGTGAGTATATCCTGTAACTAGACAGACCACACTACACATGGTGAGTATATCCTGTAACTAGACAGACCACACTATACATGGTGTGAGTATATCCTGTAACTAGACAGACCACACTATACATGGTGTGAATATATCCTATAACTAGACAGACCACACTATACATGGTGTGAATATATCCTGTCTGACTTTAAATATTCCCCTTAAAACATCCACTCTCAATGATGCATCAGTGATATTCATCACTGTCATTATTTGCTAAATCCACTCAGTGTTTGACAAGCAGATGTACACAACAAACCAAGATCCAGGTCATCTGTAAATCTTTGACCCAAAGCTGACGTGGGTTTGGCTTTGTCCCGTTGAAACATGCAGCTCTAAACACACACGGCCTCTCTGGCACGTAAGGTAGATAGTAGTCACATGTACAGTAGTGTAGTCAGTAGTGTAGTCGGTAGTGTAGTCAGTAGGGTAGTCAGTAGTGTAGTCAGTAGGGTAGTCGGTAGTGTAGTCAGTAGGGTAGTCGGTAGTGTAGTCGGTAGTGTAGTCGGTAGGAATTCTCTCTATTGTTGTATTCTATGGCAATGTACTCAAAAACTTTGAAGTGTGGAGTATTATCTACATTGTTGTTGGTGTTCTGATGTCTACTTCCTGGTTACAGGTCAGTCTACATTCCTCACTGGCCAAGTTCAGTCCTGATTCTGGGGTGTCCTGTTACAGGGACGAAGGTAGTACTCCCTGTGTACAGTGGACGGACAGAGGTGGGTACAACTCCTGCGTTACAGTGGACGGACCGAGGTAGGTACAACCTCCTGTGTACAGTGGACACAGAGGTAGGTACAACCTCCCTGTGTACAGTGGCTGACAGAGTAGGTAACCTCCCTGTGTACAGTGGCTGGACAGAGGTGGGTACAACCTACCTGTGTACAGTGGACGACAGAGTGTCGGTCAACCCCTGTGTACAAGTGGAGACAGAGGTGACTCATACTACTGACTCCTTTTCATTCTGTCCATATAATCACTCCCTGACATTCTCTCTCTTCCTTGGTCCTCTCTCTTTTCTTCCTCTGGTCTCTCTTCTCTCTCTTCCTCTGGTCTCCCTCTCTCTTTTCTCTCTGGTCCTCGCTCTCTCTCTCTTTCTTCTTGGTGCTCTCTCTCTCTCTCTCTTTCTTCCTCTGGTTCTCTCTCTCTCTCTCTCTTCTCCTCTGTCTCTCTCTCTCTCTCTTTCTTTTTCTCTCGGTCTCTCTCTCTTCTTTTTCTTCCTCTGGTCTCTCTCTCTCTCTTTTTCTTCCTCTGGTCTCTCTCCTCTCTTTTTCTTCCTCTGTCTCCTCTCTCTCTTTTTTTCTCTGGTCCCTCTTCTTCTCTTTCTTTCTGGTCCGCTCTCTCTTTCTTCCTCTGGTCCTCTCTCTCTCTCTTTCTCCTTGGTCCTCTCTCTTCTTTTTCTTCCTCTGTCCTCTTCCTCTCTTTTTTTTCCCTCTTCTTCTCTTTTTTTTTCTTGGTCCTCGCTCTCATTTATTCCTCTGTCTCTCTCTCTCCTATTCCTCTGGTCCTCTCTCTCTTTCTTCCTCTCATTTCTCTGGTCCTCTCTCTTTCTTCCTTTGTTCTCTGGTCCTCTCTCTCCTTTCTTCCTGTTTCTCTGTCCTCTCTCTCCGTTCTTCCTCTTATTTCCTCTTTACTTAATGGCCTTTTCCCACCCTCTGTCTATCCTCCTCTCCCCCCAGACACTCAGTAGGGGACACTAAGCAGCCCTTCTGTCTCCAGTCGGTGTGTGAAGCCACTGGAGTATGCTGTGGCCATCCACGAGGCCGGGACAGAGAAGTACACCGCTATGTGGGGATGGAGCCCAGCGGACTCAAATTCAACAAGCTCTACCTGGATGAGGAGGTGAGTAAGGGAACCCTTGCTCCTGTTGCTGTACATTACTGTCTTGCGGTGTTTTTGTTAGTTGTGTGGACAATATGATTGATTTCAGTCAAGTTAAGACCACGTAAGTTCAGGTTGATAGGATCTTCTACTTTCTACCACCGTGGACATGATGTCAGCCCTCGAAGAAAAGACTTAGTCTCCAAATAGTGAAGCATCATTGTACTTCTGTGACCATACTGTACTCTGTCTTAACTCTGATAATAACCAACTTGTGTTTTGTGTGCCTAGACAAACCCCACAACCCCATGGTGAATGCTGGAGCCATTGTGATTAGCTCTCTTATCAAGGTAACAAGACAGACAGTCTACAGACCACCACTATACATGGTGTGAGTATATCCTGTAACTAGACAGACCACACTATACATGGTGTGAGTATATCCTGTAACTAGACAGACCACACTACACATGGTGAGTATATCCTGTAACTAGACAGACCACACTATACATGGTGTGAGTATATCCTGTAACTAGACAGACCACACTATACATTGTGTGAGTATATCCTGTCTGACTTTAAATATTCCCCTTAAAACATCCACTCTCAATGATGCATCAGTGATATTCATCACTGTCATTATTTGCTAAATCCACTCAGTGTTTGACAAGAGATGTACACAACAAACCAAGATCCAGGTCATCTGTAAATCTTTGACCCAAAGCTGACGTGGGTTTGGCTTTGTCCCGTTGAAACATGCAGCTCTAAACACACACGGCCTCTCTGGCACGTAAGGTAGATAGTAGTCACATGTACAGTAGTGTAGTGAGTAGGGTAGTCGTAGTGTTGACCTGGTTCTGCCAGCTTTACTGCTCTCCTGTCACCCTCACACCGTGCTGGGGAGGACCCTGGGACCGGTGGGACCATCACCCTCACACCGTTGCTGGGGAGGGACCCTGGGACCGGTGGGACCATCACCCTCAACACCGTGCTGGGGAGGACCCTGGGACCGGTGGGACCATCACCCTCACACCGTGCGGGGGGAGGACCCTGACCGGTGGGACCATCACCCTCACACCGTGCTGGGGAGGGACCCTGGGACCGGTGGGACCATCACCCTCACACCGTGCTGGGAGGGACCCTGGGACCGGTGGGACCATCACCCTTACACCGTGCTGGGGAGGGACCCTGGGGACCGGTGGGACCATCACCCCACACCGTGCTGGGGAGGGACCCTGGGACCGGTGGGACCATCACCCCCACACCGTGCTGGGGAGGGACCCTGGACCGGTGGGACCATCACCCCACACCGTGCTGGGAGGACCCTGGGACCGGTGGGACCATCACCCCCACCGGCTGGGGAGGACCTGGACCGTTGGACTATCAGTTTAACCAATTAACAGAGCACTTTGGAGAGGTGGTGCGTGTGGTGTTATATCCCAGGCAGAGGAGAGAAAGGTACATGACAGAGCAGGCGAGTTTAACTGATATATTATATATTATAACTGCTATAAAGACAGCGGGGGCCCCAGGGAAAGGGGCCCCAGGCAAGGCAATACTGGACATTTGGGTTCACTTGGGCCAGATCACGGGAA
>NC_036851.1:47121135-47135883 GCF_002910315.2 Salvelinus sp. IW2-2015 | reverse complement strand
CTATGCTCTATAATTTATATAAAGTAGCCCCCTTAAAAAATGTATTCCGAACCAAATCCACCTTTAACCTCTCAATGCTGGGTCAGTGATACACCTGTTTCAGACCAGGTCCTGTTGCTTTGGAACAGGTGAATTATTGCAGCTGTACTACAGAGAGTTCCTGTAATATCCTGAGACTTCATATAACCAGTGTCTTTATTCGGACACCGTCTACTGTGATAACTGCTTGTTTTTGTCACCTTGTACAGGAGTAGACATTAGGACTTCAAGATGTGTGATCATTCATACTGTTAAAGTGTGTTGAGCCTACTGAGTCCCGAAGCCCTGTAGAACATCGCCACCCGGTGGCTGACTACTGAAAAGGTTTTGATGTGGTGACTTATCGTTTACACGGCTGTTCTGTCTGTCTTTCTGTGTGTCACCAGCCCGGTTCAAATAAGGCAGAGAAGTTTGACTATGTAAGTAGATAGACTTAATGTGTGTCATCATTCAGTATCATTCWAACGTAGTCCTATACAATGCAACATGATACGTTACATTACAATACATTACTATACGATATCTCTCATCCTCTCCTCAGATGATGGAGTTTATCAAGAAGATGGCCGGTCGAGAGTACGTGGGGTTCAGCAATGCCACGTGAGTTTTAGTTSATGTCTTCGTTTTCGAAAGCAGAGTTATTCTCTCTGTTTGTTATATTATTGATGTTGTTGTTGACTCTCTGTGTCTCAGGTTCCAGTCTGAAAAAGAAACAGGCGACAGAAATTTTGCAATTGGATACTACCTCAAAGAGAAGAAGGTCAGTGAGGGACAGTGGCGATGGGAACATTTTAATTACAGTAGTTCTGGGACACACCTCCTGATAACTTTCTAGCTACTACTCAGGTCAGGAGTTTTGTGCACCAGAAAGATTTTTATCCCTCACTGTGTGATGGTTATGTGATATTAATGTTTGAGATATTCTGTACCTGTATGAAATATTGATCATAGGAACTGATTTCCATCTGCAGTGTTTTCCCACTGGGGCAGAAATGATTGACGCGCTGGACTTCTATTTCCAGGTAAACTACACTTCCTCGGATAAACTTTATCACACTGTGATAGTGTATGTGGTTTTGCTATTTCTGGTAATGCGTCATTATGCTGATTTGTGACTGGAGTTATCATAAAGAATTACCCTATTTACTTGCAGTGCATATGAGTCACAGACACTGGAGCGGTTTCCCAGACATAAATTAGGCTTAGTCCTTGACTAAAAAAAGTTATWTCAATGGAGATTCTCCATAGACTTCTTAGTTCAGTACTAGGCTTAATATGTGTCTGGGAAACGGAGCCTACATGTTTCTCTCTATATCATTGTTTGAGTAAAKAAATKATTTCCTTTCAGCTGTGTTCCATAGARGTGACYTGTGAGTCTGGRAGTGTCATGGCSGCCACGCTGGCCCACGGGGGGATCTGCCCAATCACCGGCGAGCGCGTCCTGAGTGCCGAGGCTGTAAGGAACACCCTGAGTCTCATGCACTCTTGCGGCATGTACGACTTCTCTGGACAGATGGCCTTCCATGTAAGTCATACTGTAGTCATACTGTAGTCATTATGTAGTTATAAAGTAGTCATTATAGTAGTCAAGTAGTTTTAAAATAGTTATATAGTAGTTATGAAGTAGTTATATAGTAGTTATATAGTAGTCATGAAGTTTAGTTATTGGAAGAAGTATATAGTAGTTATACAGAGTCATGAAGTAGTTATTATAGTAGTTCATGAAATTAGTACTTAATATAGTAGTCATGAAGTAGTTATGAAGAAGGTATATAGTAGTTATACAGTAGTCATGAAGTAGTTATATAGTAGTCATGAAGTAGTTATATAGTAGTTATATAGTAGCTATGAAGTAGTCATATAGTAGTTATAAAGTAGTCATATAGTAGTCAAAGTAGTTTTAAAATAGTTATATAGTAGTCATGAAGTAGTTATACAGTAGTTATACAGTAGTCATGAAGTAGTTATATAGTAGTTATAAAGTAGTCGTAAAGTAGTTATATAGTAGTTATACAGTAGTCATGAATATAGTCAAAGTAGCCTGGGCCCCAAGTGACTGAGCCCTAGCTGAGGGAAAAGTGCAACTGTCAACACTATAGTCCAAAAGGATACCTTCTAATGACAAGTATCTCACATAAGCATATTATATAAATAAAACATCTTATTTATATATGTCACCCAACTAATTCTGATTCATCCGCCACATCCCAAATAAGGACCAGTTGCGCTCTGAGGCAGTTGATGTTGGTGGGATTTGGAGGATGGAGGCAACAGGGGAAAGAGCCTCAGATCCACAAAGTCCCTTCCACCAGGTGGCTGATGAGATATGTTTGCACGACTGCCATATTGCATCTCCAACCCAAGGCCCTTGCTTGGAAGTGTACTTCGCCAGACTGCCAAGAACCTTGCCCTCATCCAGGCCAAGGTGGTGAGACACGGTAGTGATGACACCATAGGCCTTGTTGATCTCTGCACCAGACAGGATGCTCTTGCCAGCATACTTGGGGTCTAACATGAATGCTGCGGCGTGTATGGGCTTCAGGCTTCTTGATGTATTTCAGAACTGCAGTTTCCTCTGCTTGGAGCAACAGTGAAGTGTGTAGGGCAGTACGGATTTCTTCTCTTACATCTGCAAGCAGAGTCTGAACATCAGACAGGATGGCATTGTCTCCCTCAATCCGTGCAATGGCTACGGCAGTTTCAGGCTGCTTACCACTCTCAAAATACATAATCCAGGAGGATCATCTTGATTGGGCAGTCCATATCGGCAGACTGATATGGCCATTTCTTGGAGAGACTCCTTCCCCTCCAGTAGACTGTCAAACATGATGACAACACCACCCCAATGGGTGTTGCTGGGCAGCTTCAATGTGGTGCTCTTATTCTTCTCATTTTGCTTGGTGAGGTAGATTGTTGCTTTAACTCGATGACCCTTCACATACCTAACCATTTCCTTGGCTCTCTTGTAGAGTGTATCCATTGTTTTCAGTGCCATGAGTCCCTGGGAAGCAAGCTTCAATGCATGAGCAGGCAAGCCAATGGGCTGTGATGTGAGGTAGGACTCTCCAGCTTAGACCATGCAGCCTTTCATGTTTGCAGCATTGGTGTTGCACCAGTGCAAATACCATTCTGTGGTCCAAGGTCATATTGATGACCGCCTTTCAGCCCATTGCGGATGTGAGACCGGGATGTTCTGTGTGTCCTTGTGGTCTGTGCTCTTTGTAGATAATCAATGGTTGAGGTGGTGGATATGCTAGTTAATATTGTCTTGCCCACGTGAACATTCGGTTACTCCATCAGGAGATGATTGCAATACAGTGTCTTGTCTCTATGGAGGTTTTCGCTAGACTCTTCAGCTTAAACTCTGTTGAACTCTGCATCGGAGCAAAATAGTAGATAAAGCATGTCTTGGTTGGAAGGGGTGCATGCTGGGCGAAGCACAGGTCTAGAATTTCTTCCAACACGAATTGCCTGTTGAGAGCATGCAGAAGGTGAACCAGATATACACAGTCGGCACTGAGCATTCATAGTCAATATCTCTGATACGTTCTCCTGCATCGAGGTCAAAAAACTTACTGATCAGGTAGGACCATGCACTGTGTGCTTATTCGATCATAGGGTCTGTGTCATAACATTTTCTCATCTCGATAGAAGTAGATGGGACTTTTTGTCGAGGGTTGCTTGTTTATGGAGTCGCTGAGGGGAACTTTATGCACTTTTGACCAGATGATTCTGCCACTTTTTTGTTTATATTCGTTCCAATATTGAGGTTGGCACAGTAATTGATGCAAATGTACATCGGTTTTCCGTTTGCTACTGGTTAGCTGTCGAGTGAAATGTCTCCAATCATCATCTTTATAGTGGCCTGGGACATTGTGCCTGTTGAAGATTAGTAAAAAAATATTATATACATCTGCTCAAAATGATAAGAGGAGACACTTAAACACACAATGTAACGCCAGTGTCAATCACACTTCTGTGAAATCAACCTGTCCACTTTAGAAGCAAACTGATTGACAATAAATTTCACATGCTTTGTTTATGCAATGGGTTAGACAAAAGGTGGAAATTATAGGCAATTAGCAGAGACCCCCCAATAAAGGACTGGTTCTCGCATGGTGGGTGACCACAGACCATTCTTCTCAGTTCTCTATGCTTCCTGGCTGATGTTTTCGGTCACTTTTGAATGCTGGCGGTGCTTTCACTCTAGTGGTAGCATGAGACGGTGCTACAACCCAACAAGTGCTGGCTAGGTAGTGCAGCCCACAGATGGACATCAATGCGACTGTGGCAAGAAGGTTTGCTGTGTCTGTCAGCGTAGTGTCCAGAGCATGGAGGCGCTACCAGGAGACAGGCCAGTACATCAGAGACGTGGAGGAGGCCGTAGGAGGCAACAACCCAGCAGCAGGACCGCTACACTCCGCCTTTGTGCAAGGGAGGGGCACTTGCCAGAAGCCCTGCAATAATGACCTCCAGGCACAAATGTGCGATGTGTCTGCTCAAAACGGTCAGAAAGCAATCCATCGAGGGGTGATGAGGCCGGACGTCCACAGGTGGGTTGTGCCTTACACCACACCGTGCGAGGACTTGTTGGCATTGGCCAGGAGAACGCCAAGACTGGCAATCCCTGCGCCGCTGTGCTCTTCACAGATGAAGCAGTTTCACACTGAGCACATGAGCACATGTGAGCAGATCTGTAGACGGCCGATAAGGAGAACGTTCTGCTGCCTGCAACATCTCTCCAGCGTGCACCGGTTGCGGTGGGTGTCAGTCATGGTGTGGTGGTGCATTCTTTTGTGGGGGCACAGCCCTCCACGTGCCTCGCCAGAGGTAGCCCTGACTGCCATTAGGTACCGAAGATGAGATTCCCAGACCCGTGTGAGACCATATGCTGACACATGCACATTTGTGGCCTGCTGGAGGTCATTTTGCAGGGCTTCTGGCAGTGCCCCTCCTTGCACAAGGCGGAGGTAGCGGTCCTGCTGCTGGGTTGTTGCCCTCGCTACGGCTCCTCCACGTCTCCTGATGTACTGGCCTGTCCTCTGGTAGCGCCTCCATGCTCTGGACACTACGCTGCAAACAACAGCAAACCTTCTTGCCACAGCTCGCATTGATGTGCCCATCCTGGATGGGCTGCACTACCTGAGGCCACTTGTGTGGTTGTAGACGCCTTCTCACTACCACTAGAGTGAAAGCAACCGCCAGCATTCAAAAGTGACCAAAACATACCAAGGAAGACTAGGAACTTGAGAAGTGGTCTGTGGTCACCACCTGCACGAACCAGTCCTTTATTGGGTGGTCTTGCTAACTTTTAGAATATTTCCACCTTTTGTCTTATTCCATTTGCACACACAGCATGTGAAATGTATTGTCTAATCAGTGTTGCTTCCTAAGTGGACAGTTTGATTTCACAGAAGTGTGATTGACTTGGAGTTACATTGTGTTGTTTAAGTGTTCCCTTTATTTTTTTGAGCAGTGTATATACAATTCCATGTACAGATAAATAGTTAAGCAGTTAGATTAGACAACTCCTTTGTAAGATAAATGTTTTAAAAATGAAACATGTATGGAAACAGGTGAATTAACACTCCTCAGTTAGCAGGCTCAAGCAAGCTACAACTAACTAGCAGAAATTGTTAACAAGTTAGAAATGATTTAAACACACTTTGCTGTAGGCTACTATTTACTAGTAAAAAAAATATATGTGTGTCATTTAAAATATATTCACCCCATTCAGTATTGTAATCAAAACTTACCAGAAAGCATGTAGTCCCTGGCTCAGACAGTGTAGTAGTGTGGACTCAATAGCATCTCATTAGTGTGCAAGATCTTGAAAATCAGCTGTACATGTGATGGAAGAGTGAACTGTGCATGCAGAGGGTTGCAATTCCATTGAATTGGGGATTAGTTTAACCAAAATATGCCACAAGACTTAGAATTGCCTTGTGTATCCCACAAAAAGGTTCACTGTTATAAACTAACTTTTTTAATGAATTTAAGCAAAATTCCCCAAATTCCAGGGCTTAACTTCCCATGGAAAATTTCCAAAATAAATTTGGGGAATTTACCGGAAAGTTTTCCGAGCCTTTGCAACCATAGTATTCAGACACCTTTACTCAGTACTTTGTTGAAGCATCTTTGGCAGCGATTACAGCCCTGAGTTTTCTTTGGTATGACGCTACAAGCATTTGTCTGGCCACTAACATAAAGGCCTGATTGGTTGAGTTGAGTTTCTTTGATTTTTACAGGGACAGCAGTGCACATTAATCAACGTTTCAGTAAAAGTGCCGGTTTTAGCCAGCCGGGCTAATTTTCAGTGCTGCAGAGATGGTTGTCCTTCTGGAAGGTTCTCCCATCTCCGCAGAGGAACTCTGGAGTTCTGTCAGAGTGACCATTGGGTTCTTGGTCACTTTCTTGCTCAGTTTGACCAGGTGGCCAACTCTCTAGAAAGAGTCTTGGTGGTTCCAAACTTCTTCCATTTAAGAATGATGGAGGCCACTGTGTTCTTGGGGACCTTCAATACTGCAGACATTTTTTGGTACCATTCTCCTGATCTGTGCCTCGACACAATCCTGACTCAGAGCTCTACGGACAATTCCTTCGACCTCATGGCTTGGTTTTTGCTCTGATATGCACTGTCAACTGTGGGACCTTATATAGACAGGTGTGTACCTTTCCAAATAATGTCCAATCAATTGAATTTACCACAGTTGGGCTCCAATTAAGTTGTAGAAACATCTCAAGGATGATCAATGGAAACAGGATGCACCTGATCTCAAATTCTAGTCTCATAGCAAACGTTCTAAATACCTAATTGTAAATAAGGTATCTGTTTTTAATTTTTAATACATTTGCAAAAATGTCTAAAAACCTTATTTTGCATTGTCATTATGGGGTATTGAGTGTAAATTGAGGACATTTTAGAATAAGGCTGTAACGTAACAAAATGTGGGAAAAGTGAAGGGATCTGAATACTTCCTGAATACACTGTATCTGTATTAGTCATTTAGTAAACGGTTTTAAATACCATGTATTAATAGTCGAGTAAACCTTTTTAAACATCTATTTGCCAAATGTAGGTCACCTTTTTCTTTAGTTGGATGATTTAACGGACACTTTGATCATAACCTGTATGGCCCCTGTATGCTTCTCTCCCAGGTGGGCTTGCCTGCTAAGTCTGGGGTGTCAGGAGCAGTTCTGTTGGTGGTTCCTAACGTCATGGGAGTGATGTGTTGGTCTCCTCCGTTAGACAGGGTTGGAAACAGTGTCCGGGGAATACACTTCTGCCAGGTAGCCCATTTTACACATGATGTATGACACAATGACTRAATTACTTGTACAGAGTGAGCACTTGCATGTACAGAGTGAGAAATGCTTGTGTACTCCATATGAATGTGTTTTGCCGAGGTTTTGAATGTGTTACGAAGTCCTCRTATAGGTACTCTTTAAATAGCGTTAACCACATGCATCAAGTTTTCGCTTCCCCATAACTATCTGCTTTTTCTGTCTTGGTCTTGCAGGAGCTGGTGTCTTCGTTTAACTTCCACAACTATGACAACCTGAGACACTTGGTGAAGAAGCAGGACCCTCGAAGGCAGGACGGGGATGATAGGGTAAGGGATTTTGAGAGTTATGAGCGCTTTTTATGAAAATCTAATCAAATGTTATTGGTCACATACACATGGTCAGCAGATGTTATTGGTCACATACACACGGTCAGCAGATGTTATTGGTCACATACACATGGTTAGCAGATGTTATTGGTCACATACACATGGTTAGCAGATGTTATTGGTCACATACACATGGTTAGTAGATGTTATTGGTCACATACACATGGTTAGCAGATGTTATTGGTCACGACACATGGTTAGCAGATGTTATTGCGAGTGTAGCGAAATGCTTGTGCTTCTAGTTCCGACAGTGCAGTAATATCTAACAAGTAATATCTAACAAGTAATCTAACAATTCCACAACAACTACCTAATACACACAGATCTAAGTAAAGGAATAGAAATAGAATATATACATATAAATATATATACTCTTATTCCATCCCTTTTGGATTTGTGTGTATTAGGTAGTTGTAAACATACCAACAATTGAACATATTTGCTAGAACATGAATTGAGGTTGAAGTTTGCTCTTGTTATGATGAGCACTATGACTGACATGGGGGCGGTGTTGTCTCCCGGTGTCCCGCCCAGTCTAAGGTGTATTTATCTCTGCTATATCTGTAGAACAAGTCTGTGGTGAGCCTGATGTTTGCAGCCTACAGTGGAGATGTGTCAGCCCTCAGAAGGTAAAATACCAAATAAAGGAGTCGACAGAAGGAGGGTTTATGTTTTACTTAGTTTCACCACGAAGTCACATGCTGTAGATGTCACTCTCTCTCCTAACTACTAATCATTCACAATAACTCTTGATGTCACTCTCTCTCCACTCTACTAATCCTTCACAGTAACTCTTGATGTCACTCTCTCTCCTCACTACTAATCCTTTACAGTAACTCTTGATGTCACTTTCTCCTCTCTACTAATCCTTCACAGTAACTATTGATGTCACTCTCCCAGTAACTCTTGATGTCACACTCTCTCCTCTCTACTAATCCTTCACAGTAACTCTGGATGTCACTCTCTCCTCGCTACTAATCCTTCACAGTAACTCTGGATGTCACACTCTCTCCTCTCTACTAATCCTTCACAGTAACTATTGATGTCACACTCTCTCCTCTACTAATCCTTCACAGTAACTCTCTGGATGTCACTCTCTCTCCTCTCTACTAATCTTTCACAGTAACTCTGGATGTCACTCTCTTCCTAACTACTAATCCTTCACAGTAACTATTGATGTCACACTCTCTCCTAGCTACTAATCCTTCACAGTAACTTATTGATGTCACACTCTCTCCTAGCTACTAATTCTTCACAGTAACTCTGGATGTCACTCTCTCTCTAACTACTAATCCTTCACTGTAACTCTTGTTGTCACTCTCTCCTCTCTACTAATCCTTCACAGTAACTATTGATGTCACACTCTCTCCTAGCTACTAATCCTTCACAGTAACTCTGGATGTCACTCTCTCCTAGCTACTAATCCTTCACAGTAACTCTGGATGTCACACTCTCTCCTACTACTAATCCTTCACAGTAACTCTGGATGTCACACTCTCTCCTAGCACTAATCCTTCACAGTAACTCTGGATGTCACTCTCTCCTAGCTATAATCTCACAGTACTCTGGATGTCAACTCTCTCCTAGCTACTAATCCTTCACAGTAACTCTGGATGTCACTCTCTCCTAGCTACTAATCCTTCACAGTAACTCTGGATGTCACACTCTCTCCTAGCTACTAATCCTTCATAGTAACTCTGGATGTCACTCTCTCCTACCTACTAATCCTTCACAGTAACTCTTGATGTCACTTTCTCCCTCTACTAATCCTTCACAGTAACTATTGATGTCACACTCTCTCCTAGCTACTAATCCTTCACAGTAACTCTGGATGTCACACTCTCTCCTAGCTACTAATCCTTCACAGTAACTCTTTGAAATGAGGAATACTATGTAGAATATAGCTTGTCTCCTATCCTCTGAGGTTTGCTCTGTCATTGATGGACATGGAGCTGAAAGACTATGACTCTAGGACCGCGCTACACGTGGCTGCTGGTGAGGGTGAGTTTCTCTCCACTGGTGGCATTGGCTCTTCAAAATGTTCTTCAATGTGATTTCTGGTGCCTCTTGGGTAATTCAGACAGCTGATTGAGGACCTTATTACTGATGAATGTGATGTTCTGGTGCCTCTGGGTAATTCAGACAGCTGATTGAGGACCTTATTACTGTTAATGTGATCTTCTGTGCCTCTTGGGTAATTCAGACAGCTGATTGAACCTTATTACTGATTAATGTGATGTCTCTGGTGCCTCTTGGGTAATTCAGACAGCTGATTGAGGACCGTATTACTGATGAATGTGTTTGTTTTTTATGACCGTGTTTTTCTTCCTGTTTGCATTTTGTATTTATATTGATGTTTATGTTTTCTGTCATTTATGTAATTCAGGGCTCATCTGTATGATTCCCTGATAAAATAAAGGTTAAATAAAATAAAATGTCTTATAATGCTGCATAGTGATGTTATAGATACTTATGAGTTGTTATTACAGCTTCTAGCAAGTGTTATAATGCAGTAGAACTGTATCATAAGGAATTATGTATGTGTGCCTCTTAGCAAGTGTTACCGGGCTAAGATACCTCTTTTGTGCTTTGTCCTCAGGCCATGTGGATGTGGTACGGTTCCTAACAGACGCCTGCAAAGTGAACCCCTTTGTGAAAGACCGGTACGGTAGTATTCATTCATTCATCCACCCCTCCATCCATCTATAGCAATCTCTATTGACGTTTCCTCCAACCTAACAACATCCCGTAGCTACTATTTTCCCATCCTCTCATGTCTTATTTCTCCATCTCATTCGGTCCTCTGTGGCCATTGTCTTTATTGAGAGGTAGTTATTTTTGAATAACTTCTGACATGCTTCATCTATGTTCTGTCTCATCTCTACCACCTCCCTCCAGGTGGGGCAACATTCCCCTCGATGATGCCATGCAGTTTGGCCACAGTGCCGTGGTGAAGGTCCTACAGGATTACCAGGTGGCCTGCCAGGAACAGGAGAGACTACCAGTGGCTGATACCATACCCATAGCCCCCAAACTAGAGACTGTAGAAGGCATGGTGTGATCATGGGCCGTATGTGTCAAGCGTCTCCCATTAGGAGTGCTGATCTGAGATCAATTTTTGCGTAATGAAACAGATTATTATAGACGGGGAGAACAGTGATTGTAGATCAACACCCCACCTTGATAAATGGGTCCAGGACCAWTTATTAATTATTAATTAGGCMCCAAACAGAAGAAAACAGATTGAAACATGGAGAGACTTCCGCAAGTTGTCCAATAAAAACAAAAACATTCATTTTAATTTCATTTGCAAATAAGTGTGTGTCCCAAGTGGCATTCTATTTCCTATCAACCTTTAGTGCACTACTTTTGGTTAGTAGTGTGTGTGCAGGGAATAGGGTGCTATTTGGGATGCTCCCATAGTGTTATTCCTCCCATCAGTACTTTCTCTGGGTACATCCCAATAATGTCTCCTTTCTCCTGAAGYGTTCACTACTTCCCACAAATCTAAAATAGTTGAATTAATGAAGGCACGGGCTAGTTTCTTATACCAGTCATTACCTTTAATATTGGTGAAGGGAAGTTAACAAGTGCACACTTTGAGAGGAAGGAGATAATTGGGGCAGAGTCCCCTATCTTGTATGCAGTATTTACTCCTCTCATTCAGTCAGAGATAAGACTTGTAACAACAATTGTTGGGCTGCATTCTGATACATATACTGATTCTAACTATTATGAACTTAGCAGAGGTCATTTTGTCAACAATAACGAAAACATTTCGGCAACAACTTATTTTTCCTGACTAAAACCATGACGCCCAGGAGAAGAAAAAAAACGTACAAATAGTTTTTCATTTTAGTTGACGCTAAATGTAACAAGATGAGAAGTTCACCTGAGACGAATGGTCATTCGATTTGACATGACGCTCCTTCTGATCTGTTTTGTCCAATCAGAAGCATGCATGCCTTTTAATGCAATCGTCTCTCTGACAGAATGAACGTTCTTTCATGTGCGCAGTCTACTTGAGCTTATTATAGCCCTGCCCGCCTTTCCAACATACACAGCTCCCGGCGGTCACTTCAATCGTCTCTCTTTTGAACTGATGCGCAGGCAGGRAACTTCTAAATTGTAGCTAACCTCTATTCTGTTAAGAACCCATGTTCAAACTGGCCATTTTTGCTTTGATCACTTCCAAAGCAATATTTTGCCATTTGCGCTGATATTCATCTGTGTTGCTACTCTCGCGTTCCGCAAATGCGAGTTGCAGTTAATTTTTACCCGATTGGAAATACTACTGCTATTTACTGAATATCAGGAGTACAGCAATAATTCTGGCATTGTTGGAAAGCTCAGATTCTCCCCTTTTTCAATTGATTCACAGAATATGCACATGGTGGAAGTTAGGGGTAGCCTAAATATGAATTATTTAATGGAAAATGACGGTGACTAAAACCCGACATAAATTGTCCAGAGTTTAGACTGATAATCTTAAACTAAGAAGGATAAAATGACTAAAATGTGACTTAAGATGAAAAGCCATTTTAGTCAAAAGACAAACAAATTCTAAAATAGATGACAAAATTAATACTGCTGGGTACCAGTCTGTTTGTGGCATCAAGGAATAACAMGTTTGGTATAACCGGGAGTTCACACGATAGCACAGACAGTTCTGGGACCTTTTGCCAATTCATATACGTSACTTTCACAACACACAACTGACCTATACTATACCTTTTTTAAGGGCATCATGAAATGCCCTAAAACAGCTTGCCAGTATCTTTGGCTTTGCTATGTATTGGTGAACATTAGCACGTTGTTGATACATTAGCTGAGGTTGTGCTACAAGAGCACAACAGACGGATACTTCTAAGATCCAGTAAGGATGAATGAGTTCAGATGTCATGGTGACTGTTGTTTCAGTCATGTGTTTGGCCTCATTTTAGTACCTGGGGCTCTGTTGCAATATCCATCACTCGGAGTGAAGCAATGTATTGGGCATGCATTCTCAGTTGTGTGTGTGTGTGTGTGTGTGTGTGTGTGTGTGTGTGTGTGTGTGTGTGTGTGTCAGCAGAAAGAATGGTCAACTCCCAAACTGATGGTTGATGAAAGTTTAATGCATTTCCATAAACACACCATAAGAGCTGATGGAGAAACAAACCAAAAATGCTCTTACAATACAGTCCACAAACAATACACTTTTACACAACTTTACATTAGCGTGCTTCATACATCAAATGCATCAATATGCATGAGMATGTCTACCCCAAATAGTTGATTACGTGCTAATTGCTTGCTAATGTGGCACGAGATGAACTACTATATTAGCCAGCACAAACAGTGGAGCTAGGCTACAGCTAATAACGTCATATTGCTAGCAGACTTTAGAACATCAGTTACAACACAAATATCCGTTCAGTATACGTTCAAAAATAATTAGAAAGATTTGAAATAAGACCAATATTGAAAAACAGTAAATACCTTGCTCTCTTTCCAGTTAGGTGCTAAGTTTGACGTTGTTTTCTTGAATACTTGGAACAACCTCCTTCACAAAAAGTTATTTTCCTTTTTCTCCCGTGCCCGTTTCCCATATACCCTTTGAACTTATATCAGAGAAGGCAAAAACAAATCTGCTGTCAAAATAAGTCACACTAAACTGTTAAATATACAGTGAGGTTTGAAAGATCTTTTTTTTTTTTTTTTTTTTAAACAAGAGTCCAAATATTGAGCAGACATTGATCTGGCACTCGTTTTTAGGGATTCATTTACAGTGTGCTAGAATGGACATTGRGACGTCGCTGGAGTTTGTTCATATTTAGTTACATATTTCTAAAGAGAACATGTCTACAAGTCTGTGCCTTACTTTATATAACTTTATCCTTTATGTACATTATTGGAGATCTACGTCCATGGATGTAACACGTACCAATAAATGTAGTTAACCAATGTGGAACGTTGAGATATGAGGGGAAACTGTGACGTACAGCATTCCTCTGATGTGAAATCGAGAACATGTGCAAACATTGAATTGGACTYTGTGTAAATACTCTATTGCTTACATGTAAATAAGTGTATTTCCTAATGCCTGATTCTTTCGTTGAAGATATTCTCTAGCAACACTGTGGTATGTTTTAACTTGTTCTTCATCACTTCAATTCACTGGTGCGATTTTTATGTCATGATTATTTTATATGTCTGAATTATGAAAGAGATGATCTATTAAAACTCTGACCCCCTCTGGTGGCATTTTCTAAACAATGCATAATATTGTATACCACCCTCATAAAGTAAATTTAGCTTTCAAAACTATAAGTTGAGAAAGTTAAGAAAGGAGTCAGAAACAATGTGACTACTACAGAGCCCGAGATGCAGCAGACCCCAAAAATGTTGAAATTTACCAAAACAAATTCTGGGGTTGGGGGTCCCCCCAATTGTCCCCATGTTGGGGAATAAGAGATTTGAAAGGTATGGTATAGAATATGTCACCAATAACTGTTACAAAATGTAAATTAAAAAAATTCACAGATCTTTTACCTAATGGTGGCATTTTAAACATGGACATTCCCATTGGAACACAGACACTTAAAGGGCAAGGCATGTGCTACATTCTTACAGGATTTATATACATATGTGACCGACCGGCTCGATTCGGTCTTATCTAGCAAAGTTTGAAATTGTCGAGGACAGGAGCCATGCCTGATTCAGACCAAGATGCGGAGGTAAGTGTTCATGATTTAATGAAACAACAAGAAAACACTTAAACCTACAAAATAACAAACGTGACTAACCTTAAACAGTCCTGTGTGGTCCAAACACTGACACAGGAAACAAAACCCACAAAACACAGGTGAAACCCAGGCTGCCTAAGTATGACTCTCAATCAGGGACAACGATTGACAGCTGTCTCTGATTGAGAATCATACCAGGCCGAACACAAACTCCCAACATAGAAATACAAACATAACAAACCCACCCAACTCACGCCCTGACCAACTAAAATGAATACAAAACAAAGGAAACACGGTCAGGAACGTGACCA
>NC_036851.1:47105147-47116761 GCF_002910315.2 Salvelinus sp. IW2-2015 | reverse complement strand
GTTTTTACATTGGATAAAAGGAGAGACTCAGAGATACAAAATGTTATATCATACACTACAGTTGAGGAACAATGGGAAAGTAATTCTGCTTTGAAAGTTGATAAACTTGTAACCTCACTTTTGAGAAAATGGCCCTTGAATATTTGGTACACCTACTGGAGAGCTAGCTCTTTGTCTACATCCATTCAGCATTGTTCACACCCTCTTAAGCCTTAGTCCCACCCATCTCTTTAAGATTCCCATGTGAGGCCATGTGCTAAACAACCAAAGATTAAGACTAAAGGCTGGTTATACTACGTCTATCGACAGTTGTCACGGTGACATCATGAACGTTGTATTGTCATTCTATTGTCGTCCGACATAAGTTGGCCCTAAATATTTACAAAACCTAAACCATTGTATTTGAGACATCATTCACAAATCATTGACTTCAGCACTACTTGTTTTTGTAAGATGTGTTGACAAGCTAAATCTATCGAGCTGTCTGTTTTTAAAATACTTGCACACAGCTCGGACACCCATGCATACCCCACAAGACATGCCACCAGAGGTCTCTTCACAAGGGAAGGGAGGCGCACAGTACTACATAGAGCCATGACTACATGGAACTCAAATGCCACATCAGGTAACTGATGCAAGCAGTACAATCATATACAAAAAAGCCTGGTCAAAATACACCTTAATCCATAGTGTGTTATTTCATAGTTTTGATGTCTTCCCTATTATTCTACAATGTAGAAAATAGTAAAAAAATTAAGACAAACCCTTGAATGAGTAGGTGTTCTAAAACTTTTAACCGGGAGTGTATATATAAATATATGGATGAGCAATGACAGAGCGGCATAGGCAAGATGCAATAGATGATATAAAATACAGTATATACACATGAGATGAGTAATGCAAGATTACATACATACATTGATATCTTGTCGCTCTCCCTCTTTAAACTCTAGAGGGCAGATTCTCAGACACATATTAAGCCTGGTCCTGGACTTGCTCGATGGAGAATTTCCATTGAAATGGCTTTTAAATCCAGGACTAGGCTATGTCTGTGTCCGGGAAACCTTTCCACACAGAGGTGTACAGCAATGCTGTGTTGGGAGACTGTGCACCTGGCACCCAGAGAGAGACCACCCACCACAGACCATGGTGGTCTTGACCTTACTTCCCACCAGCTACCACGGGAGCAGGTCTTGTGCTCCAGCATGGCCAGGTACAGTAGGCCATCTACCCTTTCATGAGGACAGGCTACCTCCAGCTAGGAAGGACATGATTAACATTGATTGTAAGAGCCACACACCAAAACATTGAAGAGCTAGAGGATTTCATGCATTTGATTACTCAGAGCAGTTACGATGTCAAAATGAAAGCAGTCAGTAGGATACAGTAGGTATTCAGAAGTTAACTACCGCTCGATTACCACTGGGGGGCATATGCTCCCTCGTGTCAATGGACACCTCTGCCAAAAAGTCCATTATTTACCAGTTCAGTTACTGTTACATTTGCTAGATCACTAGCTGTTGCGTCCCTATCCAGTGATGTTGCAGGGGTCGTCCTGGGCAGGATCTGGCCCGGAGTGAGAAAGAGAACCCATCTGGAAGTTAGCATTAATCAAAGGGAACGAATAGGACTAAATCCAATCAAACTTCATTTAAAGTGCATTAAAATGTTGCTTCTACATCTGCGTTGTTTGTGGTTTTAGGCTGCGTTTCTTTATAAGCACTTTTTTGTGACATCTGCTGTTGTAAAAAGGGCGTTATAAATACATTTGATTTGATTGAGTTGATTTAGTCCTATTCTTAACTTAGATTTTTTTGGTTGAGATGGAGGTGTGAATCCAACATCAATGATTTATTTGTAGACAAACTGGAATTTTAAAGGAAATTGTGTTTTTACATTGGATAAAAGGAGAGACTCAGAGATACAAAATGTTATATCATACACTACAGTTGAGGAACAATGGGAAAGTAATTCTGCTTTGAAAGTTGATAAACTTGTAACCTCACTTTTGAGAAAATGGCCCTTGAATATTTGGTACACCTACTGGAGAGCTAGCTCTTTGTCTACATCCATTCAGCATYGTTCACACCCTCTTAAGCCTTAGTCCCACCCATCTCTTTAAGATTCCCATGTGAGGCCATGTGCTAAACAACCAAAGATTAAGACTAAAGGCTGGTTTATACTACGTCTATCGACAGTTGTCACGGTGACATCATGAACGTTGTATTGTCATTCTATTGTCGTCCGACATAAGTTGGCCCTAAATATTTACAAAACCTAAACCATTGTATTTGAGACAAATCATTCACAAATCATTGACTTCAGCACTACTTGTTTTTGTAAGATGTGTTGACAAGCTAAATCTATCGAGCTGTCTGTTTTTAAAATACTTGCACACAGCTCGGACACCCATGCATACCCCACAAGACATGCCACCAGAGGTCTCTTCACAAGGGAAGGGAGGCGCACAGTACTACATAGAGCCATGACTACATGGAACTCAAATGCCACATCAGGTAACTGATGCAAGCAGTACAATCATATACAAAAAAGCCTGGTCAAAATACACCTTAWTCCATATGTGTTATTTCATAGTTTTGATGTCTTCCCTATTATTCTACAATGTAGAAAATAGTAAAAAAATTAAGACAAACCCTTGAATGAGTAGGTGTTCTAAAACTTTTAACCGGGAGTGTATATATAAATATATGGATGAGCAATGACAGAGCGGCATAGGCAAGATGCAATAGATGATATAAAATACAGTATATACACATGAGATGAGTAATGCAAGATTRCATTACATACATTGATATCTTGTCGCTCTCCCTCTTTAAACTCTAGAGGGCAGATTCTCAGACACATATTAAGCCTGGTCCTGGACTTGCTCGATGGAGAATTTCCATTGAAATGGCTTTTAAATCCAGGACTAGGCTATGTCTGTGTCCGGGAAACCTTTCCACAACAGAGGTGTTACAGCAATGCTGTGTTGGGGAGACTGTGCACCTGGCACCCAGAGAGAGACCCACCACCACAGACCATGGTGGTCTTGACCTTACTTCCCCACCAGCTACCACGGGACAGGTCTTGTGCTCCAGCATGGCCAGGTACAGTAGGCCATCTACCCTTTCATGAGGACAGGCTACCTCCAGCTAGGAAGGAATGATTAACATTGATTGTAAGAGCCACACACCCAAAACATTGAAGAGCTAGAGGATTTCATGCATTTGATTACTCAGAGCAGTTACTGATGTCAAAATGAAAGCAGTCAGTAGGATACAGTAGGTATTCAGAAGTTAACTACCGCTCGATTACACTGGGGGGCATATGCTCCCTCGGTTTCAATGGACACCTCTGCCAAAAAGTCCATTATTTACCAGTTCAGTTACTGTTACATTTGCTATGATCACTAGCTGTGCGTCCCTATCCAGTGATGTTGCAGGGGTCGTCCTGGGGCAGGATCTGGCCCGGAGTGAGAAAGAGAACCCATCTGGAAGTTAGCATTAATCAAAGGGAACGAATAGGACTAAATCCAATCAAACTTCATTTAAAGTGCATTTAAAATGTTGCTTCTACATCTGCGTTGTTTGTGGTTTTAGGCTGCGTTTCTTTATAAGCACTTTTTTGTGACATCTGCTGTTGTAAAAAGGGCTTTATAAATACATTTGATTTGATTGAGTTGATTTAGTCCTATTCTTTAACTTAGATTTTTTTGGTTGAGATGGAGGTGTGAATCCAACATCAATGATTTATTTGTAGACAAACTGGAATTAAAGCCAGACTAAGTCAGTGGCTCAGATGGAACTATCCAATCAGAAGATACATCTCCTTCAATTGTTGATATCTGGTTTCKTTGACAACCAAACACAATTCAATAGAATTTTTTTATACAATAAATAGCCTATTAACTATTAGATCTGTTTATATTTTCACAAATGCTGTAAAAATCTGTGCATTGATCATTGACTACATTGATCAATTGCACCATGTACTTTTTAAGTAAGCTCAATGTCAAACCAGGTCATTTGGTTCTAGAGCGTCTGCTAAATGACTTAAATGTAAATGTAATGTAAATGCTATTAGATGAAGCACAGTGACTCATTTGTTGTGGAAATAAACTAAATATATGACATTGTATTTTCCCATTTGAACCTTGCTGTGCTTTAAAATGGTTGAAAGCCCAGTGGTAGACATTTGGGTGACAACTAAACAAAAAATATGACGTTGTTTTTCCATTGGAATTTGGTTTGTGCTTTTAGATGGTTGAAAGCATAGCGATAACACATTGTAAATACAACTAACTTTTGGCTGTCTTTTTGAGTGKGTGAATATATGTTGAAATGTCATTGATCAACGGCTCAACCAAATATTATCCAAGTTGAAATGACATGGTGTGCCCAGTGGGTAGCGTCCTGTCCAAGGGCTGTACTTGCACATCAAGCTGCCTCACGCTACAGAAACATGAGATAGGTTCCTGCACCTATGAGCCGCTATTGGCTCGCACAAGCCAATGCTACTTAATTACAAAACAAGGGAGAGCTAACTGTACCTTAGCATGAGCTTCTTTACTTAGCTGCCATCTATGACATCATTCCCTCACACACAATTACCTCACTGTTTACTGTAAATGGTTGACGTATTATTTGCAGTAGTTCTATGAGCAACGAAATTACAAGGCTGATATTCCCAGCAGCTCCACAAGGAATAACAGCATTATATTCCAAACATCTCCTCCAGATACGCACATCTATATTGACTCACGTTTTTATTTTATTTATTATTTATTTATTTTATTGTGGACCTAGCTGACGCTCATGTACTGCTCCTTACCCTCGTTGCTGTTCAGGTAGTGGTCTTCCAGAACATTTACATTACATTTAAGTCATTTAGCAGACGCTCTTATCCAGAGCGACTTACGCCAAGTCCTCTGACTGTAGACAACACATACACAACACCTTGGTCAGTTAGGAAGTTATACAACATCAGTGCACATCACTGCAGATCATTGCACACGTGATAGAACAGCAGAGTATGTACTAGGATGTTCTTTTTTACTACGATGCTGGATGCTCATCTCCGCTTTGATAAACAAAATAAAAGCAATAACAAATGCGCCCAGAGCGACTAGTGTCTCTGTTTCACCTTTCAGATCTCAGCTTTAAGCTAACGCCTAGCGACCTTGTCAAGAGGTTTGAGATCTCAGCTTTAAGCTAACGCCTAGCGACCTTGTCAAGAGGTTTCAGATCTCAGCTTTAACCTAACGCCTAGCGACCTTGTCAAGAGGTTTTGGATCTCAGCTTTAACCTAACACCTAGCGACCTTGTCAAGAGGTTTTGGATCTTCGCTATGTTATGTCTCCCTTTGTCCTACCTGTCCACACAGTGAGCAGCAGTCATGACCCATCCCCTCTTGATCAGAGTACCACCACAGGTGTGGTAGTATGAGCTGCCAGACTTGTACTGGAGAGAGATCTGGGGAGAGGAAG
Organism: Salvelinus sp. IW2-2015; assembly: GCF_002910315.2. Taxonomy (NCBI): domain Eukaryota; kingdom Metazoa; phylum Chordata; class Actinopteri; order Salmoniformes; family Salmonidae; genus Salvelinus; species Salvelinus sp. IW2-2015. The sequence goes on along the minus strand of NC_036851.1, from coordinate 47,111,276 downwards.
GGAGGGAGGGAGAGGGGTAGGCTAAAGCACAAACAAATCTGGGAACAGGCAAATGTTGACTACCAGATCCAAATCAGCTATGCTGTCACAAGAGACACTAGGCTACGAGACATTAGGAGAAGGCTAATGTTTTACCTGCCAGGGCCAGGAGTTGGGCTGAGCAACCTCGCCACCCACCAGTCTCTGCTCAGGTCCATCTTCCAGGTATCTGGGCTGGGGCAGCAGACTCTCAGCCAGCACTGGTAGAGGAAAGACACAGTTAAAGAGAGAAAGAAAAACCGTTAAAACCCAGGGAGACAGCTCAGCCAATGAACCAACATGTGACATGTTCTATGTGGAAATAGTTAGCATTTTTGAAACAGTCTGTTTGAGATACAAGTTTGAGGTGAKGTTTCTGAAGTGCTTTTTCTCCAATTCATGCTTTGGCCACCGATACAAGTATAGGACTAGTCAACAACATTATTTGGGTATGAGTTAACAGAATATTAACTTTTAAAAGTGTGATTTTCACTGGACAGTTACTTTAAAGACTGGGGACATGGTGTCTCACCGGAAATCTCACAGTCTATGTCTAAATACTTTTTGTATCTGAGTGACAAAGCGAGAGAAAGAGTTTCAAGGAGAGAGGGTTTCAACGAGAGAGAGTTTTTATAGAAATGATCACTTCTCACCCAGGGCTGCGAGAGCCCTCAACAGGAGGAACCTCAGCATGTTCTCTGTTCGTATTAGTCTGTATTGATGGATTATTCCTGTCCCTGTTTTAAACCGTCAGGAGATAGGACGCCCCTCCTGTCTGGTCTGGGGCCAACCAGGATGTTTGTTCAGCGTGTGTATTGTATCCACCTGTATTCTGTCTCACGGTAATCAGACTGACCAAGATCTAGGAGGCCCTAGCCTCACCTCACATACCTGTACAGTGTAGGTTGGAAGGTTTGTCTAAAAATATATGTACTACTGATTATAAGTCACTCTGGATAAGAACATCTGCTAAGTGATTAAGATGTAAATTGTTATGTAAATATGTACAATGTAAACACTCAGGGCTGGTTTTCCCAGATAAACATACTACGAGATGTAAAATCATTTTAGTCCAGGAATAGGCTTGATGTTTATAATATAATTAAGCAATAAGGTGTGAGGGCATTTTCTGTTAAACCTTACTAATGCTTTTGTACTAAAATATCCGTCTTTAAGCCTATGCATTGGACTTGAATTTGTCAAAGAAACTAACTCATAAGTTAGAAAAGTATCCGTGCACATTAATAGAGCTTGTGGTCTAACTGTTCTGTGTGTGTAGAATTTGTAAGTCGCTCTGGATAAGAGCGTCTGCTAAATGACTTAAATGTAAATGTAAATGTAGAATGACCCAGGATGTCTGGGAGCTCAGCCAAGACCTGACAGAACTGACTGGTTCCTCTTAAGTTAAGTTAACTGGACACAGATAAAGGTTATATCCTGCCCACCAACAATAAAGCTATTGTTCTGTTTGGAGCCTGTTTCTGGGCCAAAGATTCATGTTGTGTGTGTTGTGTGTGGTGTGTGTGTGTGTGTGTGTTGTGTGTGTGTGTTGTGTGGTGTGTGTGTGTGGGTGTGTGTTGTGTGTGTGTGTGTGTGTGTGGTGTGTGTGGTGTGTGTGTGTGTGTGTGTGTGTGTGTGTGTGTGTGTTGTGTGTAGAGAAGACAGAGGAGACAGAGAGACAGAGAGACAGAGAGACAGAGACCAGTACGACCATACATCATCTGGGCCGACAGTCAAAGGCACTTGCTTGCCCAACTTGGGGGAACAGTTTAGTTACTGTTGGAGGAAGTATGTCTGGAGTGACTGCCTGTCATTCTGTCCCCTATTGTCCTCACTCAGTTGCGACAGACTGTCACATGGAGTGAAACAGGGGAACCAAAGAGCAGACTCAGATGAGGAGACTGGGATGAAGTAACCAAGGTATTTATTGAAACACAGGGGAAGCTTGGGCGGGTTGCTGGAAACCAGGTGTGGAGGCTGAGGCTGGAGCGAGAGGGGTTGAGACGGGGTAAGCAGGTCCGGGCAGAACTGTAGCGGAGAGGAAAACGGYGTCAAGCAAGGAAAACAGGCATAACAGGATCTGAATAGTAACAAACGGCTAGAAACGTAGACTGACTGAGAAAAGATTATAATCTGGCAGCGTGGAAGTGGCAGGGCTGAGTATTTGTAGAGGTCTTGATTATGGAACAGGTTGCAGCTGGTGGGGATCTGCTCTGACTCCAGCACACCTGCCTCTGCCCACACAATCTCACACACACACACACACAGAGAGAGTGAGGGAGAGGGAGAGAGTACCGGGGGAGTGGCGGCAGGTCAAAGAGACACAGGATGAGCAGTAGAGGGTGTTGCAGGAGCAGATGTGACACAGACTGAGGCAACCTTTTCACCCAGTTGTCTCCCCTCACACACACATACATAAGGTTACGTGTTTTGCAGATGCTTGCATGGGGTAGCTTGACTATATAAGGCTTTGGGTATTTGTACAGGAGGCTTTCACTCCATTTCACCTGCGATTTTGCCTCTCCTCATTATTAGTTAAAGGTAGAATTTCCACCAGAAAGGCCTGAGGGGTGTGTGGTATATTTAAGCAATAATGCCCGAGGGGGTGTGGTATTTGGCCAATATACCATGGCTAAGGGCTGTTCTTTGCCTGGATACAGCCCTTAGCCGTGGTATATTGGCCATATATCACAAACCCCAGAGGTGCCTTATTGCTATTATAAACTGGTTACCAACATAAGTTCCTCGGCGTACCATCACGGACAAACTGAAATGCTCCACCCACACAGACAGCGTGGTGAAGAAGGCGCAACAGCGCCTCTTCAACCTCAGGAGGCTGAAGAAATTTGGCTTGTCACCTAAAACWCTCACAATCTTCTACAGATGCAAAATCGAGAGCATCCTGTCGGGCTGTATCACCGYCTGGTACGGCAACTGCTCCGCCCACAACCGTAAGGCTCTTCAGAGGGTAGTGAGGTCTGCACAACGCATCACCGGGGGCAAACTACCTGCCCTCCAGGACACCTACACCACCTGATGTCACAGGGAGGCCAAAAATATCATCAAGGACAACAACCACCCGAGCCACTACCTGTTCACCCCGCTATCATCCAGAAGGCGAGGTCAGTACAGGTGCATCAAAGCGGGGACCGAGAGACTGAAAAACAGTTTCTATCTCAAGGCCATCAGACTGTTAAACAGCCATCACTAACATTGAGTGGCTGCTGCCAACATACTGATTCAAATCTMTAGCCACTTAATAATAACAAATTGGATGTAATAAATGTATCACTAGTCACTTTAAACAATGCCACTTTATATRATGTTTACATACCCTACATTACTCATCTCATAWGTATATACTGTACTCTATACCATCTATTGCATCTTGCCTATGCCGTTCGGCCATCGCTCATCCATATATTTACATGTACATATTCTTATTCATTCCTTTASACTTGTGTGTAWAAGGTAGTTGTTGTGGAATTGTTAGATTACTTGTTAGATATTACTGCATGGTCGGAACTAGAAGCACAAGCATTTCGCTACACTTGCATTAACATCTGCTAACCATGTGTATGTGAAAAATAAATTTGGATTTGATTTGAATTAGAGCAGTAAAAATAAGGGTTTTGTCATACCCGTGGTATACAGGCTGATATACCACGGCTGTCAGCCAGTCAGCATTCAGGACTTGGTCATTATAAACCGGGTAGTTTGGGTCCTGCATAATGATTGGTTGAGACAGCATTTCATTCGTGTTTGTATTTGACAATATACCACGGGTACGACGATGCAGCAGGTGTGGATGCACTGGGAACTGTAGCCTGGACCCACAGACAGGCGGCTCAGGTCATCGGGTCGCTTTTTACAGTGTTTACGGACATATTCAATCTCTCCCTATACCAGTCTGCTGTCCCCACTTGCTTCAAGATGTCCACCATTGTTCCTGTACCCAAGAAAGCAAAGGTAACTGAACTAAATGACTATAGCCCAGTGGCACTCACTTCTGTCATCATGAAGTGCTTTGAGAGGCTARTTAAGGATCATATCACCTCCACCCTACCTGACACCCTAGACCCACTCCAATTTGCATACCGCCCCAATATATCCACAGACGATGCAATCATCATCGCACTGCACACTGCCCTGTCCCATCTGGACAAGAGGAATACCTATGTMAGAATGCTGTTCATTGACTACAGCTCAGCCTTCAACACCATAGTACCCTCCAAGCTCATCATTAACCTCCAGGGTCCTGGGTCTGAACCCCGCCCTGTGCAACTGGGTCCTGGACTTCCTGACGGGCCACCCCCAGGTGGTGAAGGTAGTAAACAACACCTCCACTTCGCTGATCCTCAACTCAGGGGCCCCACAAGGGTGTGTGCTCAGCCCCCTACTGCACTCACTGTTCACCCATGATTGCGTGGCCACGCACGCCTCCACCACAGTCATCCATATAACACAACCCTAGAGTCATCCTAATGAGTCATGTCATGGTCATCATCCTACAAACAAGAAAAATGTAACCAGTTTATAATAGCAATAAGGCACCTTGGGGGGGTTGTTATATGCAGAGTAACGGATTACCTTACATGTAAGTKATTACAAAAAAACAGTCATTGTAATCTGTTACATAACCAGCTAAAATGTTGTAATTAGATTATRGGATTACTTTAAGATTCAGATAGGATGTTTGTGAAAAAATATTTTCACACCTTTCTATTTTCTCAATGACGTTCAAATGACGTTCGATGACCTTTGCTCCACCTGAGCGAGTTTGACCACAAACCAGAGACCCCTATGATGATACACCAACTGCATCTGATTGATGGATCATGGGAAAAGAGCAGGAATAGGTTTTTGTAGGCGACAGTGCATGTTGTCTTCCAATGGTGTGACTGCTGTAGGCATCAAAGATTATGCGACATCAAACTTGAATAAACTCTTAGAGGTAAGGACGACAGCAGTGGTGTATAGCAATGATGCACTGCAGCTCTCTCAATGATGTGAATCACACTGCTGCTCTCTCAATGATGTGAATCACACTGCTGCTCTCTCAATGATGTGAATCACACTGCAGCTCTCTCATTGTTACAGCGCCGTGGTCTATAAGCATATGCATGTGCACACATGCAGACTATAACTACTCAAGTTCGATGATGTGAATGCACACTGCTCATCTCTCAATGTATGTGGAAGAGTCCCCCTGCATAGCTATTCAATATGTTGAATCTACTACTGCAAGCCTCTCCATATGATGTGCAATATCACACTTGCCTCCTCTCATGATGTAATCACATGCTTGCTCCTCTCTCAATGATGTGATTCACATGTCCGCTCCTTCCTCAATGATGTTGAATCTTCACTGCAGCTCTCTCGTGATGTGAATCCACTGCTGCTCTCTCAATGATTGAGATCACACTGCTCTCTCTCAATGATGTGAATCACCACTGCTGCTCTCTCAATTGATTGGAATCACACTGCTGCTCTCTCAGTGATGTGAATCACACTGCACTGCTCTTCTCATGATTGATATCACCCTGCGCTCTCTCAGTATTGTGAATCACACTCTGCTCTCTCAATATTGAGCACACTGCTGCTCTCTCAGTGATGTGACCACCGTGCTGTCTACTTCAATATGTATCACACTCCTGCTCGCTCAATGAGTTGTGAGATTCACCCTGGCTGACCTCTCAGTGATATGGAATTTCACACCCTGCTCTCTCAATTGAGTGAATCACACTGCTGCTTCTCTCAATGTGGAATTCACCTGCGCATCTTCTCAGTGATGTGAATCCCCTGCAGCTCATCTCAAGTGATGTGAATTCACACTGCTGCTCTTCTCAATGATGTAATCACCCTGCACTCTTGCTCAATGATGTGGAATCACCCTGCAGCTCTCTCAGTGATGTGCAATCACACTCTGCCTCTGCTCAATTGTGATCACAGCCTGCTGGCCCCTCGTCAATGATGTGATCACACTGCTTCGCATTCCTCTGACACTTGAATCACCTGCAGCTCTCTCCAATGATGTGAACACCACTCCTGCTCTCCTCAATGCATGTGAATCACACTGCTCCTCTCATTGATGTGAATTCACCCCTGCAC
>NC_036851.1:47096516-47105103 GCF_002910315.2 Salvelinus sp. IW2-2015 | reverse complement strand
TGCTCTCTCAATGATGTGAATCACCCTGCAGCTCTCTCAGTGATGTGAATCACACTCCTGCTCTCTCAGTGATGTGAATCACACTGCTGCAGTCCAAAACAGCACCATGCTCCATCCAATTTAGAAATCTGGACCTCTGAATGAGGACTTGAGCAAATAAATATGATTGACATTCCATAAAGACATAGCCTAACTGGTGCCGTTTGCCCAATATATTAAGAGCTATAATAAGGATGGAGAGAAGCCGTGGTATATTGTGAATAAACAGGAGTAACAACTGGCTGTTGTTAGGCATTACATGAAGTGATCATTACAGCTAATTGTACTGTACTACAGTACTTACAGTATATACACTACATGAACAAGAGTATGTGGACACCTCTTCAAATTAGTGGATTTGGCTATTTCAGCCACACCCGTTGCTGACAGGTGTATAAAATTGAGCACACAGCCATGCAATCTCCATAGACAAACATTGGCAGTAGAATGGCCTCTACTGAAGAGCTCAATGACTTTCAATGTGGCAGCGTCAAAGGATTACAGCATTCCAACAAGTCAGTTCGTAAAATGTCTGCCCTGCTAGAGCTGCTCCGGTCAACAGTAAGGGCTGTTATTGTGAAGTGGAAACGTCTAGGAGCAACAGCGGCTTAGCCGCCAAGTGGAAAGGCCACACAAGCTCACAGAACGGGACCACCGAGTGCTGTAGCGAGTAGCGCGTAAACATCGTCTGTCCTCTGTTGCAACACTCATTACCCAGTTTCAAACTGCTTCTGGAAGCAATATCAGCACAATAACTATTCGTTGAGAGCTTAATGAAATGGGTTTCCATGGCCGAGTAGCCTCACACAAGCCTAAGATCACCATGTGCAATGCCGACTGGAGTGGTGTAAAGCTCACCGCCATTGGACTCTGGAGCAGTGGAAACGCATTCTCTGGAGTGATAAATCACGCTTCACCATCTGGCAGTCCGACGGACGAATCTGGGATTGGCAGATGCCAGGAGAATGCTACGTGCTCCAATGCATTGTGCCAACTGTAAAGTTTGGTGGAGGAGGAATAATGGTTTTTCATGGTTCGATCTAGGCCCCTTAGTTCCAGTGAAGGGAAATCTTAACGCTACAGCATACAATGACRTTCTAGATGATTCCGTGCTCCCAACTTTGTGGCAACAGTTTGGAAAAGGCCCTTTCCTGTTTCAGCATGACAATGCCCTGTGCACAAAGTGAGGTCCATACAGAAATGGTTTGTCGAGATCGGTGWAGAAGAACTTTACTGGCCTGTAGAGAGCCCTGACCTCGAACTCAGCGAACAACTTTGGGATGAATTGGAACGCCAACTGCGAGCCAGGCCTAATCGCCCAACATCAGTGTCCGACCTCACTAATGCTCTTGTGGCAGAATGGAAGCAAGTCCCCGCAGCGATGTTCCCACATCTAGTGGAAAGCCCTCACAGAAGAGTGGAGGCTGTTATAGCAGCAAAGGGGGAACCAACTCCATATTAATRMCCATGATTTASGAATGAGATGTTTGATGAGAAGGTGTCCACATACTTTTGGCCATGTAGTGTATGTTATCAGTCTGGACTGTATTTTATTTACTCAATGATATGGGTGTACAGTACAGTAAAACAAAATAGACATGAGAAAGGTTTAACTCTAAAGTTTAAGTTCATTGAACTTTTACAGCAGCATGTGGATGAGGTTGAGCAGGGTTGGTGGTGATTCCGGAACAGTCCCTTGGGTACCCTCTGTCTGCTCAAAGGTCATGCTCATTTCCCCCCCATGATCTGCAGAGGAAAGGTAATCAATTACAACTGGCACTCAGATATTTAGCCACTAAAAATGTGACATTCAGTTGAACAGGAAGAACCCAAAGCTCAGTGATTACACACTGTCTCTGTCTGTGCCTATCACTAAAGGGAGTGCTTCAAGGTTCAGTCTAGGCCCCACACTACTACACATCTACATCAACATCATTCAATAGCTCAAGCGGTAGGAATTGCCCATATTCATCTCTATGCCAAAAAAGGCCTTCCTGTCCCTGGACAAACTTACTCCATTCATCCAGCTGATGTAGGCAGACACACGGGTGAAGATGGTGGGCTTGCAGTTGGTGTTGCACCCGAAACCAGACACAAAGCTGGTCACTCCATGGACTTGGCACTGACCTTTGACCTAGGCAGTTCAGGGGGCCTCCAGAGTCTGCCGAGAGTGATAAGAGAGACCTTCATTAGGACTGTGACTAGTAGGACATTGACCAGGGCACGCTACTTACAACACATGACTTGTTTTTCTATTCTATATTTCTAAGCAATTATATTTATTTATTTTATTTAACTAGGCAAGTCAGTTAAGACCAAATTCTTATTTACACTGACAGCCTACCTGGGCCAATTGTGCGCCACCCTATGAGACTCCCAATCACGGCCAGATGTGATGCAGTCTGGATTCGAACCAGGGACTGTAGTGACGCCTCTTGCCATATCTCAGACTGGCCAATAAAAAGAAAAGATTAAGATGGGCAAAAGAACACAGACACTGGACAGAGGAACTCTGCCTAGAAGGCCAGCATCCCGGAGTCGCCTCTTCACTGTTGACGTTGAGACTTGTGTTTTGCGGGTACTATTTAATGAAACGGCCAGTTGAGGACTTGTGAGGCGTCTGTTTCTCAAACTAGACACTCTAATGTACTTGTCCTCTTGCTCAGTTGTGCACCGGGGCCTCCCACTCCTCTTTTTATTCTGGTTAGAGCCAGTTTGCACTGTTCTGTGAAGGGAGCAGTACACAGCATTGTACAAGATCTTCAGTTTCTTGGCAATTTCTCGCATGGAATAGCCTTCCTTTCTCAGAACAAGAATAGACTGACGAGTTTCAGAAGAAAGGTCTGTTTCTGGCCATTTTGAGCCTGTAATCGAACCCACAAATGCTGATGCTCCAGATACTCATCTAGTCTAAAGAAGGCCAGTTTTATTGCTTCTATAATCAGCACAACAGTTTTCAGCAGTGCTAACATAGTTGCAAAAGGGTTTTCTAATGATCAATTAGCCTTTTAAAATGATAAACTTGGATTAGCTAACACAACGTGCCATTGGAACACAGGAGTGATGGTTGCTGATAATGGGCCTCTGTACGCCTATGTAGATATTCCATTTAAAAAATCTGCCATTTCCAGCTACAATAGTCATATACAACATTAACAATGTCTACACTATATTTCTGATCAATTTGATGTTATTTTAATGGACAGAAAATGTGAGTTTCTTTCAAAAACAAGGACATTTTTAAGTGACTACCAAACTTTTGAATGGTATATCTATTGTATCTATTATTATTTCATTAACAGTAATAGACACCTATCAATTTTATGAAGTTGGCTTTGGCTAGCCCAGATAGGTTCCCGATCTCCAAAACTCGTAACTAGCTACCAAGAAGCCATTTTAGTCTATCAATGAAGTTAGAGTAGCTAGCTTGTCTAACTATCTTAGCTGGTATGCCTGCTGGCAAGGTTGGTACTTTAAAAAAGCAAGCAATTACTAAATGTCCTGAATAAGACTCACATTCCTTTCAATCTTTTACCCAGATTTTAGCAGAGATACCTTTATTTCTTACATTTTTARGTATTTTCCTCAAAACTGCATTGTTGGTTAAGGGCGTGTCAGTAAGCATTTCACTGTAAGGTCTACACCTGTTGTTTTCGGCGCAAGCGACGAATACGATTTGATTTGAGAAGCTGAGAAGCGTATTTAGTTTCTTTAAAATAATAACCACCATTCAGGAGGATACAGACAGCTCAAAAAGTAGCCTATGCTTAGATATGCAGAAAAATAAACATCTATATATTTTTTTACATTGAATTAAGCATAATGATTGTGGCTCTAGATTGCAGGAAAAACTGCTCCAGGTCTTTGAAAAATGCTAAATTCTCCAACTTCAGGATGGGGGCGATAGCCCCCCTGCGGACCATCCCCCAGCCATCCTCACAGATAGCCCCCCTCCGGACCATCCCCCAGCCATCCTCACAGATAGCCCCCCTGCGGACCATCCCCCAGCCATCCTCACAGATAGCCCCCCTCCGGGCCATCCCCCAGCCTTCTCACAGTAGCCCCTCCCCGCCCCGGACCATCCCCGCCATCCTCACAGATAGCCCCCTCCCGATCCATCAGCCTTCCTCACAGATAGCCCTCGGACACTGCCCCAGCTTCCTCACAGATAGCCCCTCCGGACATCCCCAGCCTTCTCACAGATAGCCCCTCCGGACATCCCAGCCTTCTCAACAGATAGCCCCCCCGGACCATCCCCCAGCCATCCTCACAGATAGCCCCCTCCGGACATCCCCAGCCATCTCGACAGATAGCCCCTCCGGACCATCCCCAGCCTTCTCAAGAATGCCACTCCGGACCATCCCCAGCATCCTCAAGATAGCCCCCCTCGGACCATCCCCAGCCATCCTCACAGATAGCCCCCCCGGACCATCCCCAGCATCCTCACAGATAGCCCCCTCCGGACCATCCCAGCCATCCTCAAGATCGCCCCTCGGACCATCCCCGGCCATCTCACAGATAGCCCCCTCCGGACCATCCCCAGCCATCCTCACAGATAGCCCCCCTCGGACCATCCCCAGCCATCCTCACAGATAGCCCCTCCGGACCATCCCCAGCCATCCTCACAGATAGCCCACCTCCGGACCATCCCCAGCCATCCTCACATACTTTGTGCCCCTCAGATTTATTGGGGGGAACCAGCTGATTGTCCAGGCTGTCACAGGAGACTTAGCCTGGTGGAACCAGCCTGATTGCTAGGCTGTCACAGGAGACTTAGCCTGGTGGAACCAGCCTGATCGCTAGGCTGTCACAGGAGACTTAGCCTGGTGGAACCAGCCTGATTGCTAGGCTGTCGCAAGAGACTTAGCCTGGTGGAATCAGTCTGATCGCTACATTCACCATTCTGTTTTACTACACAGAATGGTGAATGCAGCAATTAGGCTGGTTCCACTAGGCTACGAGACACTAGGAGAATGTTTACCGCTCATTAAAGCTATTCATGCGAGTAGACCGCTGATTGGCCAGCTCAGCCAATAAGCCAACCTGACATTATGGTCTACGAGGAAATAGCTAACATTTTTGATACAGTCTGTTTGAGATACAAGTTTGAGGTGAGGTTTCTGAAGTGCTTTTTCTCCAATTCATGCTTTGGCCACCGATACAAGTATAGGACTAGTCAACAACATTATTTGGGTATGAGTTAACAGAATATTAACTTATAAAAGTGTAATTTTCACTGGACAGTTACTTTAAAGACTGGGGACATGGTGTCTCACCGGAAATCACAGTCTATTAGTCTCAATATGAGAGAGAGAGAGAGAGAGAGGGAGAGAGAGGGAGAGAGAGAGAGAGAGAGAGAGAGGAGAGAGGAGAGAGAGAGAGAGAGGAGAGAGAGGAAGAGAGATTATCAGTTCTCGCCCAGGGCTGCGAGAGCGCTAAACAGGAGGAACCTCAACATGTTTTCAGTCTGTTAGCGTCAGTCCGTACTGAGGAAATATTCCTGTCTCTGTGTTATACCCTCAGGACTCGGAAGGACTCGGGACCCCCCACCTGACCTATCTAGGGTTGCAARATTCCAGTAACTTTTCCAAAGTGCCATAGTTTCCCAGAAATCGCGGTTGGAAGATTCCTGGAATCAGGAAAGAATTAGCAAGGATGGAATCATCCAACTGGGAGTCCTCCACCAGGGATTTCTGGAAAAGCTACCTGTCTGGTCTGGACTGACTGTGATGTAGGTGTTTGTACAACGCCAGGCAACAGGTAGCCATCTGTGTTCTGTCTCAGCGTTATCACACTGTACCAAGGTCTAGGCCTTAAACTCACCTCACGTACTGCACCTGTACGTGAAGTTAGCTGACCCACCTCTACTACTTCCAGGAGCATTTCCTCATCTTATGTCGTTATTGGAAAATATTACTGTTTTAAAGCAGGTGTTGGAGATCATAGAATATGTTCAAATAAAGTGTTTAAATAAAAAACACTGCTATTCGATGCTTCTCTATAGTTTGACAATGTTTCGAACCTTAGGGCTTGATTAGGTCTCCTATGGGTTGAAACAGTGTCGATAAACTACATGCAAGCATAGGTCGCAGTGTGCAGTCTCTTAATAAAAAACATATATTTAGCTTATGTTATGTCATTAATATCTGCAGCAGTTCCATTACACCCTATTTTGCCAATCAGAAAGTAGGGGTCATCCACTAAGTTTCATGTTAAGTGCACAGTTTGGAGTCGATTCCCATTGGCAGCAGGGTTGGGGTCAATTCTAGTTAAATTCCAATCAATTTAGAAAGTAAACCAATTCCACATTTTCCTAATTGAAAAACATTGAAGAGAATTGTAATTGTAATTATAATTTCCTTGTACTTCTTGAATTGATTGGAATTGAAATGGAATTGACCCCGACCCTGCTGCCAATGGAATTGACCCCGACCCTGCTGCCAATAGAATTGACCCCGACCCTGCTGCCAATAGAATTGACCCCGACCCTGTGCCAAATAGAATTGACGCGCCGACAGCTGCCTGCCAATAGAATTGACCCCGACCCTGCTGCCAATAGAATTGACCCCGACCCTGCTGCCAATAGAATTGACCCCGACCCTGCGCGATAGTACATACATGTATTTGTGTGCTCTCCAAGTAAAAAGACTGATTTTTGACCGATATCGTAACCTCTCACTGGGTGGGGCTAAAAGACAACAAACAAGGGATATAAGCTCTGACTATGTTTGCATTGCAACCATGTCTCTTGGGAGGTCAGACCTAGCGGGACATAACGATTTGCTTGAAGAGATACTTCAGGATTTTGGCATTGAGGCTAGTCATTGTGCTAACACTAGTTAGCATTGGCTTGTGATGTATTCTCTCTAAATTTCCTTCATACTGGACAAARACACATAAACATGCTATTCATAAGTTCATTTGAAACTGGTGAAGTAGATGAAGGGCCTCATTGTCAAAATCACAAAGTATCCGTTTAAGAGAAAATAAATGCATTTAATTCCCAGCTCATACTGAGATTTTCTTTGCTTGCTGCTGGTCTCTTCAGTCAATGTGTGTTGTCTCTTAAACAGTTACTGTATATGATAGAACAGTAGAATAATGGTTTCATGAAATAAGAAGTAAATTAATGTAATATGTATATGTATATGTGAACTATAGACCAACGGTCAACACTGAGGTTTGAGGTAAATAATTAACAATTGAACCTCCACAGTGTATCTTTAAGTAGCTGTTAAGTCCACATGAGTCACGAGTGACAARGTCAAAGTCACTGTGAGAACGTTGAGTTCAAGTCGATCTCTTCAAGCATTCCATGTTCTTTGTTCTGTGTTCCGAGTTCCACAGTGAACTCTTTGACATTGGCTCTCATTGAGGGGATTAGCTTATTCTCAACCCAAAGTTTATTTATTGAAAGAACATTCAAACTCTTTTCAACATCCATTCACCAGGTCTTCCCAGGCCAAGCCTCAGTCCTGATAGCTACAATAATACCCTGTTGGAACACAGGGATAATAGGCACGTCCTCAACACAGCAGTCCATTTATACATATCGTTAATTAGGACTGAAAGTCATTAAAAATGACTGCATGTATTTTGGATTATGAACTTATCTGCAGTTTTTTTTTTTTAAAGATACCCATTCCAAACAGTAATTGAGCCCACTCTGTCACAACAGGAAAAGGGTTTAAAGGAAGCATCCCAAATGTTACCCTAGTCCATACAAAAGCGCCTTACTTTTGAACAGAGCCCTATGGGCCCCGGTCACAAGTAGTGCACTAAACAGGGTGCCATCTGGGACGTAACCTTAATGTAAAGTAACGTTCAAGGAGGACAATAATGGGACTCTGATTTTCTCATGGACGCAATCAGTGCCCCCCTGCCGCAGCCGCCGCCGTCTTTCTCTCGCTCTTCTCCTCAATTCCTTTCTACCCTCCGTCCTCCCATCCAGGGGAATCAATTGAATACGGAGAGAGAGAGAGATCAAAGAGAGGAGCTGTTATAATTAAAGATGTTTGTTCTTGATACAGTGAGCTGTGTCTAAAACGGCACCCTATTACCATAGAGCTCTAATCAAAAGTAGTGTACTACGTAGGAGGTAGGGTGCTATTTCAGACACATCCAGCGTCTCTGTCCTGATTAGCGAAGCGTTCATTATGACGGTTCCCATAAAGATGTCAGACACAGAGGCAGGAAAATAAAGATCCTAAAACTAATGGGATTCGTAGTTAGAAGTTGTGATAAGGAGTCTGGGTAGGTTTTTGGGTTATCATTAGTGCATTGCTTTTTGTGTCCATGTAGTAGTATGTATGTATGGGCAAAGCATAGTATCATATTGTGGGAAAAAAAAGTTTTTTTGACTTTAATATACTCGTTAAAATGCATCTGTCCTGTGTAACCTCCCCTACTCTAGCTAGCTATGAGATTTGACAATCATGTTATCTGTCTTTCACGACAGAGAGGAGACTATCCAGTAGGTACGTATGTGGAAATGGAATTTAATGTATTAAATATGTTCTTGACTGATGTTTTTCATCACCTTTGGATA
>NC_036851.1:47087048-47092599 GCF_002910315.2 Salvelinus sp. IW2-2015 | reverse complement strand
CTAGAAACACGATTTGCTAGAATTCTCTGACTAGAGACCAAAAATTTGATCACATTACTCCAGTGCTAGCTCTCTCTACGCGGCTTCCTGTTAGGCTTGGGATGATTTTAAGGTTTTACCTATCTTACAAAGCATTACTGGGCTTGCTCCTACCTATCTTTCCGATTTTGGTCCTGCTGTACATACCTACAAGTATGCTTGGTCACAAGATGCAGGCTCCTTACTGTCCGTCTAGAATTTCTAAGGCAAACAGCTGGAGGCAGGCTTTCTCCTATAAGCTCCATTTTTATGGAAGTGGTCTGCCTATCCACGTAAGAGACGCATACTCTTTATTGAAGACTATCTCTTCAGTAGGTCCTATGAATTGAGTGTAGGTCTGGCCAGGAGTGTGAAGGTGACGGAAAGGCAGTGGAGCAAGAACCGCCCTTGCTGTCTCTGCCTGGCCGGGTCCCCTCTCTCACTGGAGATTCTCTGCTCGACCCTATTTCAGGGGCTGAGTCACTGGCTTACTGTGTGCTCTCCCATGCGTCCCTAGGAGGGCTGCGTCATGAGTGGGTTGAGTCACTGATGTGATCTTCCTGTCTGGGTTGGCGCTCCCCCTTGGGTTCGTGCGGCGTGGCGGAGATCTTTGTGGCGTATACTCGACCTTGTTCAGGGTAGTAGGTTGATGAGTTGAGATATCCTCTAGTGGTGTGGGGTGTGCTTGGTAAGTGGGTCGGGTTATATCCTGCTTGTTCGGCCTGTCGCGGGTATCGTCGGATGGGGCCACAGTGTCTCCCAACCCTCCTGTCTCAGCCTCCAGTATTTATGCTGCAATAGTTTATGTGTAAGGGGGCTAGGTTCAGTCTGTTATATCTGGAGTATTTCTCCTGTCTTATCCGGTGTCCTGTGAATTTAAGTATGCTCTCTCCAATTCTCTTCTTTCTAATTCTCTCTCTTTTCCCTCTCTCTCTAATTCTCTCTCTCTCTTTTTTCTTTTTTCTCTCTGAGGACCTGAGCCCTAGGACATGCCTCGGACTACCTGGCCGGATGACTCCTTGCTGTCCCCAGTCCACCTGACTTGCTGCTGCTCCAGTTTCAAACTGTTCTGCCTACGGCTATGGAACCCTGACCTGTTCACCGGACGTGCTACCTTGTCCCAGACCTGCTGTTTTCAACTCTCTAGAGACAGCAGGAGCGGTAGAGATACTCTGAATGATCTGCTATGAAAGCCAACTGACATGTACTCCTGAGGTGCTGACCTGTTGCACCCTTTTCAACACTGTGACTATTATTATTTGACCCTGCTGGTCATCTATGAAATTTGAACATCTTGGCCATGTTCTGTATATATCTCCATTCGCACTGCCAGAAGAGGACTTGACCCTGACCTGACTTGAGCCACCTCTCATAGCCTGGTTCCTCTCTAGGTTTCTTCCTAGGTTCTGGCCTTTCTAGGGATTTGTTCCTTTTTAGGGATTTGTTCACTCCTCTGGTAGTGACACACTCCCAGGGCTCACCTCTCCGCTAGGCTGACCACTCTCCCAGGGCCTCACCTCCTCCATGTAGACTGACCACTCTCCAGGGCCCTCACCTCCTCACTGTAGGCTGACACTCTCCAGGCCTCACTCCTCGCATGTAGGCGGTCTCGTCATTGTTGGTAATCAGGCTATTACTGTTGTGTTGTCTGCAACTTGATGATTGAGTTGAGGTTCTACCTAGAGCCCTTCATAGAGAGTTCTAGTAAACACTATACAGGGGGTTCTATGAAGAACCCTACATAACGGTTCTAGGGAGAACCCTCTCAAAGTGTTCTACCTAGCTCTTTGTTTTCTTTATTATTTTAGTTAGGTCAGGGTGTGACATGGGGTGTATGTGTTTTTTGTTAGTCTAGGGTGTTTGTATTGTATAGGGGGTTTTGTAGAGTGTATGGGTTTGTGTCCTGTGTCAGTGTTTATGCCACACGGGCTGTTTCGTTTGTGAGTTTGTTCCTGTTCGTGCGTTCTTCGTTGTCTGTAAGTTCTCATGTTCAGGTCTGTTTACGTCGTTTAGTGTTTTGTAGTTTTGTTAAAAGTTTTTTCGTGTTCGTCTTTCTTTAAATAAATCATTATGTCTTCATACCTCGCTGCATTATTGGTCCGATCCTTGTTCCTCCTCAGCGAGGAGGAGAACGAACGTTACACTAGCACCAAAACAAACGGTTCCTGTGGGACCAAACCGAAGAACCCTGCATGGTTCTACTCAGCAGCTAATGCCTCGCAAATTCACACAGTATTTATCAAGGGAGCCTTTAAACCAGGTGGATCGGAAGAAGACAAGACAGCATCATTAGATCCTTGTTAGTGTTCAAGCATATGCTAATTTTTGTAGGCTACTGCTTAACCGCAAATGTGCATTTCATGATGAAGACTTACGACAGTAATGCTACTGGGATTGGTTAATTGCTGTGTTTAGTCAGGTGTTAGGTTTGTACGTAGGCATTTATTTAGTGTAAAAGGCTATGGGAACCTAATGTTCCACTAGTTCAACAGTCCAGACTATATCTAGTTTAACATACTTTATTCAATACGTATAACTGGGAGTGATGGGGAAATATCATCAAATCTATATCTACGGAAGCTAAAAATACACCTTTAGGAACACTTTGCAGAGGGTTCTCCCTAGAACCGTTTATGTAGGGTTCTTCATAGAACCCCCTGTATAGTGTTCTACCTAGAACTCTCTATGAAGGGCTCTAGGTAGAACCTCAACTCAATCATCAAGTTTGCAGACAACACAACAGTAATAGGCCTGATTACCAACAATGACGAGACCGCCTACATGGAGGAGGTGAGGGCCCTGGGAGAGTGGTCAGCCTACAGGGAGGAGGTGAGGGCCCTGGGAGAGTGGTCAGTCTACATGGAGGAGGTGAGGGCCCTGGGAGAGTGGTCAGCCTACGGGGAGGAGGTGAGGGCCCTGGGAGTGTGGTCAGCCTACAGGGAGGAGGTGAACAAATCCCTAAAAAGGAACAAATCCCTAGAAAGGCCAGAACCTAGGAAGAAACCTAGAGAGGAACCAGGCTATGAGAGGTGGCTCAAGTCAGGGTCAGGGTCAAGTCCTCTTCTGGCAGTGCCGAATGGAGATTATAACAGAACATGGCCAAGATGTTCAAATGTTCATAGATGACCAGCAGGGTCAAATAATAATAGTCACAGTGGTTGAAAAGGGTGCAACAGGTCAGCACCTCAGGAGTACATGTCAGTTGGCTTTTCATAGCAGATCATTCAGAGTATCTCTACCGCTCCTGCTGTCTCTAGAGAGTTGAAAACAGCAGGTCTGGGACAAGGTAGCACGTCCGGTGAACAGGTCAGGGTTCCATAGCCGTAGGCAGAACAGTTGAAACTGGAGCAGCAGCAAGTCCAGGTAGACTGGGGACAGCAAGGAGTCATCAGGCCAGGTAGTCCTGAGGCATGGTCCTAGGGCTCAGGTCCTCAGAGAGAAAGAAAGAAAGAAAGAGAGAGAGAGAGAGAGAATTAGAGAGAGAGGGAGAGAGGAAAAGAGAGAGAATTAGAAAGAGAGAGAATTGGAGAGAGCATACTTAAATTCACACAGGACACCGGATAAGACAGGAGAAATACTCCAGATATAACAGACTGAACCTAGCCCCCTTACACAAACTATTGCAGCATAAATACTGGAGGCTGAGACAGGAGGGGTTGGGAGGGCACTGTGGCCCCATCCGACGATACCCCCGGACAGGGCCAAACAAGCAGGATATAACCCGACCCACTTTACCAAAGCACAGCCCCCACACCACTAGAGGGATTCCTTCAACCACCAACTTACTATCCTGAAACAAGGCCGAGTATAGCCCACAAAGATCTCCGCCACGGCACGAACCCAAGGGGGAGCGCCAACTCGGACAGGAAGATCACATCAGTGACTCAACCCACTCAAGTGACACACCCCTCCTAGGGACGGCATGAAAGAGCACCAGTAAGCCAGTGACTCAGCCCCTGAAATAGGGTTCGAGGCAGAGAATCGCAGTTGAGAGAGGAGAACCGGCCAGGCAGAGACAGCAAGGGCGGTTCCTTGCTCCACTGCCTTTCCGTTCACCTTCACACTCCTGGCCCAGACTACACTCAATCATAGGACCTACTGAAGAGATTAGTCTTCAATATAGAGTATGCGTCTCTTACATGGATAGGCAGACCATTCCATAAAAATGGAGCTTAGTAGGAGAAAGCCCTGCCTCCAGCTGTTTGCTTAGAAATTCTAGGGACAGTAAGGAGGCCTGCATCTTGTGACCATAGCATACGTGTAGGTATGTACAGCAGGACCAAATCGGAAAGATAGGTAGGAGCAAGCCCATGTAATGCTTTGTAAGTTAGCAGTAAAACCTTAAAATCATCCCAAGCCTTAACAGGAAGCCGCTGTAGAGAGGCTAGCACTGGAGTAATGTGATCAAATTTTTKGGTTCTAGTCAAGATTCTAGCAATCGTGTTTAGCACTAACTGAAGTTTATTTTGTGCTTTATCCGGGTAGCCGGAAAGTAGAGCATTGCAGTAGTCTAACCTAGAAGAAACAAAAGCATGGATACATTTTTCTGCATCATTGTTGGACAGAAAATCTCGGATTTTTGCAATGTTACGTAGATGGTAAAAAGCTGTCCTTGAAACAGTCTTGATATGTTCGTCAAAAGAGAGATCAGGGTCCAGAGTAACGCCGAGGTCCTTCACAGTTTTATTTGAGACGACTGTACAACCATCAAGATTAATTGTCAGATTCAACAGAAGATCTCTTTGTTTTTTGGGACCTAGAACWAGCRTYTCTGTTTTGGCCGAGTTTAAAAGTAGAACATTTGCCGCCATCCACTTATGTCTGAAACACAGGCTTCCAGGGAAAGTTAACATTATGTTTCCGAATAACATAACAAGAGGTAAAATATTGAACTTGTCCGTGTAGACCAATTTGAGTTTCCAATCTCTCCAAAAGAATGTGGTGATCGATGGTGTCAAAAGCAACACAAAGTTCTAGGAGCACGAGGACAGATGTAGATTCTCGGTCTGACGCCATTAAAAAGTAATTTACCACCTTCACAAGTGCAGTCTCAGTGCTATGATGGGGTCTAAAACCAGACTGAAGCATTTCGTATACATTGTGTGTCTTCAGGAAGGCAGTGAGTTGCTGTGCAACAGCTTTTTCAAAAAATGTTKAGAGGAATGRGAGATTCTATATAGGCCGATAGTTTTTTATATTTTCTGGGTCAAGGTTTGGCTTTTTCAAGAGAGGCTTTATTACTGCCACTTTTAGTGAGTTTCGTACACATCCGGTGGATAGAGAGACGTTTATTATGTTCAACTTAGGAGGGCCAAGTACAGAATGCAGCTCTTTCAGTAGTTTAGTTGGAATAGGGTCCAGTATGCAGCTTGAAGGTTTAGAGGCCATGATTCTTTTCATCAATGTGTCAAGAGATTTAGTATTAAAAAACTTGAGTGTCTGCCTTGATCCTAGGTCCTGGCAGTGTTGTGCAGACTCAGGACAACTGAGCTTTGGAGGAATGCACAGATTTAAAGAGTCCATAATTTGCTTT
>NC_036851.1:47084358-47086269 GCF_002910315.2 Salvelinus sp. IW2-2015 | reverse complement strand
TATATAATTCTCGACAAGCCAAAGATTACCTAGATTGCCTTCCAAAACTACACCACCTAAACAACTCTAAACACCCAACGGTACGTAAGTCAAATCAGTTACACATCCACTAACGAAGGAAATCAATTCTACCTAACCTTACGCATTACCATAAGATGGCAGTCAAACACCCCTAAACAACAGAAACAATAAAACCACTTTCACTAAACCAGAAAACATACCCTAAGCCTCCCTGGCATATCAACGAATACCACCGCATACCCCCGTGCCGAACGAGAGAGCCTCCAGAAATTGGAAGGCCAAAAATCGCACAGGGGCTCTACAGGAAGCAACAACCATCCTGGGAGAGGTTGTGCTCTGTATACGCCGACAAAAGCCCTTGGTAAAAAAGAAGTACCGTGTTTAGAAGCGTTGGGTAGCCAGTAATTGAAAGGTTGCTTGGATCTAATCCCAGAAGCTGATCAAAGGTACTAATACTGTCGTTCTTGCCCTGAAACAAGGCAGTTTAACCCGCGTACCTGCTTCGTTCGGAGCAAACGGCCGGGTGCCCCTGAACGACTTTGCTTGTCGATAGCCGCTCGATTATCCCTCCCCACCCTCATACCTTAAATTTCAGGCAAAGAAGAAACAATCCTAAATCTATTGCTTGTACTTGCAAGCTAAAACCTAAAAGGCAGCATTCGCCAAGAGAGGTTTCCAACTTCAGAGTGTAAATATATACTATTTGAACAAATCAATGACATACGAACAGCTATTTTGAGATGTGAGCTATCACAATCTCTTTCAATAATGACAGGAATAGAGGAGGTCTTTATTCCAGTGAGATTGCTAAGGCGAACACCACAATGTTTAGTTTTGCCCAACCTAGRTYGAGGCACAGACACAGTCTCAATGGGGATAGCTGAGCTGACTACACTGACTGTGCAAGTGACTGTGCAAGGACTCCACTAAGCTGGCAGGCTGGCTAACAGCCTGCTGCCTGGCCTACACCCTATCTCATTGTGGAGCTAGGGGAGATAGAGCCCTGTCTATGTTCGTAGATAAAATGAGAAAATGGAGTCCGTCACTCCTCAGCAGGCCAGGCTTGGTCCTGTTTGTGGGTGAGTCYCAGAAAGAGGGCCAATAATCTACAAATTCTATYTTTTGGGAGGGGCAGAAAACAGTTTTCAACCAGCGATTGAGTTGTGCGACTCTGCTGTAGAGCTCATCACTCCCCCTAACTGGGAGGGGGCCASAGACAATTACTCGATGCCAACACRTCTTTCTWGCTGATTTACACACTGAAGCTATGTTGCGCTTGGTGACCTCTGACTGTTTCATCCTAACATCATTGATGCCGACGTGGATAACAATATCCCTATGCTCTCTACACTTGCCAGTTTTAKCCTTAGCCAGCACCATCTCCAGATTAGCCTTAACGATTCAGGTTGGATATTCGACAGTTTTCCTTACGTCCACCAAGAGCAGTTAAGGACCGTCAACATAGTGACAAATCACATTTTTCAAATTTCAATAGCTCTTTAACCATTACTCATAAAACTTTCAAAACTGGTTCTAGCTAACCCGATGGCATAGACACACATTGCACACACGGTAAGCTACCTTCAAGAGACCGTAGATCACCCCTTCATAAGCCCACGGTCCATACCCTTTCATACAGAACGGTCATACCCTTTCATAGCAGGGTATACCCTTCATACAGCCGTCAGTACCCTTACATAGAGGGGTAGTCACCCTTCACTAGGGTAGTACCCTTCATAGAGGGTATCCATTCAAGAAGCTAGTATCATACAGCGGTATACCCTTCCATACAGGGATACCTTCCATACAGGGTAGTACCCTTCATACGAGGGTAGTACCCTCATAGAGGTTCCTAAATAACTTTTAGATTAGAACTTGCTTCCTATAACC
>NC_036851.1:47073613-47079176 GCF_002910315.2 Salvelinus sp. IW2-2015 | reverse complement strand
CCTTCACATACATGTATTTAGCAAATCTAATGTCTATCTAATATTTATATATTTCTTAATTCCATTCTTTAACTTTAGATTTGTGTGTATTGTTGTGAATTGTTAGATACTACTGCACCGTTGGAGCTAGTAAAACAAGCATTTCACTACAACCGCAATAACATCTGATAAATATGTGTATGTTATTTTTTTTAAAACTTTATTTAACCAGGTAGACCAGTTGAGAACAAGGTCTCGTTTACAACTGTGACCTGGCCAAGATAAAGCAAACCAGTGTGACAAAAACAACAACACAGAGTTACACATAAACAAACGTACAGTCAATAACACAATACAAACATCTATGTACAGTGTGTGCAGATGTAGAAGAGTAGGGAGGGTAAGGCAATGAATAGGCCATAGAGGTGAAAATAATTACGGCATTAACACTGGAGTGATAGATGTGCAGATGATGATGTGCAAGTAGAGATACTGGGGTGCAAAAGAGCAAGAGGATAAGTAACMATATGGGGATGAGGTAGTTGGGTGTATTATTTACAGATTGGCTGTGTAAAGTTCTACTTAGTTCTACTAAGAACATTTTTATAATCTAAAGGTTCTTTCTAGAACCCTCTATGAACGGTTGCACCAGCCTTATTATCATTTAAAGTGTAATTATTAATGACAATACATTACATACATGTATATCATAAGGCCTTTCTTTGAGGCCCTAGTTATACCATAACACAGTGGCGTTAGAAAACTCCTGGTTTACAGGCCCCATCAGGCCTGCAAGTCACATTATTGTGGCTTGCAATGTGATGTTTAATTCCTGTTGGAATCCAGCCAGTGTTAAGATATCCAACAAGTGGATTTTTTTTTTTAATCACCCGCAACCTGCATTCAGAATTCCTGCCAGGATAGGAAAGATTGAATACTGAGATGTCCTCAATCATCTAAACTGGAACAACCATCTCAGTAACGGGTTCAACAACAGATTGGATTAGTAAAAAAATATCTATTCTATTATATCTTTGTGTAGCATAAAATTAATCAACCGATCAGTGTACATGTAAAAACACAGATATTAAAACAAACAAATCTGAAAATCACAGAGCATGCTGGGAAATATATATGGTTTTATGTAGAACCCTTCTTGCCTTCCAAAGACCCTTCTTCAAAAAACGGTTGTTAGGATGGTAAGCATTTTTCTAGTAGAACGCTTTGCTTTAAAAGAAACCTTGTCTTGCCAAAAAGGTTCTTAATCAAAACGGTTCTTGGTGAACCCTACTCTCTCTGCAACGAACCCTTTTAAAACCATTTCTTCTAAGAGTGTATTCTACTGATATTATACTGATATGTCCTGTCTATGGGAATCTACTGTATTTGTGTATTACAAAGCGCTAAATGCTTCCATATTGCAGCTATGATAGTCATGTCTATGGGGATTCTCCATGCTAATTAGCGCTTTTGGTCTGAAGGTGTTGGGAGGGAGGATCAACGCTGCGATGCTTCCTGGAGTGTGACAGCTTTGTATGATCCACAGCAGGCGCGATTTGCAACTTTAATTGCAATTATACCACAATGGAAACACGTCAATATCCACCCTACTCGAAGACTGCCTCCTCTTCCTTTGTCTTCTTCTCTCTCTCTCTCTCTATCTCTCTCTCTGCCTCTTTCTCTCTCTCTCTCTCTTCTCTGCCTCTCTCTCTCTCTGCCTCTTTCTCTTCTCTTTCTTTCTCTCTCTCTCTATCTTCTCTTGCTTCTCCTCTCTCTTTCTCTCTGCCTCTTCTCTCTCTGCCTTCGTCTCTCTCTGCCTCTCCTCTCTTCTTTGCCTCTCCCCTCTCTGAAGTCTCTCTCTCTGCTATCTCTCTCTCTCTCTGGCCTCTCTTCCTCTCTCTGCTACTCTTCTTCTGCCTATCCTCTCTCTCTACTATCTCTCTCGCTCTCTCTCTCCTGCTACTCTCTCTCTCTCTGCCCCTCCTCTCTCTCTGCTACTCTGCTTCTCTCTCATACAAGTTTTCAGAGGAGGAGGGATGGGGAGGGTGGTGTGGGAGTAGTTAGCAGCAGGAGGGATTAAAGACGTTGTAGGGAAGAGAAAGTCGATCGGTGTGTGGCTGTACGGAAGAGATAGTTGATCTGGTGTGGCTGTACGGAAGAGATTGTTGATCTGGTGTGGCTGTAGGAAGAGATTGTTGATCGGGTGTGGCTGTAGGAAGAGATTGTTTGATCTGGTGTGGCTGTAAGGAAGAGATTGTTGATCTGGTGATGGCTGTACGGAAGATATTGTTGATCTGGTGTGGCTGTACGGAAGAGTGTTGATCTGGTGTGGCTGTACGGAAGAGATTGTTGATCTGGTGTGGCTGTACGAGAAGAGATTGTTGATTGGTGTGGCTGTACGGAAGAGATTGTTGATCTGGTGTGGCTGTACGGAAGAGCCTGTTGATCTGGTGTGGCGTGCGGAAGAGATTGTTGATCTGGTGTGGCTGTACGGAAGAGATTGTTGATCTGCGTGGTGGCTGTACGGAAGAGATTGTTGATCTGGTATGGTGCTGTACGGAAGAGTATGTTGATTCATCTTCGTCTCCCAGCTTGTGTGTTATGTGTGTGTTTGCCTGGGCTCTTATGCTGCAGTGGAGTGATCCTCTCCTCTGATGGTGTGAACACCACAAGAAGAGAAGGACAGGACAGAGGACAGAGACAGAGAACGGACAGAGACAGAGACGAGACAGAGACACAGACCGACGGAGAGGAGAGGAGAGGAGGAGGAGAGGAGAGGAGAGGAGAGGAGAGCAGAGGAAGGAGAGGAGAGGAAGAGGAAGGAGAGAGGAGAGAGGAAGGAGGGAGAGGAGAGGAGAGACGAGAGGAGAGGAGAGGATGAGATTCCATTGGTCCTCCAGTTTGATTTATCAGTGTCAGGCTGTGGTGTCAGTGGTTGGCTTGATTTGTGAACCTTAAGAATACACGATGTTATCATTCATCTATACTATACTAGGGGTGGTAGGTAGCCCAGAGGTTAAGGAGTTGGACCTGTAGCTGAAAGGTGGTCGGTTCGATTCCCGCATCGGTTGATTAAATAAATCATTAAAAGGAGCTGGCAGGCTGCTGGGTTCACATCCTCAAGACATTCCCCTACCGTTGGGCCCTTTAGTATGGACAAGTTGTATTGTATTGTATATCTTGCCATAGGATCTATATAGAAGATATACCGGTACTCCAAGTGCAGAGTAGAGTAGGGTTTCCTAAACTCGGTCCTGGGGCCCTCCCTGGGTGGATTACACAGCTGATTCAAATRGCCAACTCATCATCGAGATTGGATTATTTGAATCAGCTGTGTAGTGCTAGTGCAAAAACCAAAACGTGCACCCAGGGGGGCCTCGGGACTGAGATTAGGAGCCCCTGATGTAGAGCACTAGCAACCATATACTTTTTAAGAGGTTTGTTAAACACACAAAATAAACAAAATATTCCTTTAGCGATTCTGTATGATTCTTTTCCTTCTCGCTTGCAGGTAACAATTTACATCAACTACATGAACTAATGTGTTCAACATGACGTGTGCTCGTAGATGTGTAATGCATCCATTGTAAACATGCAGTAAATMTAAATCTTCACCAATGTTTCCACCTGATAGTCAAAATAATATATTTCATTAATAATAAACTCAACATCTGCCAAACAATACGGCAATTAATATTGTTGTTTTTAACGCAGGGTTCTCACTTTGTTGCACATTTCTACCTGTCAAGAGTTGTCAAGAGATAATAACTCCYTTAGGAGAAGGAGAAAGAGTATTTCAGTTAGTGCTATTTTAWCCATCTATAGCAAGTTAAATGGGAGAATATGATCAAAACGACAGTGTTGTTTAACTGAAAGAGAAAGAGGTTTTGACGACTGCAGTAATATTCACAATTATCACTTTTTTTTTTTTTTTATGCAACTCATTACTTGAATGTCAGACTCTAAGAGCMTGTTTCCTGGACCCAAATTAAAGGGGCAATTCACAAATATATAGCTTTTTTAGTCAAGGATGTAGCTATAGGGATAGCCCTAACTATGATCAACAGCCGTTAGGCCAGAAAGGTTTGTGCACTCTGTTCACAGTTCTGGCATTTACCACACCGTCATTCTCTGGCTCTGTGTACTGGAGCTTATTCCGTCAGTAATGCTTCACGAATGAAATTTGAGAGTACTGAGAACAAGTGTAGTCAATGTGAGGCGAGCAATATTACCTTCATGTACTGTAGTAGGCTCAGTAATCTCCGTTTAAAAAATAAAAAAAAGTCAAATCTCGCGTAATTTTGTTAGATTCTAGGTCCACATACTGTAATAACTAGGTAAAGAGCACTACGATTCAACTCAAACTATACTCAGAACGTAGTTTACGAACCACTAAACAGAAGGCTATTCCATTAGAGGAAAAGGGAGGATATAGCAAAAAACAGGTTAACAGCATACAACACCAATGCCCTCAGTGTTGGCTTCTATGAAAGCAGGTGTTGATATAGATACTATCAGGTTGATTGTTGATTGTCAGTAGAAAAGATGGATTGCACCAATCAAGAAACCAATGTCCCATTTTTATTTTATTTTATTTAACCTTTATTTAACTAGGCAAGTCAGTTAAAGAACAAATGCTTATTTACAACGACGACCTACTTGCAGCTGTATAGAAATTACCACCCTCATCGATGTTGCTGAGACTTATCAGAGCTTGTCATTAACATGAATTCCTATGTTTTCAATGCATTCTAAWGAGTTACCTTAACGAACCCATTTATGATCAGTRAACCTGGRCCCGTATTCACAAAGCGTCTCAGAGTGGGAGTGCTGGTCTAGGATCTGCACTCCTACCCTGAGACACTTTATGAATATGCAGTAGGCGCATGGAGGATTCAGCACATGGCTCGAATGTCTGATAAAAGGGAGAGACAAACGGATTAAACACTCTAATGTAAGAAGACAAGACAGCAGTTGGTGGTAGGTTGATGCACAGGCATGACCCACACACATCCTACACACCCCACACACGCATGCACATACACACACACATATATTCAGCCTCCATCATCACAGCAAGACCAGAAGATGATTACAGCATGATTACAGACCGTATGATTACACTATGATCACAGACAGTATGAATACAGACAGTATGATTACAGACAGTATGATTACAGCATGATTACAGTATGATTACATAACGTATGGTTACAGTGTGATTACAGACAGCACAATTACAGTGTGATTACAGCCATTATGATTACAGACCGTATGATTACAGTATGATTACAGACAGCATGATTACATCGTGATTACAGACAGTATGATTACAGTATGATTACTGATCGTATGATTGCGGGAGGTATGATTACAACACGATTACAGTATGATAACAGTATGACTAGATACATATGATTACACGCATTATGATTACCGTATGATCACAGGCGATATGATTACAGACAGTATGATTACAGTCTGATTACAGTATGAGTATAGCCATTATGATTACAGACATTATGATTACAGTATGATTACAGACAGTATGATTACAGACAGTGTGATTACAGTCTGATTACAG
>NC_036851.1:47066323-47072811 GCF_002910315.2 Salvelinus sp. IW2-2015 | reverse complement strand
TATGATTACAGACAGTATGATTACAGCATGATTACAGACAGTATTATTACAGTATGATTGCAGACAGGATGATTACAGACAGTACGATTACAGTATGATTACAAACAGTACGATTACAAACAGTATAATTACAGTATGATTACAGACAGTATGATCACAGTGTGATTACAGACAGTGTGATTACAGTGTGATTACAGACAGTATGATTACAAACAGTATGATTACAGACATAATGATAACAGTATGGTTACAAACAGTATGATTACAGTGTGATTACAAACAGTATGATTACAGTAGGATTATAGACAGTATGATTACAAATAGTATGATTACAGACAGCACGATTACAGACAGTATGATTACACCCAGTATGATTACACCCAGTATGATCAGACAGTATGACCACATTATGATTACAGGCAGTATGATTACAGACGGTATGATCACAGTATGATTACAAATAGTATGGTTATAGACAGTATGATTATTGACCGTATGATTATAGACAGTATGATTACAGTATGATTATAGACAGTATGATCACAAATAGTATGATTACAGACAGCACGATTACAGACAGTGTGATTACACACAGTGTGATTACAGTATGATCACAGACAGTATGACCACATTATGATTACATGCAGTATGATTACAGACGGTATGATCACAGTGTGATCACGGTATGATTACAGACCGTGTGATTACAGACGGTATGATTACCGACAGTATGATTTCAGTATGATTATAGACAGTTTGATTACAGCCAGTATGATTTGACAGTATGAACACAAACAGTATGATTACAAACAGTATGATTACAGTATGATCACAAACAGTATGCTTACAGACAGTATGATTACAGACATTATGATTATGGTATGATTACAAACAGTATGATTACGGACGGTATGATTACAGTATGAGTATAGACAGTGTGATCATAGCCGGTATGGTTATAGACAGTATGATTACAAATAGTATGATTACAGACAGTATGATTACAGCCCATATGATTATAGACCGTGTGATTACAAACAGTATTATTACATACAGTATGATTACAGTATGACTACAGACAGTATGATCACAGTGATTACAGGCAGTATGATTACAGACAGTATGATTACAGACCATATGATTACATTATGATTATAGACGGTATGATTACAAACATTATGATTACAGTATGATTACAGGCATTATGATTCCAGTATGCTTACAAACAGTATGCTTACATACTGTGTTATTACAGTATGATTACAAACAGTATGATTACAGACAATATGATTACAGACAGTATGATTACAGTATGATTATAGACAGTATGATTACTTTTAGTGCGATTAAAAACAGTATGATTATATACAGTATGGTTATTGACAGTATGATTATAGACCGTGTGATTATAGACAGTATGATTATAAACCATATGATTACTTATAGTGTGATTACAAACAGTATGATTACAAACGGTATGATTATAGACAGTGATTACAAACAGTATGATTACAAACAGTATGATTACAAACAGTATGATTATAGACAGTATGATTACAGACAGTATGATTACAAACAGTATGATTACAAACAGTATGATTACAGACAGTATGATTACAAACAGTAGTATTCCACACAGTATGATTACATTACGATTACAGACATTATGATTACAGTATGACCACAGAGAGCATGCTCACATTATGATTACAGATAGTATGATTACAGTGTCATTACAGACCGTATGATTACATACATTATGATTAGACAGTGTGATTACAAACAGTGTGATTACAGACAGTAAGACTACAGATAATATGATTACAGTATGATTACAGCCATTGTGATTACAGTATGATTATAGACAGTGTGATTACAGACATTGTGATTAGAGTATGATTATAGACTAGCCAAAGAACATCTCTCCACCTGCCAGTGATCAAAACATCTCCCCTAGTCTGCTGACAAAGGCATGCATAGCCTGATATCCAAACTGATCTCACTATGTTTAATTTAAAGGCGTTGATATCCTGGTATTCAAATTGATCACTATATTTCATTTGAATGTTGTTATTACATGGTCACACTGATTACACTGGAAACATGATGGTGAACACAGCATTCAGTCTGGTTTAACCAGGCTTTGAGGTGAGCGTGTAGCCTACAAGTTATGAATTAATGTGGCAAAAGTGCAGGCCTATTTGCCCCATGTATATCTGACACTGCAGGCTACTGTCAGCCTGACATCCAAGCTAAATTCATGATGTTTCACCTCAACAAATRTGAAATGTAGCTAGCCAGGCTAGGTTGTGTTGATGGCGCTACAATAGACAGTAAGATGAATGGAGGAGTGTGTGTCTTTGTTAACAACAGCTAGTGCAAAATCTCTAATGTTAAGGAAGTCTCAAGTTTTTGCTCGCCTGAGAATTAGAGTACCTCATGATAAGCTGCAGACCACACTATTTAAAATACCAAGAGAGAGTTTTCATCTATATTTTTTGTAACTTTCTATTTACCACCACAAACCGATACTGGCACTAAGACCGCACTCAACGAGCTGTATACGGCCATAAGCAAACAAGAACATGTACATTCAAGAGGCAGCGTTTCTCGTGGCCGGTGACTTGAATGCAGGGGAAATGAAATTCGTTTTACCACATTTTTACAAGCATGTCACCTGTTTAAACTAGAAACATTAGATCACCTTTACTCCACACAAACAGGAAGTTTACTCCACACACAGAGATGCATACCACCCCCCTCCCTTTGGCAAATCAGACCATAACTCTATCCTCCTGCTTCCTGCTTACAAGCAAAAACTCAAACAGGAAGTACCAGCTCAATACGGAAGTGGTCCGATGAAGCGGATGCTAAGCTACAGGACTGTTTTGCTAGCACAGACTGGAAAATGTCCCGGGATTCATCCGATAACATTGAGGAGTTTACCACATCAGTCACCAGCTTCATTAATAAGTGTATCGACGTGGTCATCCCCACAGTGACCGTACATACATATCCCAACCAGACGCCATGGATTACAGGCAACATCCACACTGAGCTAAAGGTTAGAGCTGCAGCTTTCAAGGAGCAGGACACTGATCCGGACGCTTATAAAAAATCCCGCTACAACCTCCGACAAGCCATCAAACAGGCAAAGTGTCAATACAGGACTAAGACCGAATCCTACTACACCGGCTCTGATGCTCGGCGGATGTGGCAGGGCTTGCAAACTATCACGGAATACAAAGGGAAACCCACCCACAAGCTGCCYAGCGACACAAGCCTACCAGACGAGTTAAATGCCTTCTATGCTCGCTTTGAGGCAACCAACACTGAACCATCCATGAGAGTACCAGCTGGTCCAGGTGACTGTGTGATCACGCTCTCCATAGCYGATGTGATTAAGACCTATTGACTCGCCTGTGCATCAATCTAAGTAACATAATAAAAAAATTCCCATCAAAATCCGTCAATTTAAGCTAGAGATATCGCATGGGCTGCATCTCAATCCACCACATCCACCGATGTCGGCCTTCACATTTGCGGTGGAAGATGGTCAAGCTACGGTGGTGTTTGTCAGATCATGAGACATCCTGTGCCCAAGAATGCCAAGGTAACCTACCTAAATGACTATCGCCCTGTAAGCACTCACATCTATAGCCATGAAATGGTTTGAAAGGTTGGTCATGGCTCACATCAAAACCATCATCCCAGACATCCTGGACCCACTCCTTTTCACATAGCGCCCCAACAGATCCACAGATGACACAATCTCTATTGCACTCCACACTGTCCACACCCACCTGGATAAAAGGAATACCTATGTAAGAATGCTGTTCAATGACTACAGCTCGGCATTCAACACCATAGTCTCCTMCAAGCTCATCACCAAGCTCAGGACCCTGGGACTGAACACCTCCTTCTGAAACTGGATCCTGGACTTCCTGATGGRCGGTGAGTTTAGGCAACAACACATCCGCCATGGTGACCATTAACACGGGGGCCCCTCAGGGGTGTGTGCTTATTCCCTCCCTGTACYTCCTGTTCACCCATGACTGTGTGGCCGCGCACAACTCAAACACCATCATCAAGTTTGYTGACGACACGACGGTGGTAGGAATGATCACCRACGACGACGATGCCGMCTACAGGGAGGAGGCCAGAGACCCGGCAGTGTGGTGCCAGGACAACAACCTCTCCCKCAATGTCAGCAAGACAAAGGAGCTGATCGTGGACTACAAGAAACGGAGGGGTGAGTACGCCCCCATCCACATCAATGGGGCTGTAGTGGAAAGCTTCCTCGGTGTTCACATCACTAAGGAATTAACATGKTCCACTAACACCCACACAGTTGTGAAGAGAGCACGACAGAGTCTCTTCCCTCTCAGGAGTCTGAAAAGATTTGTCATGGGCCCTCAGACCCTCAAAAAGTTCCCTTTATGACCAGGTCCCTGCTGTAATTCCCTTTATGACCAGGTCTCTGCTGTAATTCCCTTTATGACCAGGTCCCTGCTGTAATTCCCTGTATGAATTTAGCTGTAAGGCATAGTAAACATTGCTGCGGAGTATTTGCAGCATGATTTGCATGATCACCTCTTTGTGTGACA
This sequence comes from Salvelinus sp. IW2-2015, assembly GCF_002910315.2. Classification (NCBI taxonomy): domain Eukaryota; kingdom Metazoa; phylum Chordata; class Actinopteri; order Salmoniformes; family Salmonidae; genus Salvelinus; species Salvelinus sp. IW2-2015. Next base: position 47,068,204 of record NC_036851.1, on the reverse strand, counting down.
AAGGTTATGTGGTCATAAAGAGGGAGACATTAACCAGTCAAACTGTTTTAGAGGAATTGAGGCATGATAATGGGGGCGGCAGGTAGACTAGCGGTTAAAGAGGCGGACCAGCAACTAGAGGGTCAGACAGGAACCTGAGCCAGCAACCAGAGGGTCAGACAGGAACATGAGTCAGCAACCAGAGGGTCAGACAGGAACATGAGCCAGCAACCAGAGGGTCAGACAGGAACATGAGCCAGCAACCAGAGGGTTAGACAGGAATGTGAGCCAGCAACCAGAGGGTCAGACAGGAACATGAGCCGGCAACCGGAGGGTTGATGGCATCATCCTAGATTCCATTGCACTTCCGTTGTGTCCTTGAACAAGGCACTTAACTCCCTAAAATGTATCCAGGGGCACTGTGCTGCGCCTCAGCCATTGCTTCCAGTATAGTTAAACTATACTACACGTTAAACTATACTACAAGTTAAACTATACTACAAGTTAAACTATACTACAAGTTAAACTATACTTGTAGGGACCAGAAGTCCCCACAAGAGTAGTAAACAAACAAAAATGTGACCAACTGGGGACATTTTGTTAGTCCCCCACAAGGTCAAATGCTATTTCTAGGGGGTTTAGTGTTAAGGTTAGAATTAGTGTTAGGGTTAAGAGCTAGGGTTAGTTTTTGGGTTAGGGTTAGGTAATTTTCGGGTTAAGGTTAGGGTTAGGGATAGGTTAAGGGTACGGGTTAGGTTTAGGGGTTAGGGAAAATAGGATTTTGAATGGGACTGAATTGTGTGTCCCCACAAGGCTAGTTATACAAGACTGTGTGTGGGTGTGTGTGTGTGTCTGTGTGTGTGTGTGTGCACATGCTTGTCTCGGGGGGTTGGGTTGTGAGCATAAAGGCACATTTCCATTCTCTGTAAGTTAATGGCAATAAAGTACATCGTATTTTATACAGGAGGAGAAATAAAAGGAAACCAAATTGTGCTTTGTTGGACAGACTTATCTAGCTATATTCCTTAGGCACTTGTATATAGATCTAAGAAGACTGGATAGATGAAAGCAACATGGCAGTAGAATATCAGAAAGTGGAAGGTACTACCATATTGCTTAGGGCCAACCAGACAATTATTTTAGCTCTACTGAAGTGTCTGTCCAGGTTATAGGGACTAGGCCCCGGGAGTTGTTTCTGGACAGAACCTAAGAATGTCTTTGAATGTCAATTCTTTCAGATCTGAGGAGGGGGTTTGTTGTCACAGTTCCTATTCAAAATCCAGTGGGTCTGTGTAATAATTTAAAGATGGAAATATGTGTCCTCTATAGCAGAGGCCATTCCATGTGGTCAAATCAGGTCAAGATCAAAATACATTGAGGTGAGAGGGATGTTTGTCATGGGTGAAAGTAAATATAATCTGTCCTGGAATTCACCTAACCACCATTGATAATGTGCTGTGTGGATTCATTCTATCTTGTTTTTCTACCGATATTGGACCGGAGAGATGGTTTGTCACGGAGTCCCCTGACTAACAGACAGGTTGATACAGATGGAGGACAGGAGAGATGGTTTACCATGGAGTCCCCTGACTAACAGACAGGTTGATGGCCTGCTGGAGGTCATTTTGCAGGGCTCTGGCAGTGCTCCTCCTTGCACAAAGGCGGAGGTAGCGGTCCTGCTGCTGGGTTGTTGCCCTCCTATGGCCTCCTCCACGCAGAGCCTCTAGTCATGGGAAGAACCTCCAGTCATTAGGCAAGCAGATCTTCAGTTATTGGCAGAGCCCCTCCAGCTTAGCAGAGCAAGCCTCTTATCATGGCAAACCTCCAGTTTAGGCCAGAGCAAGCCTCTATAGGGAAGAACCTCAGTCTTAGCAGAGCAGTAGCCCTAGTCCATGGGCAGAG
>NC_036851.1:47063550-47065005 GCF_002910315.2 Salvelinus sp. IW2-2015 | reverse complement strand
CCTCCAGTCTTAGGCAGAGCAGAGCCTCTAGTTATGGGCAGAGCCTCCAGTCTTGTGCGACTATAATATTGTGTTGACTGCTGAGCTGACTGAAGACCTGGCATTCAACTCGCAGTTGTTAATATCGTTTCCACCCAAACATGTTGTAGAATGTGTCTTATGAAAAACATTCCAGACACTTGTACTTCTTGCTTTCTTGGCAATTTGGCATAACTGTGATTTGGCCAATATCAACTAGCTAGATAGGCTAACCATCTGTAGCTATCCCCAAGCTATGCTAGCTAGCTGCTGTCACGTTGGCTAAACACAAGGTCAGTGCAGTCTTTATTTTATTTAACCTTTATTTAACTAGGCAAGTCAGTTAAAACAAATATACTTTAAAAAATATTTACAATGACGGCCTACCAAAAGGCAAAAGGCCTCCTGTGGGGACGGGGGCAGAACAGTGATAAACATATGTTGCAGAACAGTGATAAAATAGTTTTTTCTCGTATATTGACAAGCATACCCATAACATGATGCAGCCACMACCATCCTTGAAAATATGAAGAGTGGTTCTCAGTGATGTGTTGGATTTGCCCCAAACATTACACTTTGTATTCAGAACATAAAAGGAATTTCTTATTGCAAACAGGATGCATGTTCTGGAATATTTTTATTCTGTACAAGCTTCCTTCTTTTCACTCATTTAGGTTAGTATGTTAGTATTGTGGAGTAACGACAATGTTGTTGATCCATTCTCAGTTTTCTCCTATAACAGCTATTCAACTCTTAACTGTTTTAAAGAAAGGCCAGAAAATAGGAAGAAGCCTAGAGAGGAACCAGGCTCTGAGGGGTGGCCAGTCCTCATTATAACAGAACATGACCAAGATGTTCAAATGTTCATAGATGACCAGAAGGGTCAGATAATAATAAACACACTGGTTGTCGAGTGTGCAACAGGACAGCACCTCAGGAGTAAATGTCAGTTGGCTTTTCAGAGTATATTATCTACCTCACTTGCTTTGGCAATGTTAACACATGTTTCCCATGCCAATAAAGCCCCTTGAATTGAATTGATATAGAGAGAGAGAGACAGAGAGAGACAGAGACAGAGAGAGAGAGAGAGAGAGAATACTTCAATTCACACAGGACACCGGATGAGACAGGAGAAGTACTCCAGATATAACAAACTGACCCTAGACACATAAAATATTGCAGCATAAATACTGGAGGCTGAGACAGGAGCGTGTGGAAGACACTGTGCCTGCCAAACAGGCAGGATATAACCCCACCCATTTTGCCAAAGCACAGCCCCCACACCACTAGAGGATATCTTAAACTATCAACTCTACTACCTACCTGAGACAAGGCCGAGTATTAGCCCACGAAGATCTCCCCCACGGCACACTATTATTGCACATAGAGTGGCCATGCATAATTATGTGACTTGTTAAAGCACATTTTTTTTTTTTT
>NC_036851.1:47049020-47057712 GCF_002910315.2 Salvelinus sp. IW2-2015 | reverse complement strand
TATGTGACTTGTTAAGCACATTTATACTCCTGAACTTATTTAGCTTTGCCATAATGAAGGAGTTGAATACTTATTGACTCAAGACATTTCAGCTTGTCATTTTTTTATTAATTTGTAATAAAAAAAATAAAAAAATAACACATTTCCACTTTGACATCATGGGGTATTGTGTGTAGTAGAGTGACACAAAATCTAAATTGAATCTATTTTAAATTCAAGCTGTAACACAACAAAATGTGGACAAAGTTGAGGGTTTGAATACTTTCTCAAGGCACTGTACATCTAATGAGGCCATGAATAAGGTGTTGTTATGGTATAGCCAGCGCTTAATTTATACACCGGGAGGTTGCAGAAGCAACAAGTGAGCTCGAGAGGGGGGTGACGTAGGGAGCTCTGAGGAACAAATGAAAAACAAATCCCCTTTATAGTAAAGCAGTGCATATCATCGCTTTTGCATAATGGCGGCACATACAGAAGTTGCACACATGGAGAACGTTTTTAGTGGCCTTGGGTCCGGGAAGAATTTGGCCATTTATAAACGCATTTCATGCAATTCTACCTCATTTTACATGACTGGAGACTTTGGCATAATCTTTTTTTAATGCCGCGTTCAAAACATGGAAACCCGGTCATCCGACTCGGAATTCCAAGTCGGGTACTCAAGGCCTCTTTCTAGATCTCCGACCTGAAGATCACTGTCGTCATGATTCAAACTAGGTTTTTTTCAAGTTCCCAGTTGACATAAAAGCACCATAATACTGCACAAATGATGGAAATGACAGGCTTCAAACTGAGAATCTGAGATCAATAAAAGTGTCCTTGTCTTGAATCCATCAATAGCCCAGGCCTAGGTGTGTGGAAACACATGTTGTAGGCTATAATATGAGGAGGAAATTATAGTCCTAAAAATGCTTTTCCATGCTTTCACTGACTCACCCAATGACGCGCTGGTGATGGCGGATGCGCTCGTGCCAAAAGCCCCTCTCAATTGGCCTATTTAGAAGTTGATCAAATATGTTGGTAGCCTACAGCAGGAGCCATTTTGCTTTCCAAATGTATTTCAATTTATCAGGGGTGCTACAGCTCCTCCAGAACGCTTTGCGCAGCTATGATTCTGAAAGGAAATAAATGATGAAGTGCAACGAAGGAGAGATGACAGTTGAGATGACAGTTGAGATGACAGTTGAGATGACAGTTGAGATGACAGTTGAGATGACAGTTGAGATGACAGTTGAGATGACAGTGCAGGTCATTCATGTCTGTCAGAGGCAGAGAGAGGCGGAGAGATATAGAATGTAAATCTCGTTCGAGAGACACAGGCGGCAGCTCACACAACCCGTGTTGGTCCCAAAACAATTGGTTACAATGTTGCACAAACATAAATCCCGGCAAGAGGCTACTCGAATGAACTTTGACACTTTTATTCACATTTTTACATTGCAAAAATGGACAATTTTATTTTCATGTTTTGAGAGGTACCGGATCGGGCGAAATATGTCCCTGAACGAAACAGTACAAAAAGGAGAGGTGCAGGATCATGTTCCAGCAGGTCCACCTCAAATGAAGCACTGGGTATAGCTGACTCTGCTCATTCCTGATTAATTTACTATTTTAGACAAAACAAGGTTGACCAAATCTCCAGACATCTTTTTACGTTTTGAGAGAAATAGAATTATTTAATTGCTCAAGGCACAGCGACAGATGTTTCAACTAGTCAGCTCGGGGAGTCAAACCAGCAACCTTTTGGTTACTGGTCAAACACTCTTAACTGCTAGGCTACCTGCCATCTGCAGATGCTCAGTTGTCTCCACCAAGTCTGTCCCCAAACAATTTGATTTGCTGGTTTTAAGCATTAAGCTTTCAAATAGATCTTTGTTGACTGTTGCTGGGTGTTTATCGTCCTCCATCAGCACCGGCCTTGAACCCTGCTGCCCTAAGCTTTCACCTGGCCTGTACCCTACTGCCTAAGCTCTCTCCTGGCCTGTACCCTACCTGCCCTAAGCTCTCTTCTGCCTGTACCTACCTGCCCTAAAGCTCTTCCCTGGCCTGTACCCTACCTGCCCTAAGCTCTCTTCTGGCTGTACCCTACCTGCCCTAAAGCTTTCACCTGCCTGTACCCTACCTGCCTCAGCTTTCACCTGGCCTGTACCCTACCTTTTGCCCTAAGCTTTCACCGGCCTGTTACACCTTACCTGCCCTAAGCTCTCTTCTGGCCTGTACCCTACCTGCCCTAAGCTCTCTTTCTGGCCTTACCCACCTGCCCTAAGCTCTCTTCTGGCCTGTACCCTACTGCCCTAAAGCGTCTCTTCCTGGCCTGTACCCTACCTGCCCTAAGCTCTCTTCTGCCTGTCCCTACCTGCCCTAAAGCTCTCTCCTGCCTGTACCTACCTGCCCTAAGCTCTCTTCTGGCCTGTACCCTACCTGCCTAAGCTCTCTCCTTGGCCTGTACCCTACCTGCCCTAAGCTTTCACCTGGCCTGTAACCGCTACCTGCCCTAAGCTCTCTTCTGGCCTGTACCCTACCTGCCCTAAGCTCTCTCCTGGCCTGTACCCTACTGCCCTAAGCTCTCTTTCTGCCTCTGTTCCCTACCTGCCCTAAGCTCTCTCCTGGCCTGTACCCTACCTGCCCTAAGCTTTCACCTGGCCTGTAACCCTACCTGCCCTAAGCTCTCTTCTGGCCTGTGTACCCTACCTGCCCTAAGCTTCTCCTGCCTGACCCTACCCTAAGCTCTCTCCTGGCCTGTACCCTAAACCTGCCCTAAGCTTCTCTCTGGCCCTGTACCCTACCTGCCCTAAGCTCTCTCCTGGCCTGTACCCTACCTGCCCTAACTCTCTCCTGGCCTGTACCCTACCTGCCCTAAGCTCTCTCCTTGGCCATGTTACCCTACCTGCCCTAAGCTCTCTTCCTGGCTGTACCCTACCTGCCCTAAGCTCTTCCTGGCCTGTACCCTACCTGCCCTAAGCTCTCTTCCTGGGCCTGTACCTCTACGCTCCCTAAGCTCTTCCTGGCCTGTACCCTACCTGCCCTAAGCTCTCTTCCTGGCCTGTACCTACCTAGCCCTGTAACGCCTAAGCTCTCTCTGCCTGTACCCTACCTGCCTAAGCTCTTCCTGGTGTACCTGCCTACCTGCCTAACCTGCCCTAACTGTCCTGGCGTACCCTACCTGCCCTAAGCTTTCCTGACCCTTACACTAAGTCTGAATGTGTCCTGCTAGACCTAACTGGGACATGGTTATTAAAACCACTTGACCAAAGTCTTAAACAATGGGACTCCCTAAATCTTTCTCAGATTATTACCAATCCACAAGGTATGACACCAAACACCCAGAAAAATCTACTCTCCTTGATGTTATCCTCACAATAATCCTGATAGGTATACAGTCTGGTGTTTTCTGTAATGACCTTTGTGATCACTGTTTACAGCCTGTGTTTGTAATGGCTGCTCAGTTAAATGACCTTTTCCTGATTTGTCATAGACGCTTGCTGAAAAACCTTAATGAGCAAGCCTTCCTTCATAACCTGGACTCTGTAAATTGGTATAGAATCAGCTGATCACCTCTGTCAAAGATATATTTTCAGTGGTATTGTTACCAAACACGCCCCCATAAAGAAATTAGAATTAAAAACAGGTTCAGTGCCTGGTTCGGCCGTGATCTGGCAGAGTTACTTCCACCTCAAGAACAACAATTTTGTGAAAGGCTCTGCACACCAATACTCAGTATACTCAAGCTGGCTGCTAATTCATTCAGGCATATAAGAAACATATACTCAGCTGCTGGCTGTCATTCAGGCATTATGGAAAACAAGTATACTCAGGCTGACTGGCTGTCATTCAGGCATATGAGAAACAAGTATACTCAGGCTGACTGGCTGTCATTCAGGCATATTGAGAAACAAGTATACTCAGGCTGACTGGCTGTCATTCAGGCATATGAGAAACAAGTATATCAGGCTGACTGGCTGTATCAGGCATATAGAAACAAGTATATCAGGCTTACTCTGTTATTCGCTAGAAACAGTATTACTCAGGCTATCCAGAGGCCCATTAGTTACTTAAGGTTGCTTCTCTTCTGTGGGTCGAACCCCAAGAAGTTCTGGAAAACGGTTAAAGACCTGGAGAATAAACCTCCTCCTTACGGCTAGCTGCCCATGTCCTTAATGTTGATGATGTGGTTGTTTAATGAGAAGAAGCACATGGCTGAGCTCTTTATTAATCACCGCTTTTGCGGATAGTGGGACTCTAGCATCCCATTTCGAAAACTTCCGGTGAAATTGCAGAGCGCCAAATTCAAATTAAATTACTATAAATATGAAACTTTCATGAAATCACAAGTGCAATACATCAAAATAAAGCTTAACTTGTTGTTAATCAGCCGCCATATCAGATTTCAAAAAGGCTTTACGGCGAAAGAAAACCATGCGATTATCTGAGGACAGCGCCCAGCACACAAATGCATAACAAATCATTTTCAACCAGGGAGGTTGCGACACGAAAGTCAGAAATAGCAATATAATATATGCTTTACCTTTTGAAGATCTTCTTATGTTGGCACTCCAAAAGCTCCAGTTACATTACAAATGGTCCTTTGTTCGATAAAGTCCTTCTTTATATCCATAAAAACTCAGTTTAGCTACGCACTTCAGTCAATAATCCACTCTGGTTTCCCTCCTTCAAAATGCATACAAAATGAATCCAAACGTTACCAAAAAACTTATCCAAAAAGTCAATCAACGTTTATAATCAAACTTAGGTACCCTAATATGCAAATAAACTATACAATTTAAACGGAGAATCATTATTGTCTTTACCGGAGAAAAATACAAAGAACGCGCTCTCATTCACGCGCTTGGAAACACTACAGCAAAATGGGAGCCACCTAGAAAAACTACAATTTCTGGCTCAATTTTTCCAAAAACCAGCCTGAAACTCTTTCTAAAGACTAGTAAAAGAGGAGAAGGGAAGCGCTACTAAGTACACTATAGTATATCTTTGTAGATTAGAAGGTGCTCTTTGGTAAAAGGGGTATAATGTGGTCATCAAAAGGGAAAGGAGGACCAAGGCACTCTTCAGTATAATTAATTAAAATGCCTTATTAGTATGGCATGTTCAATAGAACAAAGTTTTTAAAACCGACGCGTTTGGGCTCATGGCCTTCGTCAGGGAGTACAGAAAAAGGAGATACAATGTCCTCTTTTGAAAGAAAAACAAATACTATTTAAACGTGACTCCCAAAAAAACATCTGGGTCAGATATTTTAAATCCTTTCTTCTTTAAGGTTGCAGCCCCTATTCATCGCCAAAGCCTATCTCTGACCTTTTTAACCTGTCTCTTCTCTCTGGGGAGGTTCCCATTGCTTGGAAGGCAGCCACAGTACATCCTTCATTTAAATGGGGAGCTCAAGCTGATCCTAACTGTTACAGGCCAATTTCTATTTTGCCCTGTTAATCTATTTTAATCCAATTTCTTCTATTTGCCCTGGCTTTCTTGATGTCTTATAGTGTTCTCACTGGTATGCAATCTGGTTTCCGCTCAGGTTATGGATGTGTCACTGCGACCTTAAAGGTCCATAAATTATGTCACAATTACCCTTGATTCTGAGCAATGTTGTGCTGCTATTTTTATTGACTTGGCCATAGCTTTTGATACGGTAGACCTTCCATTCTTGTGGCCGGCTAAGGAGTATTGGTGTCTCTGAGGGCTTTGGCCTGGTTTGCTAACTATCTCTCTTCAAGAGTGCAGTGTAAAAAGTCAGAACATCTGCTGTCTCAGCCACTGCTGTCACCAAGGGAGTGTCCCAAGGCTCGATTCTAGACCCCACGCTCTTCTCAATTTACATCAACAACATAGCTCAGGCAGTAGGAAGCTCTCTCATCCATTTATATGCAGAAGATATAGTCTTCGACTCAGCTGGCCCCTCCGCGGATATTGTGTTAAATGCTCTACAACAAAGCTTTCTTAGTGTCCAACAAGCTTTCTCTACCCATTAACCTTGTTCTGAACATCTCAAAAACAACGGTCATGTGGTTTGGTAAGAAGAATGCCCCTCTCCCCACCAGTCTGATTGCTACCTCTGAGGGTTTAGAGTTTGGGGTAGTCACCTCATACAAGTACTTGGGAGTATGGCTAGACGGTACACTGTCCTTCTCTCAGCACATATCAAAGATGCAGGCTAAGGTTGAATCTAGACTTGGTTTCCTTCTATTGTAATCGCTCCTCTTTCACCCCAGCTGCCAAACTAACCCTGATTCAGATGACCACCCTCCCATTCTAGATTATGGAGATGTAGTTTATCGATCGGCAGGTAAGGGTGCTCTCGGGCGGGCTAGATGCTCTTATAGGAAACAAAGCGGCACTCTATGCTCCTCTGTAAACTGGTCATCTCTGTATACCCGGTGCAGGACCACTGGTTGATACTTATTTTAAAAACCCTTTAGGCCTCACTCCCCCCTATCTGAGATACCTACTGCAGCCCTCATCCTCCACATACAACACTCGTTCTGCCAGTCACATTCTGTTAAATGTCCCCAAAGCACACACATCCCTGGGTCGCTCCTCTTTTCAGTTCGCTGCAGCTAGCGACTGGAACGAGCTGCAACAAACACTCAAACTGGACAGTTTTATCTCAATCTCTTCATTCAAAGACTCAATCGGGACACTCTTACTGACAGTTGTGGCTGCTTTGTGTGATGTATTGTTGTCGTTCGTGCTGCTGTCTGTGCCCAAGAATGTTCGTACCATGTTTGTTGCTGTTACCATGTTGTGTTGCTACCGTGTTGTCATGTTGTATTGCTACCATGCTGTGTTGTCATGTTCTGCTGCCATGTTGTGTTGTTGTCTTAGGTCTCTCTTTATGTAGTGTTGTGGTGTCTTTCTTGTCGTGATGTGTGTTTTTCCAACTTAAAATGTTTTATCCCAGCCCCTGTGCCCGCAGAGGGCCTTTTGCCTCTTAGTAGGCCATCGTTGTAAATCGAATTTGTTCTTAATTGACTTGTACTTTAAATTAAGGTTAAATAAAAATTATGCATCTTCACGTAATGCCATTTTATACACCAATGGTAGCGTCTATAATCAATTCATTTAAATATGTATGGTCTTAAAACCGTCATCACATGTGCACATCATACGGCTTGTTTACAAACTTTAAAATACATAACTCAAGCAGAACGGCAGAACAAAACTGGTAACTAACCCCTTTTTATCCATAAAAAGCACACTGTGTTGTGACTGGATGACATAGTATTAATTTAATGTTACACTATTTTCAGAAGAATGAAGACATTCGACAGCAGTGGCTGCTTTTCATTCCGGGTGTACAGGCTGCACGATAATGACTGTCATGTTTACGCGTGTGTAGTGAACATTTCCAGCGAAGTTACTTTATCAATTGGGGAGAACATTCCATGGGTCTTGCCAGGACACTAATGTTGAAGACAGATGCTGTACCACCATTAACAGTGGATCAGGGGCCTCTCGAGTGGTGCAGTGGTCTAAGGCACTGCATCGAAGTGCTTGAGGTGTCACTACAGCCCCGGATTTGATCCCAGGCTGTGTCACAGCCGCCTGTGACCGGGAGACCCGTGAACCGGCGCATAATTGGCCCAGCATCGTCCGGGTTAGGGGAGGGTTTGGCCGGCTGGGATTTCCTTGTCCCAGCGACTCCAGGCTGGGCGGATGCAAGCTGACTTCAGTCACCAGTTGTACTGTGTTTCCTCCGACACATTGGTGCGGCTGGCTTCTTGGTTAAGCGAGCAGTGTGTCAAGAAGCAGTGTGGCTTGGCAGCGTCGTGTTTTGGAGGATGCATGGCTCKCGACCTTTGCCTCTCCCGAGTCTGTAGGGGAGTTGCAGCGATGGTACAAGACTGTAACTACCAATTGGATACCACGAAAAAGGAGTAAAAAGTACAATAAAATAAATAAATAAAGTGGATCAGTGGATCTGGCAAGCGCTAACCATAATGTAAGTATCAAAGGTTGATGAGTCTGACATGGTGGCTGTAACCGTGGCTGCTTTGACTTGTGAACAGTTTATTTTCTGTAACACACCTGATAGTCACTATATGGTTTTGGTTCTTCCATCCCTAAGCCCCCTAAATTGAGTCTGAGAACTGCCAGCACACAGCTGACACGAAGGAATGTTGTCCACAAAAGTACTTAAGGTGTGTATAGTATTTTGCAATTTAGCAATTCCATTGTGTGGGTTGTTGTCTTACAGTTGATGTATTTGTATTTATTATGGATCCCCATTAGTTCCTGCCAAGGCAGCAGCTACTCTTCCTGGGGTTTATTATGGATCCCCTTTTGTTCCTGCCAAGGCAGCAGCTACTCTTCCTGGGGTTTATTAGTGGATCTCGGGCAGAAGTCGAATTAAAGCGGCGTTCAAACATTGTAAATTAGACATAACCCAGGAACCACAGAGAGGTTGATAGGCAAGGCTGCCTCTGATCCATGGTGGGTGTAACCCGTTCGGGGCAGGTAACTTAATGGGGAAGCCTTTTGACTTATGTGGTAAACAGTTCTACTCTTTCTGTAACACCACCCACGGATAGGAGCATAGCGTCATCTGCCTTGGCATAAGGAACTAAGTGGTAGAGAGTCCATAATAACTCGCCAGGAAGAATAGTCGCGTGCTCCTCGGCAGGAACTCAATTAGGAGAATCCATTTGATGAAATCCTGTCGCGACACTGCCAGCAC
>NC_036851.1:47041315-47043612 GCF_002910315.2 Salvelinus sp. IW2-2015 | reverse complement strand
CGTCCAAATGCTTGAAAAAAAAACTATGGAAAGTATGAAATATTTGGTGTGCACTTTTGGTGAAACTTTTCAATGTTTGTATTTGGACTGTGTGTGCCTGAAAGCTCAATTGATTTGAAATGAATAACTATGACTTATTGAGTCTGTCCTCACAGGTTCACAGCAATATCCCCCCTTTTTTAGTCTGTCCTCACAGGTTTCACAGCAAATCCCCCCTCTTTAGTCTGTTCCTCACATGGTTCCACATGTGCAACCTGTGATTCTCCCATACACCTTCTTGTAATTCTGTGCCCTCATCCAGCGTCACAGCATATACCACCTGCGTGTCTAGGGACGGGAGATGAGTGTTACAAATTGTATGAATCAATGGGGTCCTTCACACTGTAGGGTGGCCGGGTACCTATATGACTCTAATGAAAACAATTATGTCAAATTATGTCTCACCATTATTTCTCACCTTTATTTCTCATCAGTGTTCATGCTAATCAATATTTTTGCTATGCTGGCCTATTGTAAATGATAAAAGAAAGGTTTGATCAATACATACAATTGTGAACATATTATAATTTATAATGCTAATGKAGAGGCACCAATAAATTGTCCAGTACACTTATCGTATGTGTTTTCGTGTACATTCCCTTCTGTGTAAACTTGTAAGATGACTCAGGCTTTACTCATGTGTTGTGAAGAAGTGCATCAGTGATCTGTATTCTGTATTTAGTTACAAAACAATAGAAATACAATTGTGTATTTCTGCTGTTTGTCTGATATCCAACAGTCCGTGACCAGCTCTGTTGACCATGACAGCATTTTGCAGAGAAAAATGGGTTGAGGCATACTGACAAGGTATTCCTATTTACGCTCGGAATGACATGTGGTCTATTATTTACCTTGTTACCTGGCAACGACCACAAGGGTGTTTCAAAGAGCTGTCAGTCAAGGCGAACTCATGAATATAAGATCCCCGCCCACTCAGCCTGTTCTTTCAGGCTTCCTGATAATTAGAGATGAGAGAAAAGTTAACATTTCTTMAATTCTGAGCATTTTAATAGTGTACAATTATTATAGGTGTTTTGGTCATTCATATTGACTGTGCGGGAACTTTAATGGACAATCCATTATTGTCCATTTTTTGAATTTTAAACACTTTTTTGAAAAGTTTGAAAACTTGATCTGTAACCAGTACCCCTTGTATATAGCCTCCACATTGACTCTGTAACCAGTACCCCCTGTATATAGCCTCCACATTGACTCTGTACCAGTACCCCCTGTATATAGCCTCGTTATTGTTATTTTATGGTGTTTACGTTTTTGTGGGTTTTGACTTTAGTTTATTTAGTAAATATTTTCTTAACTCCTATTTTCTAAAAACTGCATTGTTGGTTTAGGGCTTGTAAGTAAGCATTTCACGGTGTGGTCTAGACTGTTTGTATTCGGTGCATGTGACAAATACAATTAGATTATATCTGATATTAGGAGTAAAATGAAATATTTTGATGAAGTAAAAGGTAAAGCTGTCAACATTTGTGCTAACTACATTTTTGGTAATAGAAAGAAGGAATTATTTTTCAACCAGGAGTGGTGTGTGTGTGTGTGTGTGTGTGTGTGTGTGTGTGTGTGTGTGTGTGTGTGTGTTGTGTGTGTGTGTGTGTGGTGTGTGTGTGTGTGTGTGTGTGTGTGTTGTGTGTGTGTGTGTGTGTGTGGTGTGAAGGGAGTTCTTAAAGGTGAACTGCACTCACGATTCAGTATGTGTTTCTTCCGGGGCTCATTGAGAAATGCAGCGGCCATTACTGAAGCACGAACAACAGTTGTCTTTGGGGTGTGGTTTTAATGTGGGTGTTTCTTGGTGTGTCTTTGCCATTCAATCACAACAAATACACAAGGACAGCACTGGCAAAGCAGACACCCCTGCAGTCCCAGCAAGGCCAGGGGACCAGAAGCTTTGGGGGCCCCCAGAGCCCGAACACATAATAAGCCATGAAACAAATGTTTAGAATTACAGGAATTAGCTTTAAATTGCAACATTTTCTCTCATGGCAAAATGTGAAGAATAGCAGAAAATTTTGCTCAGATTCTTGAAAGTCGGGACGTCATTGTCCAGCGGGGAAACTACATTTTTATAGTAAAAAAAAACTCAGAATTTGTTGCATTATTTGAGCTTAAAATTTACGTACAGGGGAATTTTATTAGGGAAAGATTAATTTTTTAAATGTTCAAAGTACTTTAAATATTAGTCATTTCCATGTCAGCTCTATGCCTTGAAATGCCCCTTGTCCGGAGAAAAATATCCCCATTTT
>NC_036851.1:46999804-47041290 GCF_002910315.2 Salvelinus sp. IW2-2015 | reverse complement strand
TTGTAGTAGTAACATAGACAGCTGAACATTAATAGTGCGAGCCACATGTTCACGTTGATCATGAGTACTGTGGTAATGGAGATATTACTAGGGACGTTTCTGGCCCTCTTGTTTTCTCCATTGTTTGCTGACGGGACTGTCCAGACACATGGGCACATGAAAACAGTTGGACACCACTGGACTTGTGGTTCTGCCATTTCCACTGGAGGGCACACCATACCAGAGAGGGCGCCTGAGCAGTGACACACTAAGGATGGGGGAGACTTAGAACAAAAGAGTTGCCATTGATTTAGTGTGTGAAGGGAAGGGGCATGGGGTCTGTTGGACACTACTGGGATTAGAGGTCCGGCCACCATTATAAACATGATTTGAAGGCAGATGGTGCCGTGAATGACTTTCATAGGCCGCGACGGGACATATGGTAACCCCTTGTGGGTATTAAATATAACAGGACTGACTTCGTGAGAGGGGTGTGTTCCGCGGACATGCCAGTTGTGCTATACAATTGTAATAAAAAGCATGTTTTGGATTTTACAAGTTCTGATAAGCGTTGTATTGAAATGATTTTCCACGACAAAAGACACGCAAGTCATTGACAGGGAGCTTGAAAAGTGTCATGGTTATTTCTGAGGTATAGTCTGTTCCTGTTTAATCCGTCTTGTTGCTGATACCTTGGGCATGCGAGCAGAACCACTTGTGTTTTCACTATTTCATTGGGGATGACATTGTGAAGCCAGAGTGGCAATGGCATGGATGGTTTCAAATTGTGATGGGAGTTTGAGCACAGGCATAGCGTTTGACTTCAGGGATCATTTTCTGCCAGGATATGCGTTGCCGGTTTTGCCTTCACCACGGTCAGAAAGAGAAGAGAGAGAGAGATCGCCGAGTTGAGTGTTTAGGAGAAATAAATAAGGAGTGACAGAGCAGGAAGAAAAAGAGAGAGAGGGGCAGAGTGAGAGAGATAGGGCAGAGAGAGAAGACAGAGAGAAAAAGATGGGCAGAAAGAGAGAGGAGAGAAAGGAGAGATGAGAGAAGAGAGAGACAGAGAGGACAGAGATAATGAGAGAAAGAAGAGAAGAGAGAGGAAGAGAGAGAGAAGAGACGAGGGCAGAGAAGAGAGAGGAGAGAGGAGACAGGAAGAGAGAGAGAGAAGAGAGAGAGATAGGCAGAGAGAAGATATAATGAGAGAGAAAGACAGAGAGGAGAGAGAGAGAGAGAGAGAGAGAAAAGAGAGAGAAGAGAGAGAGAGAGAAAGAGAGAGAGAAGGGCTTATGGTGTTGCCAAAACTTCCCTTGGGACCTGTGCAGCCTGCCAGGAGAGGATGAATAGACAGACTCTAGGCCTTTCTGGTTAGTGCAGTCTGTGTATCCAGTTTCAGACTCTAGCCTTCTATAGTCCAGTTCTCTGTGTAGTCAGTCAGTCTAGCACCTCCTGTAACCTTCTCTCTACAGCCAGATCGTACCTCTCACTTACGCCAAGGTCGTCCTCTCTATACAGCCAGGTCGTACCTCTCTCTACAGCCATGGTCGTACCTCTCTCTTACAAATGCCAGGGTCGTACCTCTCTCTACAGCCAGGATCGTACCTCTCTCTACAGCCAGGTCGTACCTTCTATCTACAGCCAGTTCGTACCTCTCTCTACAGCCAGGTCGTACCTCTCTCTACAGCCAGGTCGTAACTCTCTCTAACAGCCAGTTTCGTACCTCTCTCTACACCAGGTCGTACCTCTATCTACAGCCAGGTCGTACCTCTTCTTACAGCACCCGAGATCTCCTATACCCCTCACTTCTACGTACAACACGAGTTGTCGTTAACCGTCGCTCTCTCTTATCACCAAGTCGTTTAACCTCTCTCTTACAATCCAGGCCTGTACCTCGTCCTACAGCAGGTCGTTACTACTCTCTCAGCATACTACTACTCTCTACACCTAGGTCGCTCTACAGCCAGTCTCTATCATGACAAGCCGAAGGTCAGTACCTCCTCAAGACCTACAGCCAGGTCGTACCCTCTTCAGCCAGGTCCTCTCGTATAAGGCCTACTCATCTCACAGCCAGGCCGTACTCTACATCAGTACCTACAGCCAGGTCGTACTCTCTCGCTACAGCGCACGGATGTCTCGTCTCAGCAGGGGAATCTATCTCTCTTACACAGCCAGGTCGTACACCTCTATCAGCCAGGTCGTACCTCTTCTATCAGCCCAGCGTACCTCTCTACAGCCAGGTCGTAACTGCTCCTCCTAAGCAGAGTGAACTATCAGCGTTCGTCTACCTATAGGGAGACTACCTCTACAGCTAGGTCGTACCTTCTCTCTATCAGACCAGGTCGTACCTCGCTCTCTACACCAGGTCGTACGCATCTCTATCACCTCTATCAGCCAGGTTGTTACCTCTCTCTATCAAGCCAGCTCGTACCTTTCTCTTCAGGCTTCAGGCACTCTTGACCTATGTTGTTGCTAAGCTGTCCCACTAACCTCCCATTTGATTTAATAAACTGTGGAGCCTACACCTGCTTCAAACAACTGTTTGTCTTCGGTACACAATCACACCTATCACAACACACACACACACACACACACACACACACAACCACACACACACACACACACACAACCACACACACACCACACACACACACACACACACACCACACACACACACCACCACAACACACACACAGTTGTCAGAGGTTGCTTGCCTATACCTGGACAGATGGACTATTAGTCTAATGCCCACCTTAGGTTCCCTGTAGATATGCTGAACAGGAAAGATTGGAGGACTTTCGACTTTTGACTAATTTGTTTGTATTTCTCAGCCCAGTATTTCTTTCCAAGACTAATTTTCATATTTAGAAGAAGGGACCAAGGACTTGAAATAGGAACCTTATATCCTCATATCTTATTCCAGATAAGTGGAGTTATACATCGTTCAAATACATTCTGTCCACTTGTGACGAACCAGCTCCATATACGGGGTTTGTTGTTAACACAATATGTGGTTGGCTGTCAAGTGTTTGCCATTCGTTTATTTCAGCAATAATTGAACCAATTACAACGGTTTTTAGAAAAAAGTTAAAGCGTTGATTTACGAACAGTATTTCTTTTTCAAATTCAACATAAGTATTTGCTTTAAGATTGTAGCTCTTTGCTCCACTCACATCGTCATGTCAATGGTTATAAAACGAACAGCAGTAACCATCTGATCTAAATGACTAAACCGACCGTAGCACTCACATCTGTAGCCATGAAATGCTTTAAAGGTATGGCTGCTCACATCAACACCATCATCCCGGAAACCCTGGACTACAATTACACAGCGCACCAACAGATCCACAGATGATGCAATCTCTTATTGCACTCCACCACTGCCCTTTCACACCTGGATAATAGGGAACACCTATGTGAGAATGCTGTTCATTGACTTACAGCTCAGCGTTCAACACCATAGTCCCTCAAAGCTCATCACGAAGCTCAGGACCCTGGATAAACACCTCCTCTGCAGACTGAATTCTGGACTCCTGACGGGCCGCCCCCAGGTTGTGAGGGTAGACAAAACACATCTGCCGCAGCTGATTCACTTAACGATGGGGGCCCTTCAGTGTGGTTGCTTAGTCCCTCCTGTACTTCCTGTTCCCCACGACTGCATGGCCAGGAATGACTCCAACACCATCAATAAGTTTGCTGAGGACACTTACAGTGGTTAGGCCTGATCACCGTCACACGCAGTTGACGACAGCCTAATAGAGGAAGAAGATCAGAGAGACCTGGCAGTGTGGTTGCCAGGACGACCAAAGAACAACCTACCTTTCTTTTTCCCTCAACATCAGTAAGACAAAGGAACTGCAACGTGATCATAATAAAGCACCTACAGGAAACGGAGGGGCCGAGAACAGGCCCCACATTCAACATCTATTTGACATCACACATCAGTTACATCGTGCACCTCTCTGTATGGCTGTGCGCGCGTCAGGTACCGGCGTACCCCCTGTTATATAGCTCTTCACATTGAGCATCATGTACCAGGTACCCCTTGAATCATTATAGTCTTCTCCACACTTTGAGACTCGACCTGGTACCGATCGGTCGTACCCCTATTGTTATATAGGCCGGTCCAACGTAATGACTTCTTGTTTACCAGTAACCCCCTATGCTATTGTCCATATCCTCCACATTTTGACTCTCTATCCATGTCCCCCTGTATATTAGCCTTCTCCACATGACTCCTATAGAGTAGTGCCTGTTACCCAGCTTACCCCTCTGTATACATAAGCCCTCACATGACTCATATGCTACCAACAGTACCCCTCGTGTAAATAATAGTTCATGCCACATATTTGACCTCTTGTACCTGGTTACCCCTGTATATAGCCTCCACCATTGGACTCTGCATGTATCCACTGGGTCAACCCCTCCTGGTACCTTATATCTCACTATATTTGACTCTGTATCCGGAACGCCCTGTCCATATAGCTCTACCGACATTTGAACTCCCTGCTTACCAGACTCCTCCAAACTGAATATTATAGCCTCCAGCGACTGACTCCTAGTAAGCCGGAGTATTCCACCCGCTGATACCTTATAGCAAACTCTCATCTGCTCATTGTACCGGACTACACCCCATAGTTAGTAATAAGACCTCCACTATTCTGACTCTCATCCTACCAGGTACCCTGTTATTATACGGCCTCACTACATTGACTCCTCATTGCTACCTGCGTACCCCGCTGTACTTATCGAGTCTCCACGTCTCATGATCCTTCAACTTTGTACCGGTACTCCCGTGGCTATATCGTCTCCACATCTGACTCTGCTACGGTACCCCCTGTATTGTTATAGCTCCACAATTCGACTCTGCTACCGGTACCCCTTATATAGTCCTCACATTGACTCGTTGTTACCGGTACCCCCTGTATATAGCCTCCACATTGACTCTCTGTACCGGTACCCCCTGTATATAGTCCTCCACATCCATGAGCCCTGATGCCAGTCCACGAGGTACCCCCTGTATATAGCCTCACATTGCTCGACTGACATCTGGTACTGATACCCACCTGTATATAGTCTCCACATTCACTCCCGGTACCCCCTGTATATAGCCTCCACATTGACTCACTTACCGGTACCCCCTGTATATATCAAGCTCTCTCACCAGTGACTCCGGCCTATTATATATCCGTCTCGTCTGAAGCATTGACTCAGTACCGGTACCCCTGTATATAGGCCTCACATTTGACTTGGTACCCGTACCCCCTGTATATAGTCTCCACATTGACTCCGGTACCCCTGTATATAGCCTCCACATTGACTTTGGTACCGGTACCCCTGTATATAGCCTCCACATTGACTCTGTACGGTACCCCCTGTATATAGTCTCCACATTGACTCTGTTACCAGTACCCCCTGTATATAGTCTCCACATTGACTCATACCGGTACCCCGCTTATATAGCCTCCACATTGGACTCTGTTACCGGTACCTCCTGTATATAGCCTCCACCATTGACTCTGTACCGTACCCCTGTATATAGTCTCCACATTGACTCTGTACCGGTACCCCCTGTATATAGTCTCCACATTGACTCAAGTACCGGTACCCCCTTGTATTATAGCCTCCACATTGACTCTGTACGGTACTCCTGTATATAGCCTCCACATTGACTCTGTACCGGTACCCCTGTATATAGCCACAATACTGGTACGAGCTCCTGATATAGCCACATTGACTCTAGTACCGGTACCCCTGTATATAGCTCTCCACATTGAACTCTGTACCAGTACCCCTGTATATAGTCTCCACATTGACTCTTGTACCAGTACCCCTGTATATAGCCTCCCACATTGAACTCTGTACCTGATACCCCCTGTATATAGCCTCCACATTGACTCTGTACCAGTACCCCCTGTATATAGCCTCCACATTGACTCTGTACCAGTACCCCCTGTATATAGCCTCCACATTGACTCTGTACCAGTACCCCTGTATATAGCCTCGTTATTGTTATTTTATGGTGTTACGTTTTTGTGGGTTTTGACTTTAGTTTATTTAGTAAATATTTTCTTAACTCTATTTTCTAAAAACTGCATTGTTTGGTTTAGGGCTTGTAAGTAAGCATTTCACGGTGTGGTCTAGACCTGTTGTATTCGGTGCATGTGACAAATACAATTAGATTATATCTGATATTAGGAGTAAAATGAAATATTTTGATGAAGTAAAAAAGGTAAAGCTGTCCACATTTGTGCTAACTACATTTTTGGTAATAGAAAGAAGGAATTATTTTTCAAACAGGAGGTGTGTGTGTGTGTGTGGTGTGTGTGTGTGTGGTTGTGTGTGTGTGTGGTGTGTGTGTTGTGTGTGTGTTGTGTGTGTGTGTGTGTGTGTGTGTGTGTGTGTGTGTGTGTGTGTGTGTGTGTGTGTGTGTGAAGGAGTTCTTAAAGGTGAACTGCACTCACCATTCAGTATGTTTCTTTCGGGGCTCATTGAGAAATGCAGCGGCCATTACTGAAGCACGAACAACGTTGTCTTTATCTCTCTCCTTTCTATCAAAAGGCAATATGCACACAGAGTAGACTATAATTTTGAATATACTGAATACAGAAATGGTTTCTCCCAACAGATTGTATGAATGAAACGACACATTCTAAAATGCATTTCCCTATTGGAACTGAGAGACACCATCATTCTGGAATCCTACAATTCCAGAACTAATTTCCAACATAGCTGCATCTACACAGAATTCTCATAATGGTATTGGATTGAAAACACTGCTCAAGTTACCAACATACTGTTGATAAATGATATAGATAAGAGATGACTACAACACATACTAGTCACACACAGCCAATACTAGAACAAATGGGGATAATAGAGCATTATGAGCAATTTCATGGGTGAGTCCCCTTGGCTCGTGGCAATAGGTTTCTCTAACTGCGTTGACAGTCTGCAACACTATAGGGGAGCCTGTCTCCTCTTCACATCTTTCCCTTCAATATTTGGATGTTAGGCTACATTCCATTCCAATCTCATCAAAAAGTATTGATAAGGTTTCAGAATGAGATATATTATTTGGGCCCCGTTTCCTTAGGCTTAGGTGTTGCCGAGCACTRGTGGAAAAAGTACCCAAAAGTCATACTTGAGTAAAAGTAAAGATACCTTAATAGAAAATGACAAAAGTGAAAGTTACACAGTAAAATACTACTTGAGTAAAAGTTTWWAAAAAAACGTATTTGCTAAAATATACTTAAGTATTAAAAGTAAAAGTATAAGTAATTTAAAATTCCTTATATTAAGCAAATCAGACTGCGCAAATGTCTTGTTTTTTTAAATGTATGGATAGACAGGGGCACACTCCAACACTCATTTACAAACAAAGACATAATTTACAAACAAAGCATTTATGTTTATTGAGTCTGTCAGATCAGACGCAGTAGGGATGACCAGGGATGTTCTGTTRATTAGTGTGTGAATTAGACCATTTTCCTGTCCTGCTAAGCATTCATAACGTAACTAGTACTGCCATTATGTGGCTGAGTGATGAGGAGAAATTGAAATGTTTTTTATTTATTTGCAGAATATTTAGATAAAGCCTGGACTAAAAGAAAAAGGGCTGCCTATAATTAAATAATACACATATTTAGCTTCTATGTGGTAAATGGTATGTGTGTATATAGATTGTGAATAGGCTTGTCTCCCAGATGAATCTGGGAGACAACTGGGTTGAAGGGACTTCTGTTTCTTTATTTTCTGTATTTATTTGTCTGTATATTGTATGTATGTATGTATGTATGTATGTATGTATGTATGTATGTATGTATGTATGTATGTATGTATGTATGTATGTATGTATGTATGTATGTATGTATGTATGTTTATATATATATATATTATGTTACTGCTCTAGGGATGTAATTAATTTTTGGATGACCTTATTTACTATTATGTATAGATTTGTTTCACTCTTTATGCGATGCGCAATGCAGAGAACACCGGAAGAAGAATGATCATTTAATTACCATAGTGAATCATTGTAATGTTTGTTTATGTGTAAATTAATCCCGTAAGGGATGGGTTGCCAAATGGCGATTTGACACGAAAATAAAATTGTATTCCTTTAATTAATTCAGTACTTTTGGGTGTCAGGGAAAATGTACGGAGTAGAAAGTACATTATTTTCTTTAGGAATGTAGTGGAATAAAAGTAAAAGCTGTCAAAAATATAAATAGTAAAGTACCTGATACTCCAAAAAACGACTTAAGTCGTACTTGAAATATTTTTACTTAAGTACTTTACACCACTTTTTCCGATCGAGGCTGGTGGGTAGTCTATTGTATTATTTTGACATGTGTAACAGTTTTGTCCGCAGCCAGTCCTCGTTTAGCTCACATCAGCACTAAAAACCAGTTTCTGAGACTGTTCAGACCATCGTTCAGGGTGTACATACACAGCCTTACACACTTTCTCTCCTTTTATCTCCAATTTATAGGCCAAAGGGTAGGCTACCACTGTCACAGATCGTGAAATGCGCGTTCAAATACATTTTTACTTAGCCAAATGAGAAATACAAGCCGACGGATTTTTTTGCACTGCAAAAAATGAGCGTAAACCAGATTGACGTGCTCTCCCCACTATGTATTGTTTCTGCAGTGAGGATTCACCCTCTTTAGATAATTATTGTATAACTTATCTGCAGAAAAACGTTGTTTTGAGCTGAAAATAAATAGTAGTAACAGTATGCAAATCAGGGGGCCAAATGAACGGCTCTTTCACCGATGCGATTCGGTTCCCGAAGGTTCACCAAAAAGAACTGTTCAAAATGAACGACTCATCACTACGTTCTTGCCTCGGCGTCACTGTCCCTGTTTTCTACCGCTGATGAATGTTGCTTACAAACAACACACACACATTTTGGTGAATTTGATACAGGCTGCCGTGGTTGTTAAGGACAGGCAAGAATCAGTCGGAGACTCGTGCGGGTCTTACATGTCTGTATTTTCCAACCGACTTCGTCACCCGATGTAAAACACGTGCCATCCTRTCCATGCTCTCCTCCTATTCGGACATCCAAGTTAATCGATCAGGGAAACGCTGTTTTCGGTCGACAGCTTCCGAGGTTCACCCCGTAATGTGTTGGAATTGGATTTACACATTTAGCTGATTATTAGCCTACGCGTGATTTAATTCAGACGTTTTTCATCCTAAATCGTGTTTCCTCTTATCCCAGTAAAAAAAAAGGGGAGTTTATGATGATTGCATTGTTGTAGTAGGTGCCGTTCTAAAGAGAGAGAGGGTGCAAGGCAGCGTGTATGCGGTTGATGCCTGACCGAAGCGACCGCTCTCACCAGGAATGTAACAAGACAGTCTCTCGTACAGTTTCCGCTATTTGACAGGATGCAACCGCATGATCTGTACTAAAACGGCCAGAGCAGGCTTCATTGACAATGTTTTTTTGAGGTTTGTACAAGTGGGAGCCGGTGGGAAAGAACGCAGCGTGTTATATGGGCATATAACCAGCAGCGTCTCCCGAGAAACAGCGTTTGTTGTATTCCAATTGCATATGGTTGAACCGCTCGTGAACCATCTCCTGACACCAATACATTCAGTTCTTGCTGTGGTTTTGCTGGGAGTTTTTCTTTTGCAAGCCTGTAAGAGACACCAACTTGTGTTGCGGGAATCGCTCCTGAAGTATATGGGAGAGAAGATATTGGCATCTATCTATGCGCGTAAATATGGGACTATATTGGACATATGTTTGAGTTATTACATTGACCGTCTGAAGGGAAATTGTGCACGAAATAGTAGAGTTTCTTGTCAAATAATCCGAAGAATGTACTGGTAGCCTGGATAGATGGTGTTATTTTGTTGGGGGTCCAGTGACGCAACATTTCATACSGCCTGGATGAGGAACATAGAAATCCATGTGTAGAAGGGCGTGAACTCACAGACTCACAGTTGGTACCCTCCTTCCTTCTCTAGTGTCAATAGCGTTCCCTTCGCTGCTAGTACTTTCCCATTCTTCCCCTTCACACTGATACCATATAGCCTCGTCATGGATCTCAAAGCGGAGTCAGAAGAGATGGTGGACTCCTTCAAGCGACCGGTGCCTATTGAAGTTTTCGCCAGCAGGTCCACACTGCACGGCATCTCGCACCTGTTCACCTACGAACGGATGTGCGTCAAGCGGTGCCTGTGGATCTTGTTCTTCCTGGCTTCTCTGGGGTTCCTGGTGTTGGTGTGTGTWGACCGGGTCCAGTTCTACTTCCAGTACCCCCACGTTACCAAGCTGGACGAGATAGCGACCCCGCTGATGATATTCCCCGCTGTCACCTTCTGCAACCTGAACTCTTTTCGCTTCGGCAGGGTGACGCGTAACGATCTGTACCATGCAGGGGAGCTCCTTTCACTACTCAATGGAAGGTTTGTGTGGATAAGTGTTGTTTAGTTTGTTTGTGTGTGACTGTTTGTCTACATGAGGTTGCATAGGTACAATCATTTGCATTAGAAGTTTCTACCATCTGCTTTCATAATGTGACATAACATGGTTTGAGACATGGATGCCTGTCCGGTACTTACTGGGCACACACATTGTGCAACATTAGCTGTGTCTATCTGCCGCTTACTTGTCCGTTCATGTTCTTCTCATGTTTATCCAAAACATATTCAGGTTTTATACTAGCCTCGGTCTTTTCCCCACAAGATAGTTCAAAAGAGTAAGGCAAAGAAATGTATAAAGTTGTCAAGTTAGTAATGTCCATTCGGTTTTCATAGTGTTTTCATCGTGATTTCTGTTAAAACCCTACTGATATTTAGGGTCAAGTAATGGAACTAATGTACACTACTTTGTAGAAATTTTAAGTTATCTGGAAGTGAGCACACTAGTTCAATTYTGATCAACTTAACCTGCCTGGCACTATCCTGCTACTGTACACAAACAACATGGTGGAGACATGCAAGACATTGTACAGCCTGTTGTACTTCTAACCCTGATATGGATCACGTAGGCAACACAGGTGAAATGGGTTTGAGGAAATAGAGGGTTATACTCTTTATGATAACTTTCATAAATAAGACATGAATAAACTGGTTATACGTAAGTATTACATGACTTGTAAACATTGAGAGCATAAAGATTGAATGAAGCCATTATTAGGCCAAATATACACTCTGTGAATCATATGATACCCACCCTATGTATCATGTGTGGATGATACAGTGCAGAGAAGACATGATACATACAGATGGAGAAGTACTGAAATAATCTCATTCTATGCTACTAAACGTGATGTGAGCCAGGCTCTGTTTTAACCATTAATCTGTATGGCAGCGATGTAGTCCCATACGGCTGGATCTGTATGTCAGTCACTTCATGTGTATTTTAGCGTATTGATCCACACAGCTGTTTTTCTTAAGGCCCTGTTAGAACACCTACCTCTGTGGTAGCAGACTACACATGTCTGCCTGTCTGTCTGTCTGTCTGTGTCTCTGTCGCTGTCTCTCTCTCTCTCTCGCTGTGATCTCTCTCTCCCTGTGATCTCTTTTCTCTCCCTGTGATCTCTTTTCTCTCCCTGTGATCTCTCTCTGTCTCTGTGACCTCTCGATGTTCACATTACTGCTAGCCTGGGAGAAATGTTGAATGTATTATATTGCTTGGTCGCAGATGTTTGTACATCTCAGCTATAATACAATCCTTCAAGGGAGGCCTAAGCAAGGAAGGAAACCTCTTTGCTTTAGAAAACTCATCTCGTGTTTAGCACTAGATCCAGAAAACCCTGTCTGCATCAGTTTTACAGAGCTCCTCCCAGTCCCGTCAGTCAGTTCATTACGTGCTGAAAAACAAGCGTTGTTGCTGCACAAACATGAAAACCAAGTGGTTGTGTATAAAATGAGAAAGGTAAGCAGAGAACAGGAGCAGTGGCCCCTCTAATGTAGCTGGTGAGAGAGAGAGAGATAGAGAGAGAGAGAGGCCCAGAGAAAAGAGGGATGAGACAGTGTAGAAAGTCACATCAAGGGAGGGATGACAAGCAGAAGCAATTAACCAATGTCTGGTACGCTGTGTGATAAATAAGCCTTTATGCCAGACCTTTAATTAGKGGTGTTTGTGAAACAACAGGCTACTCACCAAATACCACCCTATTCCCTACATAGTGCAGAGCCCGATGAAGCCYTATGGGCCTTGGWCAAAAGTAGTGTACTATATAGGAMACMGGGTGCCATTTGGAACGKGGCCACAGTGTTGTTGTGCTGAATAAAACAGGCTCCCTACACCTCCCTTCCTCTGAGTTTCCCCTTGAACTCCCTGGACTGTTTGGCTGTGGACGCATCAAGTCCTTCTGTTACGCTCTGAGTGGGAGCGTGTGAGGGGAGTGTGTGTGTGTGTGTGTGTGTGTGTGTGTGTGAGAGAGAGAGAGGGATTCAGTGTGTGTGAGGGGGTAAGGGGGTCTCTTTAGAAGACAAGAGAAGAAACTGACTGTCAGTTCGGTGGGAATGCTGTGTCAAAAACGTTAATTGTGTCGCTCCTATATTTGTCTATCAAATACCCAGTCAACTAACAGCTGTGACCTTCCTCCTCCTCCTCCATGGAAGGCTAGATGCCTGTCTGACTTGCTGAGGCAGCAACATGGGGCGATGAGCTCCAGTACTGTCTCAGTAGAATACGTTCTACCCCTCTGTCGAATCCCTTTGGGCTGGTTTCCTGGACACAGATTCATCCAAGTCCTGGACCTACAGTAAAAGCATACTCAATGTTCTCCTCAAAAAGAGGGTTTGAGTCTAAAGTCAGGCTTCACAGTGTAGAACAATTGGACTCAATCCAGTTGATAGTGAATCTAATTAGAGGATGATTTAATGGGAGATAGATCTGCTTCCATAATAGAAGCTGGCATGTGCTGCTAGAGTCATCGACTATTCTTCTGCTGACACAAATCATTTCTCATCTAATTTGCTTCCTAATTCTATGCAAATATGATTAGGCCTATATGATTGTAAAAAGGACTCAAGGTTTCGATGACTGCGTATGTTTTGTCTATGCTCTTTGTCATAGCAGGTTGATGTAATCGGGTGTCGTCTAGGCCAGTGGTTCTCAAACTTTCTCAAAATTCATAAGGGACCCGTCATAATCAGAACACAAMTTGAGTTAGATAATACATAGCATACAAGGGGTTTTAATATGACTTCGGCAGTACATGGCCGGATGAACCAAGTCTCAGGCCCTGCAGGAACAGTTTAAAGGCGTCTTGGCATCGGAGAGAACATTTAGCAGTTTTYGCTGMAATTCTTCACATTTCATCATGGGGCAGAGAAATGTCTTGTTGTTGTAGCTTTAAAGATAATATCCTGCATTTCTGCACATTTTGGCAGAGAGAAAACTTTTGCAGTTTTAAAGCTTAAATTACAGTGCATTTAAGTAAAGAAAAATAGCACATTTACATAAGTATTCAGACCCTTTACTCAGTACTTGGTTGAAGCACCTTTGGAAGCGATTACAGCCTTGAGTATTGTTGGGTAAGACTTTACAAGCTTGGCACATCTGTATTTGGGGAGTTTCTCCCATTCTTCGCTGCAGATACTCTCAAGCTCTGTCAGATTCAAATCAAATCAAATTTTATTAGTCACATACACATGGTTAGCAGATGTTAATGCGAGTGTAGCGAAATGCTTGTGCTTCTAGTTCCGACAATGCAGTAATAACCAACAAGTAATCTAACCTAACAATTCCACAACTACTACCTTATACACACACACAAGTGTAAAGGCATAAAGAATATGTACATAAAGATATATGAATGAGTGGTGGTACAGAACGGCATGGCAAGATGCAGTAGATGGTATAGAGTACGGTATATACATATGAGATGAGTACTGTAGCTGTCTCTTATACACATCTAGATGTGTATAAGAGACAGTCGCTGTACAGCTATTTTCAGGTCTCTCCAGAGATGTCAGATCGGGTTCAAGTCGGGGCTCTGGCTGGGCCACTCAAGGACATTCAGAGAATTGTCCCGAAGCCACTCCTGCATTGTCTTGGCTGTGTGCTTAGGGTTGTTGTCCTGTTGGAAGGTGAACCTTTGCCCCAGTCTGAGGTCCTGAGCTCTCTGGAGCAGGTACTCATCAAGGATCTCTCTGTACTTTGCTCCGTTCATCTTTCTGACTAGTCTCCCAGTACCTGCCGCTGAAAAACATCCCCATAGCATGATGCTGCCACCACCATGCTTCACCGTAGGGATGGTGCCAGGTTTCCTCCAGACGTGACGCTTGGTATTCAGGCCAAATTGTTCAATCTTGGTTTCRTCAGAGGAGAGAATTTAGTTTCTCATGGTCTGAGTGTCTTTAGGTGCCTTTTGGCAAACTCCAAGCGCAGAGACAAGATTGTGTCGAGGCACAGATCTGGGGAATGGTGCCAAAACATTTCTGCAGCATTGAAGGTCCCCAAGAACACAGTGGCTTCTATCATTCTTAAATTGAAGACGTTTGGAAACACCAAAACTCTTCCTAGAGCTGGTCGCCTGGCCAAACTGAGCAATTGGGGGAGAAGGGCCTTGGTCAGGGAGGTGACCAAGAACCTGATGGTCACTCTGACAGAGACCTAGAGCTTCTATGGATATGTGAGAAACTTCCAGAAGGACAACCATCTCTGCAGCACTCCACCAATCAGGCCTTTATGGTTGTGGCCAGACAGAAGCCACTCCTCAGTAAAAGGCACATGACAGCCCGCTCTACAGACAATTCCTTCGACCTCATGGCTTGGTGTTTGCTCTGACATGCACTGTCAACTGTGGGACCTTATATAGACAGGTGTGTGCCTTTCCAAGTCATGTCCAATCAATTGCATTTACCACAGGTGGACTCCAATCAAGTTGTAGAAACATCTCAAGGATGATCAATGGAAACAGGATGCACCTGAGCTCAACATTGAGTCTCATATCAAAGGGTCTGAATACTTACTGTATGTAAATAAAGTATTTCTCTTTTTTATTTTTAATACATTCTCAAAGATGTCTAACAACCTGTTTTTGGTTTGTCATTATGGGGTATTGCGATGTCAGTATGGGGTATTGTGATGTCATTATGGGGTATTGTGTGTAGATCGCTGAGGATTTGTATTTATTTAATCTATTGTAGAATAAGGCTGTAACGTAACAAAATGCGGAAGAAGTCAAGGGGTCTGAACACTTTCCGAGGCACTGTGTATCTATTTACTCATCCTCTCCTGAGGTGGACAGAAAGAGAGAGAGAGACACCATGCAGATGCTCTCTCCTTCATTCCTCTAGCTATCCTAACCGTTAGCGGCGTCTGAAAATTAAAGTGCTTGTGGCTTGTAATCCAATTTAACTTCCTCCCTCCCCACTTACAGAGAGAGCTGTGATTGCTTTCGGGAGAGTAGAGCAGTGGCAAGGCAATATAAAAATAATCCACACATACACTACATGACCAAAAGTATGTGTACACCTGCTCGTTGAACATCTCATTCCAAAATCATGGGCATTAATATGGAGTTGGTCCCCCCTTTGCTGCAATAACAGCCTCCACTCTTCTGGGAAGGCTTTSCACTAGATGTTTGAACATTTMTCCGTGGACTTGCTTCCATTCAGCAACAAGAGCATTAGTGAGGTGTGGCACTGATGTTGGTCGATTAGGCCTGGCTCGCAGTTGGCGTTCCAATTAATCTCGAAGGTGTTTGATGGGGTTTAGGTCAGGGCTCTGTGCAGGCCAATCAAGTTCTTCCACACCCATCTCGTAGTAGTGTTAAGATTTCCCTTCACTGGAACTAAGGGGCACTCCTGTCAATCTTGAGTACGGACATKTACCTGATTACGCATAGAAGTAGGCCTAGGCTACCTGGCSTGCGCGCAAATGTAGACTAATACATTTGTCCAATTGAGGATCTGATACTATTTCTGATTGTCTTAACTCACCGTCACTGTGAAGCTTCTCAAAGTAATTTTTTCTTTCTTCCTGAAATGTAAACGAAGTCACTTGGCACTCCAAATGGAAAAGGTTGACCACCTTTGGTGTAGCCTATTACCGGCAACTTCAGGAGCATAATGGGAGAATCTGCTAAGGTCAGTGGGCAGCGGGAGGAGACGGAGGGTCSGGTCGTTTTTCTTTTCTTCCTCTGGTTATATTTGTTCTCTGGCTCCCTCTTTAGTAATTTATATCTTCATTTTTAATCACAGTGCTTAAAGCAGTAGCCTACATATAGTTTACTTTATTCAAACATAGGGTGTGTCTATATGGAAAAATACACGTTTTAACATTTTGACCAATTGATTGGTCGACCCAGATATTTTTTGTCGGGGACAACCCTAAAAACAACAGTAGCGGCTTTTAAAAAAACTGCCTTTGTTCCGCAATAGCATTTTGAGCAATGGTTATAATACTTGTGCTTCTCAGAATGCATCTCTCCCTCCTCCATGCTCACAGTGGGGAGAGGGAGTAAGAGTGGCCCACTCACACAGCAGCCTACTGACAAACAGGGACAGGCAGACGCTTTCATAGCAGGAATCAACATAATGCATAGGCTACTACTGTGGACCATTAAATGGTTTTAGAAACAAAAAAATCTGCAGGAACATTGTGTAGCAAAATCACTGAAAGTAACTGAGCTAAGCAAAATGCTTSGGTAAGAGGAGGGCACTGTCAGTGTCAGTAATTTKGGGTTATCGTCCSAGCTCTACTCTAGCTGAACTCTTGCTGAGCAACAACACAAGGTCTTAAGTGCTCTCCTGGCAGCTCTGTGTTGCTATAAGACGCTTSGTTGGACACTGGGTACAATTCAATTAGGAATACAGTACATCGCACAAAGGCGTTTTGCAGTTATGGAGATGAACCGTGACAAGGTATTGATGCGAGGCCGTATGCRCAGCAGTTGAGCCATATCTTAACTATGTTCAAATTTGAACCACAATGTAAAGTTGTAAACCATGTCTAAACTTTCTCGGTCGTTACTTGGCCTATGGCGGTGGTTACTTGGACAACTGGTGGTGGTTTAATTTGGACCCCCAAGTTTTCTGAGCAAATTTTTTAATAAATAAATATATTTTTTTATTGTTGGACTGTATAGCGCTAGGACATCTTCTCCGAGTGATTTTAATTTGGGAAAACGATTCTCAAGTATTCCCACGCATAATAGAAAAACACCTGATCATATACACATTTTAAAGGTTTTAAATTATTATTAGCCAAATATTACATCTGTATATCTTGCGGTCAATTTGTAGTCTAGAAATGATTTGTAATTATGTTCCGGCCTCCCGACCATCTGCTCAAGAACAAATCGGCCTGCAGCTGAATGTAGCTGATGATCCCAGGCCTGTGGTTTGTTAGGGTTTGTTTTGCCTATTACTGTATGTACAAAATGCATAATAAAATAAAAAAATGAAAATGTGCAATGTAATTTGAAGTGTAGGCTGTTTAGTAGCCAATATGGTTGTTATATACCCCTGTCCTGTGTGGTTTCACTACTGTCACAGCAGTAGCAAAAAGTAGCAAAACAAATATTTTTCTGTCTGCACTGTCGATGACGTAAATCAGCACATCAGTGTTCTCAAAGTAGTTTCTCCAGTAGGGTCTGATCTTCCTCTGTCCCCCAATTACCAGGAAACTGAAACCGTTGCGCATGTATTGCTACAGTGCGAGAGGGACAGAGCAAGACTGCGTTCTAGTATGAGGGAGAGGGGGATACAGGAAATTCGTTTAAAGAGTATATTGAGTAGAATTTTATATATATGTTTCACAGCAGTAGTGCAGTGACCCAATACACTGCTGTAGCTTATAGAAAATAACATCAAGCTAAAGTAGCATTTCCTTGAAAAGTATACAGTTGTAGAACCAAGCTTTTTAATTGGTCCCTGACCATGTCTGACTTATCCTTCTGCGATTGTTGAGGACTGGGAAGTGATTCCCATTTCATAGTCTGACGTTGAACTTGACCCTGAAAACGTCACTGTATTCAGACTCATAACCAGGGCAGTGTTGCCATGCACATGGCATAATTGGCCATGTGCATGTAATTGTGATGGACGCTGTAGGAGAGAGGAATAACGTCGTGGGAGAGACAAAAAGTGAGTAAAAAACACCCTAAATATGTTTAGAACTACAAATGAACTTTCTTCTGTCGATTCTTGTTTTTTTTAATGTCACAATTCCAACCCTCCTCCTTTATCCGGGCTTGGGACCAGCAAAAGTGACCCAAAAGAGACACTCTGTCAGAGTTACTTCGTTTTTTATTACATTTTTTATATAATTTTTAGTTTTTTTAGTTTAGTTTTTTACATTTACATCCCACCCTAAATGTAAGCCAGGGTGGGATCAGCCAGCGGCGGCTTCCCGCATGCGCGATTCATTTGCATTCTAGACGTGGAGGGGTGAACATCTCCTGCTCTGACTGCAGCTGGGAGGGACTGCTGCGCGAGGACTGGGCCGCCTGTGAGGGCTTTGGGACGGGGGTGGGGCCCACGGCAGCATCCGCTGCTCGTTGAGAAGAGTAAGAACAATACGTGCTTTCACATCAGAGTCTCCAAAAGTCTCCAATAACACCAGAAAAAGTCGCTAGATTTGTCGCTAATCCCTTTTTTGAAAATGTGTCGCTAGAGGGGTCTGAATACTCGCTAAATATAGCGACAAAGTCGCTAAGTTGGCAACACTGAACCAGGGATGGAACTTAAAGATGCACTATGCAGAAATTACRCTGACATTTCCTGCTTGCTAAAACTTCTATTAGTTYGCCTAATGTCAGTTTATGTGACAAAACTACTAGTCATTTTGTAAAGAATCATTGTACTATTTAAACTGCTGTGAAATGTCTTTTCCATAACCAAAAATATTGTATTTTCAGTTGTTTGAAGCTGGTGTACAAAACCGAAAGTAAAAGACGCAAAAACGAWACTTAGGAACGTGAATCATAGAAATAGYGCACATAGAACAGATCTACCGCTTATTAGACCTGCTTTCAATGAGAACGACAGATCTATAACTCACATTTCTATGTGAATTTGGTCATGTTTCCTAGAAAAGTTATATATTGTAGCTTTACGGATGTTGGGCACTGGCCACCCAGGCTAGTAGACTGTAATTTCTAGTAGYCCGGGTCCAAAATCTGTGCMATGCAATATTTTCAAATACAACATTTCAATAGCCAGTGGGCTAGTTGGACACGTTATGTTTTACTAGCCACAGGCTAGCGGGCTAGCTTAATTTTCATCCTTGCTCATAACAACTGAACTTTGAAGTTATCTCTAAGAATTGCAGTAAATGAACCAACAGGAATTGATCAACTCGCTGCATTGTTTGCAACCTAAGTGGTATACGCACACTCTTACACTTGAATTAGGTTCTATATATGATATACTGTATATGATATGTAATTACTTGATTAAACTATGATGTGACTTCTCACATAATCCTCTGTTATGCTGTAGTGCAAACTGATTACTCTGAAATATGACTTTATTACTCTGAAATATAACTATTACTCTGAAATATTTAAACGTGTTAACCCTCGCAAGGCTGCCGGCCCAGACGGCATCCCTAGCCGCGTCGGCATCCCTAGCCGCATGCGCAGACCAGCTGGCTGGTGTGTTTACGGACATATTCAATCAATCCTTATCCCAGTCTGCTGTTCCTACATGCTTCAAGAGGGCCATCATTGTTCCTGTTCCCAAGAAAGCTAAGGTAACTGAGCTAAATGACTATCGTCCCGTAGCACTCACTTCCGTCATCATAAGGTGCTTTGAGAGACTAGTCAAGGACCATATCACCTCCACCCTACCTGACACCCTAGACCCACTCCAATTTGCTTACCGCCCCAATAGGTCCACAGACGACGCAATCGCAATCACTGCACACTGCCCTAACCCATCTGGACAAGAGGAATACCTATGTAAGAATGCTGTTCATCGACTACAGCTCTGCATTTAACACCATAGTACCCTCCAAACTCGTCATTAAGCTTGAGACCCTGGGTCTCGACCCCGCCCTGTGTAACTGGGTCCTGGACTTCCTGATGGGCCGCCCCCAGGTGGTGAGTGTAGGAAACAACATCTCCATCCCTCTGATCATCAACACTGGGGCCCCACAAGGGTGCGTTCTCAGCCCTCTCCTGTACTCCCTGTTCATCCATGACTGCGTGGCCATGCACGCCTCCAACTCAATCATCAAGTTTGCAGACGACACTACAGTGGTAGGCTCGATTACCAACAACGACGAGACGGCCTACAGGGAGGAGGTGAGGGCCCTCGGAGTGTGGTGTCAGGAAAATAACCTCACACTCAATGTCAACAAAACAAAGGAGAAGGCGCAACAGCGCCTTTTCAACCTCAGGAGGCTGAAGAAATTTGGCTTGTCACCAAAAACACTCACAAACTTTTACAGATGCACAATCGAGAGCATCCTGTCGGGCTGTATCACCGCCTGGTACGGCAACTGCTCCGCCCACAACCGTAAGGCTCTCCAGAGGGTTGTGAGGTCTGCACAACGCATCACTGGGGGCAAACTACTTGCCCTCCAGGACACCTACACCACCCGTTGTCACAGGAAGGCCAAAAAGATCATCAAGGACAACAACCACCCAAGCCACTGCCTGTTCACCCCGCTATCATCCAGAAGGCGAGGTCAGTACAGGTGCATCAAAGCGGGGACCGAGAGACTGAAAAACAGCTTCTATCTCAAGGCCATCAGACTGTTAAACAGCCATCACTAACATTGAGTGGCTGCTGCCAACATACTGACTCAAATCTCTAGCCACTTTAATAATGAAAAAATGTATGTAATAAATGTATCACTAGCCACTTTAAACAATGCCACTTTATATAATGTTTACATATCCTACATTACTCATCTCATGTATATACTGTACTCTATACCATCTACTGCATCTTGCCTATGCTGTTCGGCCATCGCTCATTCATATATTTTTATGTACATATTCTTATTCATTCCTTTACACTTTTGTGTATAAGGTAGTAGTTGTGGAATTGTTATGTTAGATTACTCGTTGGTTATTACTGCATGGTCGGAACTAGAAGCACAAGCATTTCACTACACTCACATTAACATCTGCTAACCACGTGTATGTGACAAATAAAATTTGATTTGATTACTCTGAAATATGACTTTATTACTCTGAAATATGACTTTATTACTCTGAAATATGACTTTATTACTCTGAAATATGACTTTATTACTCTGAAATATGACTGTAATCTAAACAAATAGAAGGGAGAAGAAGTGTAACCAAACTGTAACTGATGCTCTGTCTGAATAACATCAAATGAAACCCATGAACAACTGAATGAATCACCCCATTACAAGACTGAAATAAGACTTCAGACTGTTCAAAACGTAGCGCTGGTACAGTAGTTAAAACTAGATCAGTGTTAGAGAGAGAGCGTTCGTTCAGTCATTGTCATCATGATTGTTTTGTTGAAATAATGTTTTTATAATGTTGCTTTGYTGGAATGATTCCACAATTTAAATTCTTGAACACAGGAAACCGATAAACTCTCTAAAACTCTGTATTAGAACATTTTCAAATGTTTTCTGCATTTAATCACGTAAATCTATTTTCACTTCGGTGGTTTTAAATAATTGAAGTTCACCCACAAAATTGYTTTTATGATATCTCAGTGGATTTTGCATGTGATATAATTGTCACCTGAGTGSCATACAATTGTCTTCCTTATTTACTTTAACCGGTCTTCTTGAGGAGGCGTTGTTGGTTTTTCTGTTCCTGCCGGGATCTAAACACAAATATACGCAATTCTGTATGATAATTCTTAGTGTATAATGGCATTTGCCACTTTTTATGTGGATGTTTGTATTTACTAATTGTGTATTGCTTTGTTATCATGGCTTTTGAAATGGACCGCCTACCTGGTGGGTGGGGATGCTAGTGTTAATGAAGGTTCATTAGTACCTGTGTGTGTCTTGTCGAGACTCTGTGATGCTAACTATCTGCCCTCCACTGGCTACGTGAAACACAGCTCGTCTCTATAGTACTGTAGCATAGAGCGCAGGACCGCACAGGTCTGACCTTTCTGTGATGGATTTATCTGATGCGTCTAATCATCCACTTCAAAGTGACGTTGTAGTGCGTGTAACGGAGGTGGTTCGGTGAACTAGGCTCTCTCCCATCAGTAACCTTTTCTGACCCCAGAACACTGGTGTCACCTCTGCAAGGTCATTTCTAGGCTTTAGGTCAGTGGGCTAACACCGTAAATTGGTGTGCAGGAGACCCACATTGGTTCAAACCCATTTGGTACCACATATACCAGGCAAGTGTTAATGAAGGTTAATTAGTAGCTGTGTGTGTGAACAGAGGAGTTGGGGGTTGATAGTGGCAGGAGGGCAGGCAGGCCTCATACTGATACCTTTGAAAGGTGGAATGATCTTGGGTTACGGTTATACCTAGAGTAGCTTGTGGACAGTGGTATCCACAATTTTATTTTTATTTAACCTTTATTTAATTACATTGAAGTGTGTGTGTGTGTGTGCGTGCGTGCGTGCGTGCGTGCGTGCGTGCGTGCGTGTGCGTGTGTGTTTAGTACCAAAATTATACCAGCTGCTTTGTAAACATTAAGCACACGCGTTGTAACTGCCTCCGTTAATGGAGTATAGGTTGGATGATTTTTTTGGGACACTTTTGGTACAGATGTGCCTTGTCGAAACGCTAAAATTGTCTTTGAAACAAGCTCTACTCAGTGGCTGGATCTACCAGCAGCAATGGAGCATTAACGATCCATTCCCAGTTCCTGGACGGATTTCTCTTAGTGAACATTGACTGTCGCAACATGAATGGAAACAATTCCAGACTCTAAACTGCTCCTGGAGAAAACAAACTTAGTCTCCTCTGGAGATCCATGGAAATGGATGGGGCTTTCTACAGGGAAATGGATGGAGATCCAGGGAAATGTATAGAGATCCAGGGAAATGGATGGAGATCCATGGAAATGGATGGATATCCAGGGAAATGGATGGAGATCCAGGGAAATGGATGGATATCCAGGGAAATGGATGGAGATCCATGGAAATGGATGGATATCCAGGAAAATGGATGGAGATCCAGGGAAATGGATGGAGATCCAGGGAAATGGATGGAGATCCAGGGAAATGGATGGAGATCCAGGGAAATTGATGGAGATCCATGGAAATTGATAGAGGTCCAGGGAAATGTATAGAGATCCAGGGAAATGGATGGAGCTTTACAGGGAAATGGATGGAGATCCAGGGAAATGTATAGAGATCCAGGGAAATGGATGGAGATCCATGGAAATGGATGGATATCCAGGGAAATTGATAGAGGTCCAGGGAAATGTATAGAGATCCAGGGAAATGGATGGAGCTTTACAGGGAAATGGATGGAGATCCAGGGAAATTGATGGAGATACATGGAAGTGGATGGAGATACAGGGAAATGAATGGAGATCCAGGGAAATGGATGGAGATACAGGGAAATGGATGGAGATACAGGGAAATGGATGGAGATACAGGGAAATGGATGGATATCCAGGGAAATGGATGGAGCTTTCTGGATGTGTCTTTCTACAGGAACTCCATCGTTTCTGCAAAACATCGGGACGGGAGACCCTTTGGTGCTGCACTCCTGAAATATGTTGTATAGATCCTGAGAATAGTGAATTCAAAAATAAAAGTATTTAAAGTGTGTGCTTAGCAGTGCAATTATACCAGCTGGTTTGTAAAGTGTTTTGTTTTTAAATAGCACCTGTTACATTCCCCCAATAAGCAACAAAAAATTGCTGCTCGACATGAAAAGAGAACAAATGAATCAMTGACAACCAAAACAAAACCAGGTGTGTTTTTAAAACAGGTTCTGAAGCTCATCCAYGGGGGYCTACTGAATGCTAGCCAAGCAAACMTGAGAAGGGTCTTAACACCATGGGTGCCCACTAGATTTGCTTGATAACAGATAAACTAGAAGAAATGAAATCCCCCACCCMAACTTAGGTTAGGGAGTGAAAATAAATGTGGAGTAAACCAAACAGGGAGACAARATAAAAGGCTTTGTGTTCACAAACTTAAAGAGGGAGAGTTAAACAGAAGTCTAGCTCTTCCAACATCTCTCATGCCAACTAGASCCTAAATACGGTAACACCTGTACAGTGACTAATGACTGACTAACGAGTTGACAGGTGCAACACATCCTGACCAATGAGGATGATTCCAATCAGGGCAAGCCACACCCAAACAGAACCAACCTCGRAATTGAAAATGAAATTGAACAAAACCCCAAAGCATATAACACTATCTGAATGGTGTAGTTACTGTTCCCATTCTCTGAGTGTGCTACTAAGGCCACTTGACATCAATTACTGCACTAGCAACATCCTCTTACTTTCACTAAAGTGGACTCTCACTGCAATTAATTAAATTGTACTGCCTGGTAGAGTGATCAAAATGATTGTTGAGAAGAATGCTGACTTAAATGATGATACATTCTCACCTTGATGAAACCTCCTATTGCTGTGCGTGTGTGTGTGTGTGCGTGCGTGTGTGCGTGTGTGTGTGTGTGTGTGTGTGTGTGGGACCTTCTGCTCCCTTTGCTTGACTTCACCTAACTAAACACCACAGTTTTGAGCTGACGAATGAATCCCATAAAATATCCCAGCCGGTACGGTTGGGGTCAGAACGAACGTGTTTTTTTAAAGGGTATTGCAGTTAATAAGAGGATAATATGCTGTGAGTTAACAGCACATGGCTTTGAGTGTTGTATTGACATGTTCACATGTCACAGAAGAATTCCCCCTCTAGTCTCTCTTCATCTGAGATGCTTCTTTCTCCAGTTTTTACCCTGTCAGATAGAAAGTATATATTTTCTTCAGAACAAACCCCACGTGCTACATACCRTGACTGTTCCTCAGCAGACCTACAGCCGTCCATCCCTCCTTGGTCGCTAGGACTCCCGAAGGGTTTCCTTCAAAGCACTGATTTAACTAATCTACGTATGAAAGTATAGTAAGGGAATGTTCTTTTAAAAGCCTCCTGAGTGTTCATTAACATAAATAATTCTGTCGTATTGACACCTCTGAAAATTTAAAAAACAGACATGGCTTCCAGGAGAGTCCGGGAGACTTCAGAGTTTTTTTTAAATGACCCATATCAGAAAACACAGTGCAAAAGGCAGACAGACCGTCAGACAGGTTTAGAGCACATTGGGGATTATAAATGTAAAATATGAATAAAGTAGTGGGGTTTTGGAAACAGTCTGTATATATGTAGGAGTTGTTACAGAAGATCTGTATGGTTAGCAAATTGTTGAGGCTGACCTAAACACTCTGATCTGTCCAGGTATGAGATGGGACACCCACCCAAAGCTGACCTCCTCCGTGTCCTAAGCGCTAACCCTAACCTCTAGTCCTATTTCTAACAGATTCTATAACTCTCCCTCTCTGTTCCTTTCTCAGGTACGAGATCAGAGACACTCACCTGGTTGAGGAGAGCGTTCTGGAGACCCTGAAGATCAAAGCTGACTTCCTCAACTTCAAGCCCCGCCCCTTTAACATGCGWGAGTTCYACGACCGGACGGGCCATGACATCAAGGACATGCTGCTGTCATGCTACTACCGCGGGATGGAGTGCAGCGCTGAGGACTTCACTGTGGTGAGTGAGACAATGGTGCATGTGAAGACTATACATACCTGCATAACTGGCGTTATAGGCTCCCATAGATACGTTTCTCTGGGATGCTAAGCTAGTTGCTGTCATGCTACTACTGCAGGGTGGAGTGCAGTGCTGAGGACCTCACTGTGGTAAGTCACAATAAAGACTGCAAATGTTTTAAAGGTGCTACGCGTAGTTTTTTGTTTGTTTGTTTGTTGAATTTTTGCATTGTAATTTTAGAAAATGCCCATAATTTATCTGCAGTAATAGTGGAATGATCGTGTTTCACCCGCCAGTGTTGTGATTGACTGGGATATTCGCTTATTGCTTTCTCCCGCCGGAGCGGCGTCTGTTGTCACAATGGGAAAGCTGTTTTGACTTTGTGGCTGTGTTATCTAGTGGAWATCGGGTCAAGCGGCCAATGTAGAAATCACTCTGTCATTTCCTGGTTGCTAAAATTCTACACTGTTYGCTCAATTTCAGTTAATGTGAGAAAACAATCACTGAATAGTGTAGGGAATCATTCTACCATCTAATTGCTATGAAATATATTTTTAATAATATATTTTCAATGGACCAAAACCGATCTAAAAAGGCTCAAGCCCGAGTCTCTGCCATGTTACGAGGAAATGGAATGCGTGGAGATTTGTTTTGAATGTAGCCTAGTGCTGTTGCAATTCACYTAGCTTCTGCATAGGGGACACATTCTGAGAAATTCTATATGTAGCACCTTTAATGTTTCTCTGTGATGCTAAGCTAGTCATTCTCTGTGATGCTAAGCTAGTCATTCTCTGTTATGCTAAGCTAGTCATTCTCTGTGATGCTAAGCTAGTCATTCTCTGTGATGCTAAGCTAGTCATTCTCTGTGATGCTAAGCTAGTCATTCTCTGTGATGCTAAGCTAGTCATTATCTGTGATGTTAAGCTAGTCATTGTCTGTGATGCTAAACTCGTTATTCACTGTGATGCTAAGCTAGTCATTCTCTGTGATGGAAAGCTAGTCATTATCTGTGATGCTAAGCTCATCATTCTCAGTGATGCTAAACTAGTTATTCACTGTGATGCTAAGCCAGCTGCTGTTCTGCAATTACAGTGGTGATTGGCAATGAAAGCATGTGTAGTGGAAGTGGTTCAGGGATGTCCTGGAGACTTGTGTTAGCTCCCTGGGGCACTTACTTTGGCCTAACACAGTCTTATGGCAGGCTGTATTGTGTAGGGCAGATATGACTGCCGCGGGGTGTATTGTAGCACTGAGGACTTCACTGTGGTGAGTCACCATGTAGCATGTGTAGCATCTGCCCTCCACTGGCTACGTGAAACACAGCTCGTCTCTATAGTACTGTAGCATAGAGCGCAGGACCGACAGGTCTGACCTTTCTGTGATGGATTTATCTGATGCGTCTAATCATCCACTTCAAAGTGACGTTGTAGGGCGTGTAACGGAGGTGATTCGGTGAACTAGGCTCTCTCCCATCAGTAACCTTTCCTGACCCCAGAACACTGGTGTCACCTCTGCAAGGTCATTTCTAGGCTTTAGGTCAGTGGGCTAACACCGTAAATTTTGTCCCACATTGGTTCAAACTCATTTGGTTCCACATAGACCAGGCAACTCGCTCCTGCTTTTTGTCTGAGTAGGATATTACAGTGAGAAATATTGCCGTCTGCTCCAATATATTTAAAGTGATGCTACAGAGGTTTTGTATAATTTCAGCACGTAGTTTTGAAAGTAGCGCTAAAGAGCCAAAACTGGTCCAGGAAAATTGTGTACAACTTCATCAGTTTCGTATGATATGTCTCTAGGGCTGTCAAATGATTAAAATAATTGATCGCGATTAATCACATGATTTTCTGTAGTTAATCATGATTAATAAAAAAAAAATATTTGCTCAAATTTGGCCCTAAAGAAAGATTTTTTCATTTATAAAAGCAGTGCATTGAGTAATAGGCACACTATGCTTTGATTGTAAGGGACAGAAACACAAAATAATCTGTTAATGGCATTTTCACCAGAACATAAACCTGCCACCATTCACTTCAGTCCTCCTGTTACTTCCCACTGAGCCAGCTGCTCAGACAAACAAGTGTGTTGACATTTTCAGATGATAAAGCTTCTCTTTTGTTCTTTGCGATATGCCCAGAGAGTGAAAACAACCTCACACAAGGTACTGTTGTGGCAAGTGTTACCAGGTAGCTGCGTGCAATGCAGACCAGCCTGTTGTAGGGCCTTGGCGACAGACGGGCGGCTCAGACGGCGCTGGACAGACGGGCGGCTCAGACGGCGCTGGACAGACGGGCGGCTCAGACGGCGCTCAACTGACGGGCGGCTCAGACGACGCTGGACAGACGGGAGACCCTGGCGGCGCTGGACAGACGGGAGACCCTGGCGGCGCTGGACAGATGGGAGACCCTGACGGCGCTGGACAGACGGGAGCACCAGTAGTGAGGAGACGGGGAGACAGCCTGGTGCGGGGGGCTGCCACCGGAGGGATGGTGCGTGGAGGTGGCACCGGATAGACCGGACCGTGGAGGCGCACTACAGGTCTCGAGCACCGAGCCTGCCCAACCCTACCTGGCTGAATGCTCCCCGTAGCCAGGGCAGTGCGGCGAGGTGGAATAACCCGCACTGGGCTGTGCTGGCGAACCGGGGACACCATGCGTAGGGCTGGTGACATGTACACCGGCCCGAGGAGACGCACTGGAGACCAGATGCGTAGAGCCGGCTTCATGGCACCTGGCTCGATGCCCACTCTAGCCCGGCCGATATGCGGCGCTGCTATGTACCGCACCGGGCTATGCCTGCGCACCGGGGACACCGTGCGCATCTCTGCATAACACGGTGCCTGCCCGGTCGCTCTCTCTCCACGGTAAGCACGGGGAGTTGGCTCAGGTCTCCTACCTGGCTTAGCCACACTCCCCGTGTGCCCCCCCCCCAATAACTTTTTTGGGCTGCCTCTCTGGCTTCCAGCTGCGCTTTCGTGCAGCCTCCTCATACCGCCGCCTCTCCGTTTTCGCTGCCTCCAGCTCAGCTTTTGGGCAGCGATATTCAACAGCCTGTGCCCAGGGTCCCTTGCCGTCCAGAATCTCCTCCCAGGTCCAGGAGTCCTGCGATCGCTGCTGCTGCTGCTTCTGCCCGTTACCACGCTGCTTGGTCTTAGTTTGGTGGGTGGTTCTGTAACGGAATTCGTCCTCCTCATCTGACGAGGGGTAAGAAATGTCAAACCAATGCGCAGCGTGGTAAGTGTCCATAATGTTTTAATAATAAAACTGAACACTGAAACAAAAAACAATAAACCGACAAACGAACAGTCCTGAAAGGTGAAACGCAAAAACACTAAACAGGAAATAACCACCCACGAAACCCAGGTGAAAAAAGGCTACCTAAGTATGATTCTCAATCAGAGACAACTAACGACACCTCCCTCTGATTGAGAATCATACCAGGCCAAACGAAAAAACCAACATAGACAAACGAACATAGATAACCCACCCAACTCACGCCCTGACCACACTAAAACAAAGAAATAACAAAAGAACTAGGGTCAGAACGTGACAATCTCATTGATTTATAAAGACCAGTCTCCGTGCTTGTTTCAGAACAGTGCGAAATGGTGCTAAAATAGTTATAGGCCATTGCTTTGAATCCTATTGCTTATAGCTTCAATATGCTGTTTAAATAAACAAGACCTGCACCACTTTTCATAGAACATTACTCAACACTAGTGAGACTCATGGTAGGCCTACAGTATATCAAAAAATATGAYGTKACTCTCCGCCAATAATTACRTTTTGTTGAAGAACCTTTGGCAGCGATTACAGCCTCAAGTCTTCTTGGGAATGACGCTACAAGCTTGGCACGCCTGTATTTGGGGAGTTTCTCCCATTCTTCTCTTCAGATCCTCTTAAGCTCTGTCAGGTTGGATGGGGAGCGTCGCTGCACAGCTATTTTCAGGTCTCTCCAGAGATGTTAGATMGGGTTCAAGTCCGGGCTCTGGCTGGGCCACTCAAGGACATTCAGAGACTTGTCCCGRAGCCAGGATTTCATCAAGGATCTCTCTGTAATTTCCCTCTATCCTGACTAGTCTCCCAGTCCCTGCCGCAGAAGAACATCCCCACAGCATGATGCTGCCACCACCATGCTTCACCGTAGGGATGGTGCCAGGTTTYCTCCAGACGTGACGCTTGGCATTCAGGCCAAAGAGTTCAATCTTTGTTTCATCAGACCAGAGAATCTTGTTTCTCATGGTCTGAGAGTCCTTTAGGTGCCTTTTGGCTAACTCCAAGCGGGCTTTCTTGTGCCTTTTCCCRAGGAGAGGCTTCTGTCTGGCCACT
This sequence comes from Salvelinus sp. IW2-2015, assembly GCF_002910315.2. Lineage (NCBI taxonomy): Eukaryota > Metazoa > Chordata > Actinopteri > Salmoniformes > Salmonidae > Salvelinus > Salvelinus sp. IW2-2015. The sequence continues at coordinate 47,011,362 of NC_036851.1, read as the reverse complement.
CTACCATAAAGGCCTGATTGGTGGAGTGCTGCAGACATGATTGTGCTTCTGGGAGTTTCGCAATTCAGTAGGCTACTGACGAGTCACTCGCCTAGTTAATTTAGGTGGAAAAAGTACCCTGTTGAAAATGACATAGCCGTCAGTTGACGCTAGTGGAAAATACTGTTGTGGACATTCCTCCATGTTGATGCTGGGCTCTACTATGAGCTACTCCTCTTCATCAGACTGACTCTGACCCCAACAAGAGGGCCGTTTTCTTATTTGGTGCCTATGACTGTTGTTCAGTCATAGACTGTGTCTATGACTGTTGCTGTTCAGGATGCTGTTCAGGTTGCCGTTCAGGATGCTGTTCAGGTTGTTGTTCAGGATACTGTTCAGGTTGTTCAGGTTGCTGTCAACTCTCTAATACAACATAGAGACAACATCATATCAGCCCAACAATTACTACTGGGACCGCCCATACATTTTTTTCAGCTAAAAGAATTACATTATGCCGTATACCGTGGTCTGTCCTGTCTGTTTGTCTGTCTTGCGCCATGTGAACACTTCCTGTAAAGGGCCCAATAGTGTGACCGAAGTCTGTTTGTGTGTGTCTCTTCAGCTCGACAAAACGAAGTGGGGATTATACCACCCAATCAAGCAGAGCCGGTAAGAAGCAGTCTGGCAACGAGTGCAGGGGACTACGAAGAAGGAGAATGGTGAGGAGGAAAGGGAAGGAGGGGAGAGGAGGATCCGCAGGAGAGAGAGGAGGTTACAGTGAAGGGAGAAAGAGGGAGGGAAGAGGAGAGGGAGAGGAAAGGGGTAGAGAGGGAGGAATAACGGTATAGAGAGAAAAAGAAGAGAGGGAGAAGAGCCGTGTCCGGACCGTCCAAGAAGTTGCCGAGGAGACCATGAAATAAGACGGTGACACAACAAAGATCAGGGCCGGGATGACGTTCCGCCGCCTGTGTTGTTGCGATTTATTTAAACATCACACGTCCCCGACGGCGTTCGAGCCGAATGTTGTAAGAGGAAGATAAGAGCACAGCGCGTGGACACTCGCCGTATCACCATCGTCCCATGGGTAGCAAAGCCGTGCACGTAACCACAAAAATGAGCAAGTTCTCATCGCTGCCAGTGATTTCCACTTGGAACAGTTTGCTGTAGGGCTTAGTATTATCTCCTTTTTGGCAGTTGATTTAACACAAGTTAGGTTTGGTACAGCTTCTTTTAGAATGATGAAAGATAGGTCTACAGCACCATCGTCACACTCGTGTCCACGCTCCTGCTCCGACAGCGTGCCTTGTTCTCTATCTTTTCCTACTTCCAGAGACATCCAACTCTCCATATAATTCATTTTCTGTGCAATTTGAAAATGTAGAATGTTGGTCTTGAGATCTGAGCCTCTTACAATATCTCCGTTAGTGACACACATCAGGCTCCAGCCTATGTTGAGAGCTACACTCCCTAGAGCCTCTCGGGAATGTCAACTGACTATAATATCGATTAAGCACTTTCTAATAAATTTAAGTCCAAGCGTTAATTTTGTGTGTTGGGAACAGCCACCTTCAGCTCCTTAAAATATTTGGGTTACAAAGATAGCAATCAAACCAATTGGGGGCAGATTGATTCTTCCTCATCACACTAACACTGCACAAGAGTGCACAACCTGTCCTATATGCTGTTCAACAGTTCTACAATACTTTAAGTAATTGGCTAATTCTCTATCCTGCCAAAAAGGAACACCCAGTCGTCACCGGACACGTCACACCATTCATCTTTTTTCATTTACGCATTATCCTTATCAATCGCCTTTTTCGCGCCAAAAACCAAATCTAATTGTCTTCCTCCGATCTTACTCTGTACCCAACTAGTGTTATATAAACAAAACCAACTTGTGTACACAGGGTGCAAGTACCAAAGCAAAACTGTCCCATCGTTTCACTGCTAAACTCCGACTGACTCGCTGTTATGTTAAGAAGCGGGATCGATTGCCACGGAGCAAGTAAGATCTCACATGTACGCTTGTTAGTCACAGTTTCAATGTGGGTGGGTAATAATATCCATCATGTCAGATTGCCCGCTTTCCAGTTCCCAACACGAGAGAGGTGTTTCTTCTTCTACTATTCTTTCTCTTCTTTTTTCTGCAACAAACGATCTCATAAAAACACAGGTCAAAATAAAAAGGATAAAAGTTATGAAGCCTCACGAGTCAATTTATCCCGACAAGAGATGGCGGTGAAAATCACAGAGAGGAGTTGTTTTAAAAAAAGTTGCGCGAGGTTTTGCTCGCACAGTGCGACAATCGATGAGACTAACTAAGTTGCTGTTGAAGACAGAGTATTCAGATGGAATTGGGCTTGTAGTCTGGCTTTGTTACACTCCTTCTTCCTCCCACCTCTCTATCACAACGGTTGCCTGGGACTCTATTCTCAATCGCATCTTTTCTGCTCCTCCCGAGGTGTTGTAGGCTGCCACGTATTCGTGTGGATTAGCTCCTTATTCCTTGTGTTCGATATGATTTGCTCAATGGATTAGTATGAGATTACGAATGTTAGTGGTTTGTTGTTTGAGTTATGAGTCGTGTTGTGGGGATGATATGTTTAAGTCACATTAGGCCACCACTCTCATAAACAAAACGACAAAACGATCAAAAAATAATTACCACGATCACAACAGGCGAAACCCTGAATTTTTTATATCTACCATACAAATTATATCACCGCGCACGATACTCGCTCCTACCACGTTCCACACTGATCACCTTCCTGCCTGCTCCCCAGATACCTACACATATACATTATTATCGAGAGCAAATACGAGGGGAGTCTTGCGGTGTAGAGACTTCAGTCTTGGACATTCGTCTCTCACCCTAACATTATGTGTTAAGAGAAGGAGGTCATAGAACGTGTTTCTTATGTAGGTACTTGCGAAAAATATATGATGGGTCATTGCCGCCGACGCCCAAACGTACGACACAGAGGGTGCGCACTGAGAGGAGCTCAATCCTTTTCGTGCACCTCCGCCTATCATATTACATTCCCGCTCTCCTCGAAAGACATAGTGTTTCTTGGCCCACAGATTTGATTGAAAACACTCAACAAACAGGGTGTCCGATTTCAGTCATTATAAGTATAATGTGGATGAGAGTCCGCACCCACATTACCAGGAAAAGCAGAGACAGTAACACCTTTCAGCAGGAAGTTGGGTACTCGATGCGAAATAGTGTTGTATGACGACTGATTTGAAGGTCCATTGTACGCTTCACATCAACTGACCATTCTCAACATAGATATCCGTTTATCTCAGAGAATTAGCACAGAAAGACCCACATCAGTCTTAAACAATCACATCGTAAGAGCCCCTCTAATCCCAGGTAAGAAACCCATTCCAGCAAAGGAGCAAACAAGTTCCATCAACGTCAATTACTTAAAGAGTCCAAGACTTAAGCGCGTCAAGCCCTGGGTGGTGCAGTGTGACGGTTTGGGGATGCTGTTGCTGGCCAATGACAGGAAAGCAACCTCCCGTATGGGACCGGACTTGCCTTAATAGAAGGACTCATGTAATCAACAACTCCTGCTTCCTGGTGAGTTATCAGACGACATTGCTACCGCATTACGGAGATAATGTCCAGTGCCAATTTCACATCGCCGCTTCGTGAGCTGAAGCGAAGTGCCACGCGCTGCTGGACCATCTTCGAGGAGCCATGTATATCAACGTTTTGATTGACTCAAGTGTCAGATATCAAACTGGCATAAAGTGTTTCTCATCTGTATTATTGCCATCCACATGAATACTTCAGTGATAACCACCAACACTTGAGAAACCCTTACCATGATTGATAGTCTCTAAACAGTGTACACTCATGTCTTGTTACCGCCTATATACCCCGACAGCCCTGAAAGTACCCATAAAACATTATGTCAAGTGTCAATTTAGATATAGAAGTAATATATATTATCAAAACTTATGTTTACATTATATAAACCTAAAGTATAAATAAAAAATCAATGATTAAATAGTGTAAGTAACCACGGACATTGAAAAAATTAAACATGTAACACCCGGTAGGCATCCAATATACCACCCAGGTGGTCGCGTACATCGGTAACCAGGTTCCAAGGTGTACGTGCGTATGTGAGTTACAAGACCACTTCAGTCACATAGAAAGAAAGATGGCCGTTACAAAAGCTACACAAAATGTGTTTGAGGGATCATGGGCACCTTAGTCAGAGAGTCCAGACCCTATATCGTCTACCCTCTCAATTGAGAATGTTGTGGCAGGACTTGAAAAAACGAGGCAGTTCCCATCGAATGTCACGCTGTGGTTAACAGCAGTTTTCTGCAGTGGACCCCGGTTAACGTGGGCGGCCCTCCAAATATCTGTTTATCTTGGTATTCCACTCCAACAATTGAGAGACCTGATGACAGGCGAGACCACTTCATACTTGCATTTCCCTAGCGCAACTTCACAGGAAGATAAGAAGCATTGTTTGGCGAGGTTATTGGGCAGTTCAGTATATCTTGCAGCTCCCTTGATTTAAAGCATTGACAACACTTCAGACACGAATCGCATACTGTAAGTTACTTCCGTTTGAGAGTCTCTGCTACCTATCGAAGGATGTGGCGCCAGAAAAAGTATGTTTATCCCAGATCATTCAAATTTCCCAACAATGTGCCTACCTGTTTCCTTGTTATCTACACTCTTCGCATGCAACACCAGGGGCATTAAATGTGAGCAGGATTGCTATGCTGACTCTCTACTACACTTTGTCTCTTCTTATATTTGAACTATATATATCAGAAATTGTAACGAGAAATGGCTATTATACCGTGCGTAATTGTCTTGAATTGGTTATTCACCTGTTTTGAATGAAGTTCAAGTAATCACCATTGCAACTAATCGCATCCATAGTGAGAATAGGAACGAGTAGAGCGAAGAAAGGGAGTAGGAGCATGCGCACGTTTTTCAGGATTGAGTGAATACAAAGTTCATGGAATAGTGCGAGAGGGGCTAGCATAAGTGTGTAAGGGTTGTCTGAGAATGCGCTAGTGTATATATTCCAAGGGGAGGCAGGATAAAGTCCTTAAACAACAAATATGCAAAAGTTTATGGAGCTAAGAGAGAATTTCTTGACCAAATTGGGGGTGGAAATACTTTTCAATACCCACACTATAGACAAGACTGAGAGCTATAGAACTAGGAGAAGTAATGGGTTTGAGCATAGTGTGGCATCAACTGGAACAGATAACAAAGCAGACGTCACTGAGGTAAAAAGGGATGTTTTAAAGAAAAAGTGCACGCATGTCCCGCCAAGCACCACAGGACCCTTCTGAAGGATCAGAATTAAAAATTTTCCATGCAAGCTTAAAAGGTCATTTGAGAGCTAATACCAACTGAGCATATTGCTTGCAGTATAGGTTCAGAGCTCGTCAAAGTTCGCGGGCCGTGCTTCTGCGTAATCAAATCACCACTATGATCACTAGTTATTACATCGAACGTCGTACGATCTACAGGTTAGCTTTCCAACTCGGAGAAGGTATGAGGGTGGAGCTCGGTGTAACTTGCTACTAGTACGTGAGCATAAGAAGTACACACTACAGGTATACTTCTCTGAAGGTAGAGGTGTGTAGCCTCCTCTATATTTGGTCATATTAGCGAAAGTAATGAGAGGAGATAGCTTTAACAAGAGGCCTTTCATTTCACTGAAGGTCGGGCAACCCTAGGGTGTGCTCTATGCTACAGTAATCTATGTGGAGGACTTAACGTTGTTTGTTTGTTTGGGACATTACCGCGAGACTAGCACCCATGCGGAGGGGCACCTTAGCGCTCACTAGTAGGTAATGATTGATGCACCCAGGAGGTACACCAGGAACACTCCGAGAGAGCTGATTGCATAGTATTGTTTGTTTTCGGAACAGTACGAATCGCCACTTTTGAAACCCTATATGTTGTAACATGCCAATTGTATAACCAATGAGGAACTCTGGTCTTTTACCCACTTAATATATGTGGACTGTCGCACATCACGTTAATAGATTTGACAAGATACCCAGTCATAAGCAAGTGTTTTCCATACAGACGCCCCTGCGCCTCTCTCAATTCTGCTTCGTGCTGGAAAACCAGACTTATTCTCCAGCGTACCAATCTGTTTCCATGTAGCACAATGGAAGAAAACTCGAACAACCTATAATCTGGAACTCAGAATGCGGATTAAACTGTGACATGAGGGCTAACGAAAAAGACGCGCACGAAGGGTTGATAAGACAAATATTAGAACTGCGAGGACAGGCAAAATGGGAGAGCTTCTCGCAGTCTTTTCCAACTATCAGAGTGAGAACATTAATCGGTGTATCCTTTTGTGTAGAAATAACATTATATCATTCCATACCTACAGATTACACACCTTACCACGCTCAATCAATATGAAAATATGGGGTAAAGACACCCTCTGTCCATTTCGAGCTTCACTCTCCGCTCGTCCGGTGGAGGTACTGGCCTGCTAAATCCCGTTCTGACTGTAATGAAAAGCAGGAAAGACACTGAACCGATCGCCTGAATGATAAACGGTGACGCTGAGGCGGTCCTTCCCACGGAAGATGTAGCCACCCCAAGTCAGCATGCGACAAGATTTCCTCCAAACAACCCATGTACCGAAAGTTTACACTACCAATACAACGCCTTTGGGCAATCTTTGTAGTTCATAAACAAGTGCTACCCAAAGATAACACGCGCCACTGCCCGATGTCCGCAGCACCTTCTCGCCCGAGCGAACTGGCCCATGGCACTATGTACCACCGTGCGCTCTTTTTTACTTATAGAAAATGAGAACAAATCGCACGCTTCTCTTAATTACAATGAGAGATCGATTGTCACAGAATATGTGCTCCCTAGCCACAACTAGAATCGGACCGTCAACAGATTGTTCCCGCTACCACAGGCCGAACAGCGGGTTTTGACCCGGACATTGTGACGATAGCCGGTACTAAGCGTGACGATACAAAAGCTCCGAGTACGAGCTAATGTGTGACGTATTAGGAGGAGCCCATACTACTTTAATTATATGTGAACACATCACGAGTCCTTACGAGAGTCTTCTACACATCATAATGACTGCAAGGGCCTAGAAGGTTGTTTTAGGTAAAAATCAGCAAGAGGCACGTTGCAAAAATTGGGAGGGCCATAACAAATGAGAGCAGACGGCGAGCCGGTCTCGCTGTTTTACTCGTATATGTCATGCCACGTCGAAACAACATGAATCTCATATGGAATCATCCCCAAAGCTGCTGGTGCATGCATAGGCATAGGGATGATCCAACGGTCTGTCCTTGCACCTCACAGAAACCAACTATCATACTGCCCATCGTCATGAAGAGATGCTCTGGGACGATAGCCGAACGGAAGAAGCAGAACGGCAAACTCACACGTCATTCACACCAAACTGTCCACCATCAGTCTTGAACACTCGAGGAGAAAGACTTCTAGTAGAAAGGGTGGGAGCACACAACACTCATGCAGGAGAGCCTGCAGAAGTAATAATGGAGCATCGCAATGACCGACAATCACGTTTAGAGATAATATAGCTGTGCCTGGTGTGGGTTGGTGATTGTGTGGTGTACGTGTGTGAGATAGAGTGTGAGTATGTGAGGCCATGGTCGCCTGATGGGTGTGTGTTGTGAGTGTTCCGTGTGTGGTGGTGTGGTGTGTTGTGTGTTGTGTGTGTGTGTATGTGTGTGTGTGTGTCGTGGTGTGTGTGTGGTGTGTGTGTGTGAAACATGGATGTGTGAGAGCTCGATTAAGGATGTGAGTGTGACCAGAGATGGTTGGTGCGTAGTGTGACTCCAGCGTGTCGCAGCTGTGAGTGTGACGTGTCCGACCGTGACAGTGTGGTTCGCTAGAAGAACTGTATTGAAAGTACCGATCACGCACGACATTCGTGAGAGTAGTGAAGTGTGACCGGTAAGTGTATGATGGCTAGTTAAGTTGTTGCCGGTATGAGAGTGTGAGATGTGGTAGGTGTGGTTAGTACAGCACGAGGTAAGTGTTTCAGTCGAGTGTGTGTAGTAGAGAGAGAAGTTAAACCAGTTCGTTGTGTGATGAAAAAGTCGTATTCATGTGAGTGTGAGCCTAATGACGACCATATTGGCCAAGAGATGGGCTCTGCCTTTGGTTTAATATTGTAAGCTGTAAGATATCTCTCAACAATTGAAATTAAAACTCGATTAGTGCTAATATGATCATCCTTCTTCTCGTCAGCTAACTTGCAGGTTACTTTGAACAGGTAATCATTTGATCTAGAGAGAGACGCAGTAGCTTTTATTATTCCGCTATCAGCTCTAGATAATGCGCTCAGCACAGTAGCCAGCTTGACTGTTTGCGTGTCCTACCCGTGTTCTTTTCTCCGCTTACCCGAGGCATTGAGCCTTCCGCCCACGTCCTGTCGTTTATTCCCCTCGCATTAACCCGGCTTGTGCAGGGATGTCAAGCAGAAATCTGCAGAGACTCGAGGACCTTTATGAAGAATCGTGGTGTTGTCTAGCGCATATATTACACTACACCTGCATTTGAGTAAACCGCTGGACGAGCAAGAAAGCCCCACCTATTGTCAGCAAGAATTATTCCCCCGACACAGACCGCTCATCGTATGTTATACAGCTTGCCGCACAGACCTACTTCTTACTGGCAAGAGTCGGTATAAATGGAACGTGGTGCCTCTTAACAATGCAATGCATAGACCTTATTAAAGTGGAGATATTCCAGTTGGCTGCATTTATTCCTTCATACGAAAATAAACACGCCTTCCCTAAGTACAAGGGAAACAGACTTTCTTTCCCCAATGTCAATCCAGGTGTGATTCAACGTGCCTCACCATAAACGGATGGGAGTCGTCCCAGTTTAGTTCAGTTTTCAATAAAATTAAACTTGTCCTTGTCGTAAAAAACCTATGAAATGCCTGGTAAATCACAAAGCGGAAATCTCTAAAAGAAGTACGTATCTCTCTGCAGCAGCATCCGTAGCACCATCCACTCATCATCACCAGGTGTCACAAAAAAACCCCTTTTGACTGCTTGATGCTCAGAAGATTTTGCAAGCGCCTTAGATGACCTCCTCCACTTTTTGGGAGCGCAGAGCCACCTTCGAATTTGCGGTCTCTTGCGCTGACCTTCTGGACGTTTATATCAAAATTGGCATCCCCAACCCGAATCTACACCATGTCCACACGCGCCTCTCATCTCCCTAGGAGAGGGGGTGAACCACCTCCTAGAGTAAACTCTTTAATTGGGACATTAATAATAAACTGTAGTCGGACACTGCCGATGGTGGCGCAGTCCACTGCCTCGGAGCATCTTACATTGTATAGATTATTTTTTCTACCTATACAAAGGACCCTTGCCTCCCTTCAGCGCTCTCGAACGTAGACATACTGTGATTGTTTTCCCCTATGATAAGCTCCAATTCTTGTGAATTTACATTGTGGACCACTTTGCCAATTAGATAACACATTGATTGTTGAGACTTATTGTATTCAGTGCCTCTAAAACATTGAAGCCTATCGTCGTATGGCTATCCAAATTTACAAATGTATTCTTCCTTCTTTTTTTCTGGTCCTAATCGTCTCTCTTTGCTGCTCTTCACCTCTGTGTTGATAAGTGCTGACAATATGTTATATCAGGTTTTGAGGATATATCATTGTATAGACCTCTAAAAGAAGATTAATGTTCACGGTGGCCCATAACCTACGCGTTCCAGCATGTATGTAAGAGAGCTATCCTATCCATCCGTGCCACCAGACCATCCACGTGTGCTAGATAAGGTCTTTTTGACACTATATACATAGGTCATTTTGCCAGTGGGAGAGTTCCAAATATACCACGGAGTGTACACCTAAAAGATCGGCCGGGCAGTGTGCCTAGCTTCCGATTCTACCTTAACTTCTCGCAATATACTGATCACGAGTACGGACCGTGTAGTGTCCTATGGCCAGTTGCTCCTCTTCGGTTATCGAATACTTTTGTTTCTTGTTGGATGCATGGCAATTACCATAATGTCTGAGCATTTTGACTGAGCTTCTCCAACTTGTTATGTCGCTTTGAAAGAGTGTGCGGACTGGCCTCGCACTTTTGTATAATTAATATCACTAAGTATAAGTTAGCTCAAGCATTTCGTCGGTTGATATTTCTTGAACAATCAATAGAACCATCTCGCGCGCTAGCAGCCGTAGCAATATAAAAAAAACTCACTGGATAGTGCCTAGAAACAATGATGTCATAAATCTGAATTCCTAGACTATCACTTTTTATACACTTCGCTCCTAAGCATAGGTGTGTGTTCCAAAAATTGATTACGTGGCCTTCTCAGATATGGCCATATAGACACCATTTGGACTATGTGAACTGCGTGAGTCATGTGTTCTGTCTGCGGCATGCCATTGCGGCGGGAGGTGATGGAGGGACGCTCTAATCCACATATAATCGGACAGCACCTGCGCCATGAGCGGGGGGTGGTAAGACCACCACGGCACAATCTTACAAGCTCGCACGACAAGAGAGAGACTAGCTTTCTCCATAGGCTAGAATGCTTCTTGGCAACACCCACACCTCAAAAACGTGCATCAGTGTATGTTGCTGCTAATGGATTCGGATAGCCATCTATAAGTCCTTTCCCTGGAGGCCACACTGCTCGGTCAACATCCAAGGGTTGAAAAGCACCAACACCATGAGAACCAAGTAGAGAGCCTGATCTAAAGGCAATTGCCCAATAGACTGATAGTAGAAGGAGGAAGGTGAGGTTAGTGGATGGCGTGCTGTTGTATGACGTGGAATGTCGAGACTTGGACTGAAAAGGGGTAATGTTCGGCGCCTTTAAAACAGCCGCACAATTTGTCTGAAGAGACCCGGGATGCGTAACTGGCCTTTAACTAATTGTAATCGCCGCAACTCCCTGAACCCGCGCCAACACCCCACTCCGCAACCCGCGCCACTACCCTGAACCGGCCATCCTCGGAAACTGGCAGATTTTCGAGCATAGGATAGAGGTCACACTAAACCTATCAAAGGCGATGAGAGTTATGCACGTCTCTCACCGCCCTCGTTGATAATCTGATCTTGGGAGTATCTTCGACTAATCAACTTTGCCAAGTCTACATTGAAATAATTATCAAGAGCTAATCTTCTGGCGCCTGAAACACGCCAACTACTCATCCTGGAAATCAAAGGGCCTAAATCGCTTGAATAAAAACAAAAGCACACCTGAACATGGCATCCTGATAACAGAGCAACCTGAACAGCATCCATGAATTGGGCACTTCCTGACACCTGAACAGAACCTGAAAACAGCAAAACTTGAACAGCAAACGTCTGAAACACAGCCATTCCCTATGACAATCAGCAAGCCTGAACGGCATGCTCTGAACAGCATCCCTGAACAAACCCTGAACACAGCATCCTGAACAAACCTGACAGCAATATCCCTGAACAAGCGCAATTCCTGAAAACAACATGAAAAACACGCAATCCATGAAACAAACCTAGAAACAGCAGATCCCTGAAACAGCATCCTGAAACGGCCAACCTGAACA
>NC_036851.1:46994760-46999779 GCF_002910315.2 Salvelinus sp. IW2-2015 | reverse complement strand
CACACACTGTCACACTCACACACACACACACACACACACACACACACACACACACACACTTATTATTATAACAGTGTGATAATGATGATTATTACCTGCAGGGCTCCAGTAGTGTCTCCACCTTCTACAGTTTCTCCAGTTCAGCTGTGGTTGGCATGGTGATGTTGGTTTTCTGTTGGGCCAGAGCATCTCTCAGTGGTTGTTGGTTTCTGTGCACACCCTTGACCATTGCCAGAGTGGAATTCCATGTTATTGTGACGTCTTGTACGAGGGATTCTTTTTGTTGCCCATTTGCAACTTGCTGTTTTCCTAACTCTGCAGCATTTGGTGGGCTGTGTTTAAAATGCCCAACAACTCTCTGGCATTTGACTAGAGCATTGTCAAACCCGCTGTTCTGTAGGGACACTGTGACGGGCTTTTGACTAGAGCATTGTCAAACCCGCTGTTCTGTAGGGACACTGTGACGGGCTTTTGTAGGATGTGCACAGTGCAGGGCATGTCTTCAAAAGGCAGGTGTCTCGCAGCTGGAATCCTGTTCTGTGCACTGTTAGTGCCAAGTGTTGTAACTTTCTGTTAAATGTCGCACTGCTTTGCTACATCCGTGAAAGGCTCAGCGCACGTTTCAGCGTTCAGTGTCTTCTGCTTTCATTACAGTCAGAGAGAGAGAGAGAGTGAATGCAGTTTCCAATTTTCATTGACGTAGTGTTCTGTAGTTGTGTTYTACTCACCAAAGTCCGATGTTCTCCTGTGAGAGCAACAGCYGTTGCATGTTTCACCTTCTCCGCTTTCGTAGCCCTCACGTTTCCATTCAGTTAGTATATTGTTGTAACGATGATGAATCTGGAGGGTAAATCATACGTTGAGTTCATATGTAAAGAATTCCAATTGGTACAATATGTTACACATTTGTAAGTGCGATCTCTTTAAAATACAGCATTTCTCAGTCTGGTCTGTAAACTCTGTGAAGCTAGGTGCCCTCCGCTGGCTACATCAACACAGAGCATCCCTGTACTGTAGCATAGAGCACCAGACTCCACCTTCAGGATACCTGTAGTCTCTGTACTGTAGCATAGAGCTCCACTCTACCTTCAGGATACCTGTAGTCTCTGTACTGTAGCATAGAGCTCCACTCTACCTTCAGGATACCTGTAGTCTCTGTACTGTAGCATAGAGCACCAGACTGACAGCTCTGACCTCTGTGTATTACATGACCTTTAAGCTGTAATGGATTTATCTGATCCTCAGAAGGTCCTGTGGTGGAGCTGCACTTTAAAACATCCTTTTTACCTCAGTGTTGGTGCACTTTAAACCATCTTCTATATACAGTGCTGTGAAAAAGTATTTCCCCCCCTTTCTAATTTTCTCTTCTTTTGCATATTTTTGATACGGAATATTACCAGATCTTCAACCTAATATTAGATAAAAGGGAACCTGAGTGAACAAATAACACAACAATTACATACGTATTTCATTTATTTCATAAACAAAGTTATGCAACACCCAATGCCCCTKTGTGAAAAAGTAATTGCCCCCCTTACACTCAATAACTGGTTGTTATGCCACCTTTAGCTGCAATGACTCCAACCAAACTCTTCCTGTAGTTGCTGATCAGTCTCTCACGTCTCTGTGGAGGAATTTCGGCCCACTTTTCCATGCAGAACTGCAGCGACATTCATGGGTTTTCATGCATGAACTGCTCGTTTCAAGTCCTGCCACAACATCTCAATTGGGATTAGGTCTGGACTTCGACTAGGCCTTTCCAAAACTTTTTGTTGCTTTTTAACCATTTTCATGTAGACTTGATTGTGTAACCCTCGCACATTGACTCGTTACCGGTACCCCCTGTATATAGCCTCGTTATTGTTATTTTATTGTGTTACTTTTTATTATTTTTTACTTTAGTTTATTTAGTAAATATTTTTMTTAATTCTTTCTTGAACTGCATTGTTGGTTCAGGGYTTGTAAGTAAGCATTTCACGGTAAGGTTTGTTCACCTGTATTCGGTGCATGTGACATCAGTTGATTTGATTGGATCATTATCTTGCTGCATGGYCCARCWGCRYTTCAGCTTCAGCTCACAGACGGATGGCCTGACATTCTCCTKTRGAATTCTCTGATACAGAGCAGRATTCATGGTTCCTTCTATTAAGGCAAGTCGTCCAGGTCCTGAGGCAGCAAAGCATCCCCAAACCGTCACACTGCCACCACCATGCTTGACCGTTGGTATGAGGTTCTTACTGTGGAAGGCAGTGTTKGGTGTTCGACGGGCGTAATGGGACCTATGTCGTCCAAAARGTTATACTTTTGAATCATCTGTCCAAGATTCTTGATGATCATCCAGGTGCTTCCCGGTGCTTTTTGGCAAACTTGACTCAACTTTTTGGACGACATTGGTCCCATTATGCCTATACATTTTTTGGGGGTTATTTGTAAATTCAGGTTCCCTTTATCTAATATTATGTTGTCGTTAAAGATCTGACAACATTCAGTATCAAAAATATGTAAAAATAGAGAAAATCAGAAAGGGGGCAAATACTTTTTCACTGCACTGTTAGCTCATCGTTGGTGCACTGCACTTTAAAACACCCTCTTTACCTTGTCGGATTGGTGTGGCTCATATTTATCCTTTATTTGACCTGTGTTTATAGACGTTGCAGAAACACCTCTCTCAGTGGAATGAAGCAATCTGCATAAAGTAACACTGTCTTCTTCTGATGCTTAAAGTAAAACAGTAAAGTGATGTGAAAAGGGATGTGATGAATGGGGTCGTGACACGTTTCAAAATACTTGTTGACTTTGAGATTGGTGTCATTGCAGTAGTGAAGAGATCTGCAGTTCGCTTTCCGTTTGAATGAAGGCAACCAATTACCTTGATTTGGCTTGATATTATTGTCAGTGCTTCGTTGAGTGCTTCCCCTACTATGAATAAAAATACATTCAAATGAAATGATATGATTGATGTGAAATGCAAGGCACGCAGGTGTATCTTTCATCTAAGAGCTGTACCACTAACTTGTTTAATCAACTGCCAAAAGTATCAGCCCACATCAAGTGACCTGACATGACTTCCTGTGTCTGCTACAAGGATACCGCTGTGGCTCTCCTCTTCCTCCCTCTTCTCCTCTTCCTCCCTCTCCTCCTCTTCCTCCCTCTCCTCTTCCTCCCTCTTCTCCTCTTCCTCTCTCTTCTCCTCTTCCTCTCCTCTTCCTTCTCCTCACCTTCTCCTCTTCTATCCCTGCCTTTCACTGTCCCTCTGCTGAGGTAAAATCCCACAGTCTGAACCACACACTTCTCCCTATGGCCCTTAAAGTGTACTGCCAGGTACCATAATGTAATCTTTAGTCTGATGTATGGGTCCCAGTAGTAATGTGCTGATATGATGTGTCTGTGTTTGGTTGTGCTAACGGSGAATGTAAGGTATGGCTAACAGTTCAGCAGAGAGCACCTATGTGTCCCAAATGGCACCCTATTCCCTACATAGTTCACTACTTTTGACCAAAACCCTGGTCAAAAGCAGTGCACTAAAAAGTAGTGCACTTGTGTTAGTGAATGTGATGTGATTTGGGACGTTGGCCTAATGTTGTGGAAAGAGTCATCCTTTGCTGCCTAACCTATTCAGTATCCACTGGGGCTCATAGAAGCAGTGAAACTTCTGCATGCTTATGCAAATGTATGCGCACATGCACGCACGCGCACACACACACACACACACACACGCACACACACGTATAGATGTGTGGTTTTCAGTGTAAATCGATTCCATCAGCTTGAAAATTACAGCAACTGAACTGAAGAAAAATAAACTGTAACTGCAGGTTTCCTCCTCTTCGTCTGAGGAGGAGGTGTAGCAGGGATCGGACCAAGACGCAGCGTGGTAAGTGTCCATGTTTTAATATAATAAACTGAACATGACACAATACAAATTAACAAAGARAATCTAACCGAAAACAGTCCTGTGTGGCACAAACACTGACCCAGGAAACAATCACCCACMAAATACCCAAAGAACATGGCTGCCTAAATATGGTTCCCAATCAGAGACAACGATAAACACCTGCCTCTAATTGAGAACCAATCTAGGCAACCATAGACTTACATAAACACCTAGAATGAACACAACCCCATAAATCTACAAAAAAAAAACCTAGACAGTACAAACACCCTAGACGAGACAAAAACACACAAACCACCCTCGTCACACCCTGACCTAACCAAATTATTTAAAGAAAACAAAGAATACTCAGGTCAGGGCGTGACATAAACATATTAKTTGTTTTAATTTATCATTTTGTATCTGCTATCTTTTTTGTATGTTTTGCCCTTTCAAACTGTGTATACTTCTATATGATAGTAATTGTACTTTCCCTTTAGCATCAGTCCTCCATGTTGCTTGATGATACACGAGGCCAGTAGGTTTAAGTCTATATATAAATGTCCATTTCACGTCCTACTTAAAGCTWGCAGCAGCATTTTGGTGAAGTGGTCTCGTCCTGATTTATATGTCCTTGGATGTCTGTGTGGTCCATCCATCTCTCCTCYATAACCACTTGCACACTGACTTTGTTCATGAAACAGACAAGACACAYTTACATTCCCCTGATTCCCCTGATCACAGCCAACAAACATATTTTAYAGTAAGAATTAATATAATGAATTATAACAGAATAAAATATAATTAATTAATATTTTTCCCTCAACTTGAGTTTCACAGAACGTGTGGAACCGCTGTCATATAACAACAACATTTTATTGAGAAACAAAGCCCCTGTCCTCATTTTTAAGCCCATGTCCTCATTCGCTATAAAAGCATTAGAATCTTCTCTTTCCGATCGTGTAAAGAAATAACAAATCTGACCTGGATGAACCGTTGTCGGAGGGTTCTAGAAAGTACCTTTATTTCTCTAATCCAGGTTGGATGTGACCATCGCACTCGCTTCCTCTCCCTTCAAACTCCCCAGCAGTTATTTTGGCTGAAGACAGACTCCTAGCCATGTGATGTTTTTAAGTTAGAAACGTATG
>NC_036851.1:46985929-46988094 GCF_002910315.2 Salvelinus sp. IW2-2015 | reverse complement strand
AAAAAGCTTCTTTCTCTCAAATTCTGTGCACAAATTTGTTTACATCCCTGTTAGTGAGCATTTCTCCTTGTCAAGATACTCCATAACCTGCCACCAATGTCGTTTTAGGAAATTTGACGTTTCAAAGCCGGTCAGATGAAAGGCGGCGTTTATACGGAGGGACATTTAAATACATTACCACAATCATGACTGTCGGTTTGGCGGAAATAAAAGCACAGGTTTTGTTGCCGGCAATACCTTTCAGGTATAAGAAAAGGCAGCAAATAATCGCGGCTTGATTTGAAAGGGGTACTACACCACACACACACACACACACACACACACACACACACACACACACACACACACACACACACACACACACACACACACACACACACACACACAGACACACACACACACACACACACACACAGCGCTTGTTGTATTTTATTGTAGCTGTAGCTAGCTGTCCATGCTGTCTCTGTTTCTATGACATAATCACTTGTGTACACGTTATTTATACTGAAACAAAATATAAAACGTCAACATGCAACAATTTCCAAGGACAGAACTACACATTTTTAAATGGAGAGGAATAATACACTTTAAAGCATTTCTGTGAAGCTTTGTGATGGACAAGGAGAAGTTTGATGTCAGACAACAATAGAATGTTCAAACTTCTCCTTGTCAATCACAAAGCTTCACAGAAATGCTTTAAAGGTATTTATCCTCTCCATTTAAATGTGTAGTTCTGTCCTTGAGCTGTTCTAGTCGACTGATGTAGAACTGCTTTAGCATTTAGCCTGGGGGAACTTCCATCTCATTTAGCCTGGCGGAACTTCCATCTCATAGTTTAATCTGGATTTTGACAGGTAAATATCTACAGGCCCTTATATTAAGTGAACACATGGGTTAATACGCATTGTCAATAAAAGCCTTTGACATTTATGAAATGCTTGTAATTATACTTCAGTATTCCATAGTAACATCTGACAAAAATATCTAAAGACACTGAAGCAGCAGACTTTGTGAAAAYGTATATTCGTCTCATTTTCAAAACTTTTGGCCACGACTGTACATATATTTGGATAAAGAAATGAAATCACGCTTTTAGACTAAGCCAAAATTGCAGTGGTGTAAGTTTTATTTCTCCTAGTATCTCCTAAATATGGTGCGTTACGGTAATGATAAGCATGTGTATGTATTTCCAAAAGTCAAAGTGGACTTAAACGTTAAYAAACTTTTAAATCCTGTTTTATCCAAGGTCTTTACAGGTAATATTTATGTCTTAGGATGTCGATATTTGTGGTTGTAAGGTATTTTATATGTACAGTATTTCTGGACTTAATGGAATCTTATGGGCAAATGGCATAACACACTATAAAGCATCTTAATACGTGAGATATGGACCAAAAACTGTCTTGGGATAGTGTGAAAACAGATACACATATCTTTCTTTAAGTGGTGGGTTTGCTTTTTGCTGAAACACAAACTGCTGATTGTGGCTTAAAGTAAATGACATTGGGTTTATACACACCATTTTTATTGACAAACCCTACTTAAACAAATAACTGTTGTTTTACAAAAAAAATATAAATCAATAAGGTTAAAAAGTGGTCCTAATAATTAAATACAATTACCAACACAGCACACCCATTGGCTATAGATTAGAATTAGCTCATTATAATTACCCGAAATTAAGATTCTCATTACCGAAACTGACCTAAATATGATGTGGTAATGATAAATGTGTGTTTCGATAATGAGGCCCTTAGCTCAATGTGCAAATAATAGGAGACTGCTATTATGATTCAGCAAACGATTGACCACATCGTTAACTTCTACTTGGTACTCATCCCAGATCCGGGAGCACCCTCATCAGTAAAAAAGCTGACTAGCATAGCCTAGCATAGCGCCACAAGTAAATACTAGCATCTAAATATCATGAAATCACAAGTCCAAGACACCAGATGAAAGATACACATCTTGTGAATCCAGCCATCATTTCCGATTTTTAAAATGTTTTACAGGGAAGACACAATATGTATTTCTATTAGCTAACCACGATAGCAAAAGACCTTCTCTCTCCTACTCTCCTCTCTCTCTCACCCCCGTCTCGTCTCTCCTCTCTTCCCTCCCGTCTCCCCCCCCTCCCGTGCTCGTCCTCTCTCTCTCTCTCCCCT
>NC_036851.1:46950985-46976942 GCF_002910315.2 Salvelinus sp. IW2-2015 | reverse complement strand
CTTTCCCGTCTCTCACTCGCGTCCTACCCCTTTTAATCTCTCCTCCCTCCATCCTTCCCTTCCTCTGTTCTCTCGCCCTCCCCCACTACGAGGCATTTTCCAGGGGGCTTTTTACCTCTTTTACCTGTTAATGAAGAACAGCAGGAAAGAGAAATTAGCACCAATTAATATTAATCAGAGGCTGAGCGCTGGTGAAATAGTGCCCGCTGGAGATACAAACTGAATAAAAGATGACAGAAACACAGCACTGATTTCATTTCATGACCTTGTATTTAATCACAGAGGCAGAGGCATTACACGTTGAAAACTCATCCATTATTATTTGACCCTGCTGGTCATTTATGAACATTTGAACATCTTGGCCATGTTCTGTTATAATCTCCACCCGGCACAGCCAGAAGAGGACTGGCCACCCCTCATAGCCTGGTTCCTCTCTAGGTTTCTTCCTAGGTTTTGGCCTTTCTAGGGAGTTTTTCCTAGCCACCGTGCTTCTACACCTGCATTGCTTGCTGTTTGGGGTTTTAGGCTGGGTTTCTGTACAGCACTTCGAGATATTAGCTGATGTACGAAGGGCTATATAAAATAAACTTGATTTGATCCACCTATAGACTTGGACATAATGTATTATATTTATATTAATGCACATGTGAATAAGGTTATTTTACGAGAAAATGTTGTAGCAACAAACTTTTTTGGAAGATCGTGAATATGGGTGAGGACAAAGACTATAGGCTTAATTCGTCTTTCGGCGATTCCTTGCATCCCACTTCCTTGCATCCCACTTCCTTGCATCCTTCTCAACCTTATTGTAGAAGAAGTTTGTGAAGGAGGAGAGAGAAGGAGAGAGGATGTGACTATTGAGTTAGATCTACATAGTGAATAGGGTTAAGGGCAGCGAGAGACACAGTAAGGCAAGGTAAGGTCATGTCAAGTATGGTATTAAGGTAAACTGATGTGCACTCTGCACAGACCAAAGTGTATGACCTAGTAGTTACAGTAGTATGTACATCTAGTATACATGTCTGCAGAAGGACATTAGATGTTAGCTAAATCTGGTACAACACATATTTTCTCAAGTGTACTGAGACTTATGTTTTTGTTGAACATTGTCCCTGTTCAAATAAACTTAATAGATAAATAAATAAATTTGCACTAATATGCATTTCTAAACTCAAGAGTCCAGGCTTCCCACTAGCTGAATTTCCAGGCACGCCTAGAATAATGAGCGGGTGACTATGATTCATCTTCTCAGCTCTTGTAAAGAGCATGTATTGCTTCCACCCCCTGCCAGGAACACAGGTACATCATTTCCATACTCCCTGTTATTATCCATTTCACAACTCCCTCTCAGTCCTCTCTGGGCTGGTGCTCTAAAGCAGTATCCTCTCAGTCCTCTCTGGGCTGGTGCTCTAAAGCAGTATCCTCTCAGTCCTCTCTGGCTGGTGTCTAAACAGATCTCTCAGTCCCTCTGGGATGGTGCTCTAAAGCAAGTATCCTCCCAGCCTCCCTTGTATGCATGTGTCAACAATCCTCTCAGTCCTCTCTGGCTGGTGCTCTAAGCAGTATCCTCTCAGTCCTCTCTGGGCTGGTGCTCTAAGCAGTATCCTCTCAGTCCCTCTGGGCTGGTGCTCTAAAGCAGTTCCTCAGTCCTTCTGGCTGGTCTCTAAAGCAGTATCCTCTCGGTCCTCTCTGGGCTGGTGCTCTAAAGCAGTATCCTCAGTCCTCTCTGGCTGGTGCTCTAAAGCAGTATCCTCCCATCCTCTCTGGCTGGTGCTCTAAAACAGTATCCTCTCAGTCCTCTCTGGGCTGGTGCTCTAAAGCAGTATCTCGTCCTCTCTGGGCTGGTGCTCTAAAGAGTATCTCTCAGCCTCCTGGGCTGGTGCTCTGTAAAGCAGTATCCTCTCTGGCTGGGCTCTAAGCAGTATCCTCTCAGTCCTCTCTGGGCTGGTGCTCTAAAGCAGTTTCCTCTCAGTCCTCTCTGGGCTGGTGCTCTAAAGCAGTATCCTCCATTCCTCTCTGGCTGGTGCCTAAGCAGTATCCTTCAGTCCTCTCTGGGCTGGTGCTCTAAAGCAGTATCCTCTCAGTCCTCTCTGGGCTGGTGCTCTAAAGCAGTATCCTCTCAGTCCTCTCTGGGCTGGTGCTCTAAAGCAGTATCCTCATCCTCTCTGGGCTGGTGCTCTAAAGCAGTATCCTCTCAGTCCTCTCTGGGCTTGGTGCTCTAAAAGCAGTATCTCTCAGTCCCTCTCTGGGCTGTGTGCTCTAAAGCAGTATCCTCCAGTCCTCTCTGGGCTGGTGCTCTAAGCAGTATCCTCTCAGTTCCTCTCTGGGCTGTGCTCTAAAGCAGTATCCTCCTCAGTCCTCTCTGGGCTGGTGCTCTAAAGCAGTATCCTCCCAGTCTCTTCTGGGCTGGTTGCTCTAAAGCAGTATCCTCTCACGTCCTCTCTGGGCTGGTGCTCTAAAAGCAGTATCCTCTCAGTCCTCTCTGGGCTGGTGGCTCTAAAGCAGTATTCATGCCAGTCCTCTCTGGGGCTGGTGGTTCTAAAGCAGTTAATCTCTCCGAGTGCTCTTCTGGGCGCGCTGTGCTCTATAAGCATTATCCTCTCGTCCTCGCTGGGGTGCACATAGCGAGTCTCGGCCTTGCTATAAGCCACGCTATGCCCCCCAGTCCTCTCTGGGCTGGTGCTTCTAATGCAGTACTTTCTGGGCTGGCGGCTCCTAAGCCGTACCCCCAGTTTCTGGGCGGCGCTCTAAAGCAGTATCCTCCCAGTCCTCTCTGGGCTGGTGCTCTAAAGCAGTATCATCCCAGTCCTCTCTGGGCTGGTGATGTATAGAATAATTTTGGCGTGCAACGGCAGTTGCCCATATCCATATTAGTGACCAGAAAGCACTTCTTTCATTTTCTACAGTTTTGCCTGGCAAAAACAGTGTAGCCTACGTTCATATTATCCATATATAATACAGTTTAGCAATCTGCAACGGACCCATCTTTGCCGATATTGTTGTAGCAAAGGGATGTGAATGACGTAAATTAGATATTTCTGTAATGGCCTACTACTGTCATGGAGTTGGAGCTGTGTGAGGCCACGCAGTTGTGGGTATACAGCAAGGGGAGGGCTAAGTACGGCATGCACTTCAATCCGTCCCGCTAGACATAAAAACAAATATGGCCCAGTATATATATATAAAATAAATACAAAATTTGCCCTTTTTCTCCCCAATTTCGTGGTATCCAATTGATAGCTACAGTCTTGTCCCATCGTTGCAACTCCCGTACGGACTTGGGAGAGGCGAAGGTCGAGAGCCGTGCGTCCTCCAAAACACGACCCAGTCAAGCCTCACTGCTTCTTGACACAATGCCCGCTTTATCCGGAAGCCAACCGCACCAATGTGTCAGTGGAAACACCGTACACCTGGCGACCATGTCAGCGTGCATGCGCCCGGCCCGCCACAGGAGTCGCTAGAGCGCGATTGGACAAGGAAATCTTGGCCTGCCAAACCCTCTCCTAACCCGGATGACGCTGGGCCAATAGTGCACCGCATCATGGGTCTCCCAGTCATGGCCAGCTGTGACACAGCCTGGGATYGAACCCGGGTCTGTAGTGACGCCTCAAGCACTGCGATGCAGTGCCTTAGACCGCTGCACCACTCGGGAGGCCCCTGCAAATTGATTTTAACAAACAATTGGTCCCCCAAAAATGAGGCCCTCCGTGAATATGAAAATCCTGATGTGAACCTCAAGCCAAAAGGTTTGCCCATGCCTGGTATAGGGAGTACAGGAGGGGACTGAGGACGCAATCTTGTGGGGCCCCCATGTTAAGAATCAGTGTCGAGGAGCTAATGTTGCCTACCCTCACCACCTGGGGGCGGCCTGTTAGGAAGTCCAGGACCCAGTTACATAGGGAGGAGTTCAGTCCCAGGGCTGTGAGCTTTGTGGTGAACATAGAGGGCACTATGGTATTGAAGGCCGGGGTATTGTCGATGAACAGCATCCTTACATATCCATTCCTTTTATCCAGGTGGGTGAAGGTAAGTGTGCAGTGCAATGGCGATTGTGTTATCCATGGATCTGTTCACCGACTATGCGAATTGGAGAGGGTTGAGTGTGTTGGGGAGGGAGGAAGTGAGGTGGTCTTTGACTAGCCTCTCGAAACACTTCATGATGACGGAAGTGAATGCTACGGGTCGGTAGTCATTCAGTTCAGTTACTTTGTCTTTCTTGTGCACAGGGATGATAGTGGACATCTTGAAGCAGGTGGGGATAGCTGCCTGAGCTAGAGAGAGATGGAACATGTCGTAAACACAACAGCCAGCTGGTCTGCACATGCTCTGAGGGCACAGCTAGGGATGCCCTCTGGGCTGGCAGCCTTGTGAGGGTTAACACGTTGTAATGACTGACATACGTCCTTCATGAATACCATGAGTACGTAGACCTCATTCTCCTCAGCGGTTCTCCTCAGCGGTTCTCCTCAGCGGCTCTCCTCGGCCGCTTGGAGTCGTTGTTGTGTTCGAAACGTGAGAAAAAAGGCGTTTAGCTCATCCGTCAGGGCGAAGGCACTGAGAAACACCTTGGCTACTAAGTATACATTGTAAGCAGGTTCTAACGATGACCTTAACGCTATGAATGCTCTGGGAAACGAGGCTCTGGCTAAAGGAAAGAATGCTGGTCAGTTGTTCATACTGGGCTGTAATGAAGGCCAGTAAATCTCTGACACGCAGCAGGGATTCATCCACTGTTATCAATTTACAACTAATACCTCAATTGGTCATGTAATATTTTACTTTCCTGAGAAGTGTTGAATGGAATCACATAAACGCTTGTGCTCTGGCACTATTACCCCTATAGCCAGGGTCGGGGAGTAACTGATTACATGTGGACAGTTACATGTAATCTGATTCCAAAAGTCTGTAACTGTAATCAGTTACTTTACCAGCAAAATATTGTAATCAGATTACAGATACTTTTGAAAAACTAGATTACTCATTGGATTACTTTTAAATTCAGAAAGGATTTTTTGTTGTTGTGAAAAACACATTTCTGTTTTCTCAATGACATTAAATTCAGCATTGCAAAAAGGCACAAGTTTAAGTTTGTTCCGCCTGAGCGAGTGTGACTACAAGTCCGAGACCACTATGATGATGCGTTTCATGGATCCTTTTTGTCTTCTTCTAATGCCTCTTAAAGGGAAAGTAATCAAAAAAAAGTAACTGAAAGTAATCAGATTACGTTACTGCGTTTGGGTAATCCAAAAGTTACTTTACCGATTTAACATTTTGCACAGGTAACTAACTTGTAACTGTAAGGGATTATATTTAGAAAGTAACCTACCCGACGCTGCCCATAGCAGCCATACTTAAACCAAACACTGCCGTGTGTCTGAGTGTGTGTTCCAGGCCTGCCTCTTATCCTAGTTTTAGAGTGATAAACATCTTTCTGAGGCTAATAGGCCTACTTCCACAGTGTCTTCTATTCTCCTGGGATGTGTTGTTCCAGTCCTAGTTTTCTCCTTTATGTGACTGCCAAAACTGCCAAACATACCCTACTTCCCTCATTCTCTCTCTCTCTCTCTCTCTCTCTCTCTCCCTCTCTCTCTGTAACACGCAATCACAAATCTCTCACTGGTGTCTTAGTTAATACATACACACACACAGAGAAGAGACAAAGAAACACAGAGACCAGAGACCGACACAGAGACACAAAAAAAAAGAAAGGAAGGGGAGAGACAGAGAGAGAGACAGAGATAGAGCAGGTTACACAGGCTATAAAGAGGGGAAAGGGGTGGAAGCAGCTGAAAGAAGAGGGAGAGAGAGACAGAGATAGATAACTTGACATGATAGGTTACCAGCAGGCTGAATGAAGAGGGGGAAAGGGGTGGAACCCAGGCAGTGGGGAGAGAGGTAGTTGAGGTAGAGAGGGAGAGATAGTGACGGTAGAGAGGGATAGTGACCGAATACTGATGGAGAGACTGGTAGTGGCCGAGCAACGTTGCTTAGTGAGAGGCAGAATGAGGGAGAGAGGTAGAGAGTAGTGAGGAGAGAGAATGTAGTGAGGTAGAGAGTGAGAGATTAGGTATGGAGGTAGTGAGTAGTGAGGACGAGAGGTAGTTGAGGGAGAACGGTAGAGCATGTATTGGAGGAGAGATGTAGAGAGGTAGTGAGGAAGATAGTGAGGTCAGAGAGGGAGAAGTAGTGAGGTAGAGAAGTACGTGATGGAAGAGGGCGGTAGGAGGAGAGATGTAGTGTAAAGGTAGACGAGGAGTGAGGAGAGAGGAGAGAGGAGAGAGCAGAGAGTAGTGAGTACGTGAGTAGAGAGGGAGAGAGGGTAACGTGAGGTGAGAGAGGTTTAGTGAGGCAGTGAGGGAGAGAGGTAAGATGGTAGAGGAGGAGAGAGGGTGAGAGATGGTAGTGAGAATGAGAGGTAGAGAGGGAGAGAGGGTGCGATAGAGATCTAAGGAATCCATTTAATCCATGTCACCCTGGCTGTCGCAGCTCCTGCCCTCCGAAAATGTGTTTTTAATAACAAACTGGGAAATATGAAACAGAGAGAGAGAGAGAGAGAGAGAGGGAGAGAGAGGGAGAGATTATACCTTAAATAATCAATTAGAAATGCTTTGGCTGAGATCAGGGCACAAGCCTGGCTGGCTGAATAGCTGCACTAGGGCGTCAAGGATAGAGGAAAAGGAGGAGAGGGTAAAAACAGATAGGAAGGGGAGAGAAGGAGGCAGTGGGGAGGGGGAAAGGAGGCCATGAAGGATAGGAGGAGGGGGCGGAGGCGGAGGAAAAGGAGAGCAATATGCCCATGGAAGGAGTGAATGAGTGAGGAAGCCATAAGAAGGGATGTGGAGGGGTGGAGGAGAGAGGGGAGACGGGAAGGAGATGGGAACAGGCCAAGGGAAGGCAGAACAGAGCAGTAGCAGAATGAGAAACAGGGTAACATATAACAGGCTAGGGTCCTTTCAGCATGCATGCCCGTGTGTTAAAGCTCTCAGTCAGATCACTCCACTCCTGGGTTCAACTACTATTTGACATCTTTAAAATACTGTTTCTGTGCTTAATTGAGCTTTCCTGATGTAATGGAACTAATAAAAAGGTCTCAAAAGTCCAAACCACGCCCATCTCCCATAGGCAAAGCAAACCCTCAAAGTATTTAAAACGATTTCAAATAGTATTTGAACCCAGGTCTGCTCCTCCTCCACTCCGTACTCAAGGTTGCATACTGAGGCTCCGTGCCTGCCCTCGACTGGTGGTACTTAGTTTGAGGATGTTTCTTCTTAGGATACCGACGGCCCTGTCACAGATACTGTTAATACACAGACCTACCACGGGTGTCACGACACACATTAGCTAGCTAATTACCCATTAGCGATTATCTTTCTTAGAGATCAGTGCTCCTCTGATTAGAGTCTATGCAAGACCAAATGCATTTGATTCATTCTTAGTAGTATGCTAATGTGAACATTGTAACTGGGTTTTAACGTTAGTCCATTGGTCCACCTATTAGTTAACAATCATACACATTTCTTATGTACATTAGCATTAAGTTATTTCAATCAAAAAAACTTTTATTGGTCGCATACACATATTTTATTGGTCGCATACACATATTTTGCAGATGTTATCACAGGAATAGTGATTACGGTTCAGGGCACGGTACTGGGCGGAGGCCGACTAGTGGTGACTATTTAACAGTCTGGAGATAGAAGCTGTTTTCCAGTCTCTCGGTCCCAGCTTTGATGCACCTGTACTGACCTCACCTTCTAGATGATGACGGTGTGAACAGGCTGTGGCTGAGGTCCTTGATGAACTTCTTGGCCTCTCTATGACACCTGATGCCGTAGACGTCCTGGAGGACAGGCAGTGGGCCCCCAGTGATGCGTTGGGCTGACCGTACCGCCCTCTAGATAGCCCTGTGGTTGCGGATGGTGCAGTTGTCGTACCAGGCGGTAATACAGCCCAACAGCCCAGGATGCTCTCAATTGTGCATATGTAGAMGTTTGTGAGGGTCTTAGGTGCCAAGCCATATTTCTTCATAAGTGAACAGGAAGTACAGTAGGGGACTGTGCACGCACCCTTGTGGGGCCTCCGTGTTGCAGGGGTGCAAAATAGTCATAGAAATGTGTCATTTTTTATTGAAAATAGGTAAACTACGTGATTTGTGTAGATCCGATGATTAAAAACAATTAAATGGGGGGGGCTTGTCTAATATGCGCGTTTGGGTCACTAATGGCTGTAAGCGAACCAGTGATGCGCGTTTGGGTCACTAATGGCTGTAAGCGAACCAGTGATGCGCGTTTGGGTCACTAATGGCTGTAAGTGAACCAGTGATGCGCGTTTGGAGCAATACTGTCTGTATACCAATGCTCGAGCCTGGGCTCAGCCAGTCGTTCACATAACAGACTGCAGCACACGACTAAAGAGAAAAGAGACAACCGACTTGCTAGTTATGGCATCAGCGAGCGCACTGGAAAGACAGTTACAACACTAGCACGTCCCCTGAACGACAACGAAGAAGAAGATTAGGTGAGAAAGGCCTGGAGGGTTGAGAAGCTGGAGGGTGAGTAAGCCTGGAGGGTGAGAAAGCCTGGAAGGTGAGAAGCCTGGAGGGTTGGAGTGAAGTCCTGGAGGGTGAGAAGCCTGGGAGGGTGAGAAGCCTGGAGGGTGAGAAGCCTGGAGGCGTGGAGAAGCTGGGGGTGAGAAGCCTGGGGGTGGAGAAGCCTGGAGGGTGAGAAGCTGGAAGGTGAGAAAGCCTGGATGGGCTGAGAAAGCTGGAGCGTGAGAAGCGAGGTGAGAGCCTGTGAGGATGAGACGCCTGGGGTGAGAAGCTAGGGTGAGCCTTGAGTGGGAGAGCTGGAGGTGAGAAACCTGGAGGGTGAGAATGCCTGGAGGGTGAGAAGCCTCTGGGGGGTGAGAAAGCCTGGATTGGGACAAGCCTGGAAGGTGAGGAAGCCGGATGGTGAGAGCCTGGAGAGGTGATGAAGCCTAGGGTGAGAAGCCTGGAATGGTGAGAAAGCCTGGAGAGTGGATTGAAGCCTGGAGGGTGAATGAAGGGTACTTCATGAGCTGGAACCGAAAAACAACTGGGCATTTGGAAAGTTTGAAGTGGAACAGAATTGTTAGGCATTGTTAAGTATCTTCCATACAGTAAGTTAAGCTGGATCGAATTCTCTGTTTAGCGAGGCAGAGAAATGTTTGATCAACATTAGCTTGAAAAATAAAGGAGAGTCCGCACAGACTGCTAGGAGCTTAATTCCAACGTTTCGACATGACAAGCTGTCTTCATCAGGGTAATAATCAAAGTCAAATAAAGTTTATTTTACTTAGCCCTTTCGTACATCAGCTAATATTCTCGAAGTGCTGTACAGAAAACCCAGCCTAAAACCCCAAAGCAAGCAGCAATGCAGGTGTAAGAAGCACCGGTGGCTAGGTGAAAACTCCCCTAGAAAGCCAAAACCTAGAATAACCCTAGAGAGGAACCAGGCTTATGAGGCGTGTGGCCAGTCCTTCTTCGGCTTGTGCCGGGGTGGAGATTATAACAGAACATGGCCAAGATGTCAAATGTTCATTAAATGACCAGCGATGGTCAAATAATAATCAGGAGTAAATGTCAGTTGCTTTATCATAGCCGATCATTAAGAGTATCTCTACCGCTCCTGCGGTCTCTAGAGATTGAAAAACAGCAGGTCTGGGACAGGGTAGCACGTCCGGTGGACAGGTCAGGTGTTCCATAGCGAGCCGCAGGCAGGAAACAGTGTGAAAACTGGAAGCAGCAGCAAGGCCAGGGAGGACTTCGGGGACAGCAGAGGAGTTCATTCTATGGCCGGGTGTAGTATATCCTGACGCATGTCTAGGGCTCAGGTCCTGCCGAGAGAACGAGAAAGAAAGGAGATGGAGAGAATTAGAGAGAGCATACTTAAATTCACACAGGACACCGGGATAAGACAGGAGAAGTACTCCAGATATAACCAACTGACCCTAGCCCCCGACACATAAACTACTGCAGCATAAATACTGGAGGCTGAGACAGGAGGGGTCAGGAGACACTGTGCGCACCATCCGATGATACCCCCAGACAGGGCCAAACAGGAAGGATATAACCCCAACCCACTTTGCCAAAGCACAGCCCCCGCACCACTAGAGGGATACTTCAACCACCAACTTACAATCCTGAGACAAGGCAGAGTATAGCCCACAAAGATCTCCACACAGCACAAACCAAGGGGGGGCGCCAACCCAGACAGGAAGATCACGTCAGTAACTCAACCCATTCAGTGACGCACCCCTCCTAGGACGGCATGAAAGAGCACAGTAAGCCAGTGACTCAGCCCCTGTAATAGGGTTAGAGGCAGAGAATCCCAGTGGAGAGAGGGGAACCGGCCAGGCAGGACAGCAAGGGCGGTTCGTTGCTCCAGAGCCTTTCCGTTCACCTTCACACTCCTGGGCCAGACTACACTCAATCATATGATCTACTGAAGAGATAAGTCTTCAGTAAGACTTAAAGGTTGAGACCGAGTCTGCTCTCTCACATGGTAGGCAGACCATTCCATAAAAATGGAGATCTATAGGAGAAAGCCCGCCTCCAGCTGTTTGCTTAGAAATTCTAGGGACAATTAGGAGGCCTGCGTCTTGTGACCCTAGCGTACGTGTAGGTATGTACGGCAGGACCAACTCGGAAAGATAGGTAGGAGCAAGCCCATGTAACGCTTTATAGGTTAACAGTAAAACCTTGAAATCAGCCCTTGCCTTAACAGGAAGCCARTGTAGGGAAGCTAGCACTGGAGTAATATGATCAAATTTCTTGGTTCTAGTCAGGATTCTAGCAGCCGTATTTAGCACTAACCGAAGTTTATTTAGTGCTTTATCCGGGTAGCCGGAAAGTACAAACACTGCAGGGTGACTCSTTTATATAGTGTCAAAAGACACACACAGGTGTCTGTAATCATGGCCAAGAGTGGCCTAATATCATTGGTCAATTCTCAAATATTAAAATGGCATACAAAGAACAGCATACAAAAAACATTAGCTGACTTAGCTGATCAGTTTATGGTGAAAAGTATAATCAGATGAACGTAACGTTGCCGTTCCTTCCCTCAAGTTATAACGTTGCTCCCTGAACCCTGGACATCTGTGTGATGTTAGTAGTTAGTTCATTAGCTAGCTAACTAGTTGTCATTAACTATTTCTGTTTGTTTTTTGTTGTTGAATTTTACCCCCTTTTCTCCCCAATTTCGTGGTATCCAATYGTTAGTTACTATCTTGTCTCATCGCTACAACTCCCGTACGGTCTCGGGAGAGACGAAGGTCGAAAGCCAAGCTAGCTGACTAGGGGAAAGATAAGCTAACTAGTTATCTGTGAACTAATGTTTTCCCTCTGTGGTTAATTTTCAGAATGAGAGAATTAGGTGAAAATTAGGCGTTGCTTGTTAATCAAGTGGATTCAGGGATCAAGTGTAGCTGGAGCTGGACCTGGCTTAAATAGAGGTGAATGAAACACCACACACTTTCCCTCTTTCAATACAGTGGATAAAAGGGGTATGCCAGGTGTCCTCTCTGCCTGAAAGAGATCAATTATGCCAACAAAGGGCATCATGCTCTGCTGGCACATTGTAGAATCANTGGATAAAAGGGGTATGCCAGGTGTCCTCTCTGCCTGAAAGAGATCAATTATGCCAACAAAGGGCATCATGCTCTGCTGGCACATTGTAGAATCAAATCAAATCAAATGTATTTATATAGCCCTTCTTACATCAGCTGATATATCAAAGTGCTGTACAGAAACCCAGCCTAAAACACATGTCCACAGGCAGAAAGTCTATAATATGATGTGTAGCCCAAAGATATTGCTTTTGTTGTGTTGAACTTGACAGTAACACTTGTGTGTGAGTGAGGGGGGGGGGGTTGTTCCATTTTTTACTCAGTGAACGTTATTTTTGCACACATGTAGCCTTGTGCACTTGATCGATGTCTATAGTGGCCACTATAATAGAGCAACAATAGAATGCCTGTTTGTTTCATTCTATTTCTACTTTAAGAAGTTTTTTCCCCAAATGCAATATTTAGATGTGTGTGTGTGGTTACAAGCGTTCTATTATAAAGGCTGTCATGGCTAACTGCAATATTAGTGAATTGTTTTTCCTCAAGACTTGAGTGTCATTTGCAGTAAAGTCTAGGTAACAAATAACATTGGATTGCTTTCCTTACATTTTTTAGCTGTGAGTTAGGTTCACATGAACCACTTTTTATTTTACACACAGACACTGATCATGTAGAATAGATCATATTCTTTGTTGTTTAATTAGTTAAAACATACATTTCAAGAAGGGATCCAGTCTAAAAGTCACTAGAAATTAGCATTTTAAAGCAAAATAATATATATATTTTTTTATTATTTTTATTATATATATTACTTTTGCAAGTTTCGGTACAAAATCAATGTCACCTTTTTTGGTCCCTCACCAGTTTGCATCCCTGGTGTTGAGGATCAACGTAGCGGAGGTGTTGTTTACTACCTTCACCACCTGGGAGGCGACCCGTCAGGAAGTCCAGGACCCAGTTGCACAGGGCGGGGTTCAGACCCAGGGCCTCAATCTTAATGACGAGCTTGGAGAATAGTATGGTGTTGAAGGCTGAGCTGTAGTCAATGAACAGCATTCTGACATAGGTATTCCTCTTGTCCAGATGGGATAGGGCAGTGTGCAGTGTGATTGGTCGATTGCGTCATCCGTGGATCTGTTGGGGCGGTATGCAATGTTATTTTTCCTAAACTAATGGACTATTACACACAGAGTAGGACATAGAGTAGAAGGTCAGTAATACAGCCGTAGAACAAGATGCTGGATAGAACACCTCATGACGCCGGGGCTGTTATATTTAGTTAAATACTAAAGTGGTAACACTATCTGGTTAATATATCATATACACCTCAGGTTGGTCGTCCATGTAATATTGATGTGTTGAGGACCGTCGGACCGCCCGAGCGATGTGTGTCTGAGTTTGTGTGTGTGTGTGTGTGTGTGTGTGTGTGACCAATCGTCGCAGGGCAATGACAAGAGTAATACGGGGAAATGGAGCTCATTTCCCTCCGACAGGCAAGGGCACACTGATGACAGATCTGTGGTCCCTCTGCATCGCTCTGCGCAATGCAACGCCCCTCTCTCTCTCTGGGTGCGTCCAAAAAAAACACCTTAAGCCCTATATAGCGCACTACTTTTGACTAGACCCCGCAGTGCACTACCAAGGGAATAGGGCGCCATCTGGGATGTAGTCTCTCTCTGTGTAATGAAAGCAGGAATCATGTTCAGAATTGTTCCCGCTCTCTGCTTCCCAACACACCTCATTACTCTGAGTTCATTAACAACCCTTTAACTCTTGTTACAGTGGCTTGCGAAAGTATTCACCCCCTTGGCATTTTTCCTATTTTGTTGCCTTACAACCTGGAATTAAAATGGATTTTTTGGGGGGGTTTGTATCATTTGATTTACACAACATGCCTACCACTTTGAAGATGCTAAATATGTTTTCTTGTGAAACAAACAAGAAATAAGACATAAAAACAGAAAACTTGAGTGTGCATAACTATTCACCCCCCCAAAGTCAATCCTTTGTAGAGCCACGTTTTGCAGCAATTACAGCTGCAAGTCTCTTGGGGTATGTCTCTATAAGCTTGGCACATCTAGCCACTGGGATTTTTGCCCATTCTTCAAGGCAAAACTGCTCCAGCTCCTTCAAGTTGGAAGGGTTCCACTGATGTACAGCAATCTTTAAGTCATACCACAGATTCTCAATTGGAATGAGGTCTGGGCTTTGACTAGGCCATTCCAAGACATTTAAATGTTTCTCCTTAAACCACTTGAGTGTTGCATTAGCAGTATGCTTAGGGTCATTGTCCTGCTGGAAGGTGAACCTCCATCTCAGTCTCAAATCTCTTGAAGACTGAAACAGGTTTCCCTCAAGAATTTCCCTGTATTTAGCGCCATCCATCATTCCTTCAATTCTGACCAGTTTCCCAGTCCCTGCCGATGAAATGGTGTTCTCGGGGTGATGAGAGGTGTTGGGTTTGCGCCAGACATAGCATTTTCCTTGATGGCCAAAAAGCTCAATTTTAGTCTCATCTGACCAGAGTACCTTCTTCCATATGTTTGGGGAGTCTCCCACATGCCTTTTGGCGAACACCAAGCGTGTTTGCTTATTTTTTTCTTTACGCGATCGCTTTTTTCTGGCCACTCCTCCATAAAGCCCAGCTCTGTGGAGTGTATGGCTTAATGTGGTCCTATGGACAGATACTCCAATCTCCACTGTGGAGCTTTGCAGCTCCTTCAGGGTTATCTTTGTTCTCTTTGTTGCCTTTCTGATTAATGCCCTCCTTGCCTGGTCCGTGGGTTTTGGTGGGTGGCCCTCTCTTGGCAGGTTTGCTGTAGTGCCATATTCTTTCCATTTTTTAATAATGGATTTAATGGTGCTCCGTGGGATGTTCAAAGTTTGGGATTTGTTTTTATAACCCAACCCTGATCTGTACTTCTCCACAACTTTGTCCCTAATCTGTTTGGAGAGCTCCTTGGTCTTCATGGTGCCGCTTGCTTAGTGGTGGTGCAGACTCGTGGGCCTTTCAGAACAGGTGTATATATACTGAGATCATGTGACAGATCATGTGACACTTAGATTGCACACAGGTGGACTTTATTTAACTAATTATGGGACTTCTGAAGGTAATTGTGGTTGCACCGATCTTATTTAGGGCTTCATAGCAAACATTTTGTAATTTTTTTTTGAAACAAGTCATTTTTTAAATTTCACTTCATCAATTTGGACCATTTTGTGTATGTCCATTACATGAAATCCAAATTAAAATATATTTAATTATAGGATTATTATAGCAAAAAGCCAAGGGGGATGAATACTTTTGCAAGGCGCTGTATGTGTTGCCCGTTTGATACTGAAAGGGGTTCACCTAGGGTCATGATAGGGGCTGTACCAAATGTTTGATGTGTTATAATAATTGATTATGCTCATGTTGTATTAATAGAAGGGGAGGGGTTATAAGACCCCTCCCTCCTTACATTTATAGGATCCTAGACTACAGATTAACAATATATATATATACATTATGAGGTTTAATATTGTTTCACAGTACTATTTCTAGGCTCACTGCCTCTTATAAAGAAACTGTCTGAGACTGTGTGACTGTGAAGACAGAACTCTGCGGGGGAGTGTAAGAGATAAGAGATTAGTTAGACATTCCACTATAAATCAACTTGGACATTTACTGCTAAGCTTTTAGATAGCTATATAAACAACAGTTTTAGTGTTGAGTAGGCATGGTTTTGGTCTCAGGAGTAGAAGATAATGACGTAGGCAGTGACATCACTAGGGCTGGACTTTGGGTTTAATAAAATAACTTGGACCTTTTCTCTCTGTCATGATGACCCTCTCACTCTGGCTCTCTGTCATGATGACCCCCTCACTCTGGCTCTCTGTCATGATGACCCTCTCACTCTGGCTCTCTGTCATGATGACCCCTCACTCTGGCTCTGTCATGATGACCCTCTCATCTGTCTCTCTATCATGATGACCCCCTCACTCTGGCTCTCTGTCATGATGACCCTCTCACTCTGGCTCTATCATGATGACCCTCTCACTCTGTCTTCTGTCATGATGACCCCTTCCCTCTGGCTCTATCATGATGACCCTCTCACTCTGGCTCTCTGTCATGATGACCCTCTCACTCTAGCTCTCTATCATGATAACCCTCTCACTCTGGCTCTCTGTCATGATGACCCCCTCACTCTGGCTCTCTGTCATGATGACCTTCTCACTCTGGCTCTCTGTCATGATGACCCTCTCACTCTGGCTCTCTGTCATGATAACCCTCGCACTCTGGCTCTCTATCATGATAACCCTCCCACTCTGGCTCTCTATCATGATAACCCTCTCACTCTGGCTCTCTATCATGATAACCCTCTCACTATGGCTTCTCTGTCATGATGACCTCTCACTCTGGCTCTCTATCATGATAACCCTCCAACTCTGGCTTCTCTATCATGATAACCTCTCATCTGGCTCTCTATCATGTAACCCTCTCACTCTGGCTCTCTATCATGATAACCTCTCACTCTGGCTCTCTATCATGATAACCCTCTCACTCTGGCTCTCTATCATGATGACCCCCTCACTCTGGCTCTCTATCATGATAACCCTCCCACTCTGGCTCTCTATCATGATAACCCTCTCACTCTGGCTCTCTATCATGATAACCCTCTCACTCTGGCTCTCTATCAATGATAACCTTCTCACTCTGGCTCTCTATCATGATAACCCTCTCACTCTGGCTCTCTATCATGATAACCCTCTCACTCTGGCTCTCTGTCATGATGACCCTCTCACTCTGGCTCTCTGTCATGATGACCCCCTCACTCTGGCTCTCTGTCATGATGACCCTCTCACTCTGGCTCTCTGTCATGATGACCCTCTCACTCTGGCTCTCTGTCATGATAACCCCCTCACTCTGGCTCTCTGTCATGATGACCCCCTCACTCTGGCTCTCTGTCATGATGACCCTCTCACTCTGGCTCTCTATCATGATAACCCTCTCACTCTGGCTCTCTGTCATGATAACCCTCTCACTCTGGCTCTCTGTCATGATGACCCCCTCACTCTGGCTCTCTGTCATGATGACCCTCTCACTCTGGCTCTCTATCATGATAACCCTCTCATCTGGCTCTCTGTCATGATGACCCTCTCACTCTGGCTCTCTGTCATGATGACCCTCTCACTCTGGCTCTCTGTCATGATGACCCCCTCACTCTGGTCTGTCATGATGACCCCCTCACTCTGGCTCTCTGTCATGATGACCCTCTCACTCTGGCTCTCTATCATGATGACCCTCTCACGCTGGCTCTCTCACAGTTCCTTACTTCACACAGACAGACAGGCTGGAGATGGGCATCATTCATATGCTGTGGCAGAACAACCACACACACATACAAGCACAGACAGATGCACATACACACAGACTCACACACACATATACACCCCAGCCTCTAGTGGGCTGAGAGAATTTTTCTAGAGCAGAGATAGACTAAACACAATGTTGTAAGCTATAAGCAAAGGCCTTATGCTCTGCTGTAGTGATGTACTACTCTGCTGTAGATATGTACTACTCTGCTGTAGTGATGTACTACTCTGCTGTAGTGATGTACTACTCTGCTGTAGATATGTACTACTCTGCTGTAGTGATGTACTACTCTGCTGTAGATATGTACTACTCTGCTGTAGATATGTACTACTCTGCTGTAGTGATGTACTACTATGCTGTAGTGATGTACTACTCTGCTGTAGATATGTACTACTCTGCTGTATTGATGACTACTCTGCTGTAGATATGTACTACTCTGCTGTAGATATGTACTACTCTGCTGTAGTATGTACTACTCTGCTGTAGTGATGTACTACTCTGCTGTAGATATGTACTACTCTGCTGTAGTGATGTACTACTCTGCTGTAGATATGTACTACTTGCTGGAGTGATGTACTACTCTGCTGGAGTGATGTACCTCTCTGAGATATGTACTACTCTGCTGTAGTGATGTACTACTCTGCTGTAGTGATGTACTACTCTGCTGTAGAGATGTACTACTCTGCTGTAGAGATGTACTACTCTGGCTGGTAGTGATGTACTACTCTGCTGTAAAGATGTACTACTCTGCTGTAGTGATGTACTACTCTGCTGTAGTGATGTACTACTCTGCTGTAGTGATGTACTACTCTGCTGTAAAGATGTACTACTCTGCTGTAGTGATGTACTACTCTGCTGTAGTGATTACTACTCTGCTGTAGTGATGTACTACTCTGCGTGTAAGTATATGTACTACTCTGCTGTAGAAGATGTACTACTCTGCTGTAGTGATGTACTACTCTGCTGTAGTGGATGTATCTACTCTGCTGTAGATATGTACTACTCTGCTGGAGTGATGTACTACTCTGCTGTAGAAATATGTACTACTCTGCTGTAGTGATGTACTACTCTGCTGTAGTGATGTACTACTCTGCTGTAGTGATGTACTACTCTGCTGTAGATATGTACTACTCTGCTGTAGTGATGTACTACTCTGCTGTAGATATGTACTACTCTGCTGTAGTGATATACTACTCTGCTGTAGTGATGTACTACTCTGGCTGTAGTGATGTACTACTCTGCTGTAGTGATGTACTACTCTGCTGTAGATATGTACTACTCTGCTGTAGATGATGTACTACTCTGCTGTAGTGATGTACTACTTGCTGTAGATATGTACTACTCTGCTGTAGTGATTGTACTAACTCTGCTGTAGTGATGTACTACCTCTGTAGTGATGTCTACTCTGTTAGTGATGTACTACTCTGCTGTAGTGATGTACTACTCTGCTGTAGTGATGTACTACTCTGCTGTAGAGATGTACTACTCTGCTGTAGTGATGTACTACTCTGCTGTAGTGATGTACTACTCTGCTGTAGTGATGTACTCTCTGCTGTAGATATGTACTACTCTGCTGTAGATATGTACTACTCTGCTGTAGTGATGTACTACTCTGCTGTAGATATGTACTACTCTGCTGTAGTGATGTACTACTCTGCTGTAGATATGTACTACTCTGCTGTAGTGATGTACTACCTCTGCTGTAGATATGTACTACTCCGCTGTAGTGATATACTACTCTGCTGTAGTGATGTACTACTCTGCTGTAGTGATGTACTACTCTGCTGTAGTGATGTACTACTCTGCTGTAGATATGTACTACTCTACTGTAGTGATGTACTACTCTTGTAGTGATGTACTAGTCTCTTAGTGATGTACTCTCTGCTGTAGTGATGTTACTACTCTGCTGTGTGATGTACTACTCTGCTGTAGTGATGTACTACTCTGCTGTATGTGAATGTACTACTCTGCTGTAGATTACTACTCTGCTGTAGTGATGTACTAACTCTGCTGTAGATATGTACTACTCTATGTAGTGATGCACTACTCTGCTGTAGTGATGTACTACTCTGCTGTAGTGATGTCACTACTCTACTGTAGTGATTTACTACTGCTGCTGTAGATATGTACTACTCTGCTGTAGGAGATGTACTACTCTGCTGTAGTGATGTACTACTCTGCTGTAGAAGATGTACTACTCTGCTGTAGTGATGTACTACTCTGGCTGTAGAGATGTACTACTCTGCTGTAGAGATGTACTACTCTGCTGTAGAGATGTACTACTCTGCTGTAGATATGTACTACTCTGCTGTAGTGATGTACTACTTGCTGTACTGTGTACTACTCTGCTGTAGTGATGTTACTACTCTGCTGTAGTGATGTACTACTCTGCTGTAGTGATTGTACTACTCTGCTGTAGAGATGTACTACCTGCTGTAGAGATGTACTACTCTGCTGTAGAGATGTACTACTCTGGTATCTATTGCTTAGATATGTACTACTCTGGCTGTAGATATGTAGACTACTCTGCTGGTAAGATATGTACTACTCTGCTGTAGATATGTACTACTTCAAACATTCTGTTTGTCATGGTTCCATGTAAGAGCCATAATAACACTACAACCAAACATACAGTCAAAAGTAAATAGCTCCTTATGGTAATCCACTCTACCCAATCACTGTGTGTGGTGTGTGTGTGTTGTGTGTGTGTGTGTGTGTGTGTGTGTGTGTGTGTGTGTGTGTGTGTGTGTGTGTGTGTGTGTGTGGTGTGTGTGTGTTGTGTGTGTGTGTGTGTGTGTGTGTGTGTGTGTGTGTGTGTTGTGGATCATCACACATTGTACTGTCAGGCTGTTTCTACTCTGAGTGCATTAGAGGCACCAACAGTAACATAAACAGACATGACATACTGTAACATAACAGACATGATATACAGTAACATAAACAGACATGACATACAGTAACATAACAGACATGACATACTGTAACATAACAGACATGACATACTGTAACATAACAGACATGACATACTGTACATAACAGACATGGACATACTGTAACATAACAGACATGACATACTGTACATAACAGACATGACATACAGTAACATAACAGACATGACATACAGTAACATAACAGACATGACATACTGTAACATAACAGACATAGACATACAGTAACATAACAGACATGACATAATGTAACATAACAGACATGACATAATGTAACATAACAGACATGACATAATGTAACATAAAGCAGACATGAACATACAGATAACATAACAGACATGACATACCTGTAACATAACAGAGCATGACATACTGTACACATAACAGACATGACATACTGTAACATAACAGACATGACATACCAGTAACATAACAGACATGACATACTGTAACATAACAGACAGGACATACAGTAACATAACAGACCTGACATAATGTAACATAACAGACATGACATAATGTAACTATACAGACATGACATAATGTAACATAACAGACATGACATCCACAGTAACATAACAGACATGACATCTGTAACATAAACAGACATGAATAATGTAACATAAAGACATGATATAATGTAACTTTACAGACATGGCCTATTGTAACATAAAAGACATGACATACTGTACATAACAGACATGACATACTGTACATAACAGAATACATCAGTAACATAACAGACATGACATATTGTAACATAACAGACATGACATACAGTAACATAACAGACCTGTCATACTGAACTTTACAGACATGGCCTATTGTAACATAAAAGACATGACATACAGTAACATAACAGACTGTCATGCTGTAACATAACAGACATGACATACAGTAACATAACAGACATTGAACATACTGTAACATAACAGACATGACATACTGTAACATAACAGACATGACCTATTGTAACATAACAGACATGGCATACTGAACATAACAGACATGACATCTGTAACATAACAGACTGACATACTGTAACATAGTCAGAACATGACATACTGTACATAATAGCCATGAAATACTGTAATATAACAGACATGACATACTGTAACATAGCAGACATGACATACGTAACATACAGACCTGTCATACTGTAACTAACAGACATGACATACTGTAACATAACAGACATGACATAACTGTAACATAACAGACATGACCTATTGTAACATAACAGACATGGCATACTGTAACATAACAGACATGACATACTGTAATATAACAGACATGACATACTGTTAACATAGCAGACATGACATACTGGTACATAATAGCATGAAATACTGTAATATAACAGACATGACATACTGTACATAACAGACATGACATACTGTAATATAAAGACATGAGCATACTGTAATATAACAGACATGAATACTGTAACATAACAGAACATGACATACTGTAATATAAAGACATGACATACTGTAATATTAACAGACATGACCTATTGTAACATAAACAGACATGGCATACTGTAACATAACAGACATGACATACTGTATAAACAGACATGACATACTGTAACATAACAGACATGACATACTGTAACATAACAGACATAACCTATTGTAACATAACAGACATGACCTATTGTAACATAACAGACATGAAATACAGTAACATAACAGACATGAATTACAAGTAACATAATAGCATGACAATAACCTGTAACATAACAGACATGACATACTTGTAAC
The DNA here is from genome assembly GCF_002910315.2 of Salvelinus sp. IW2-2015. NCBI lineage: Eukaryota > Metazoa > Chordata > Actinopteri > Salmoniformes > Salmonidae > Salvelinus > Salvelinus sp. IW2-2015. The sequence continues at coordinate 46,955,283 of NC_036851.1, read as the reverse complement.
ATAATAGCCATGACAATACTGTAATATAACAGACATGACATACTGTAAATAACGACATGAAATAACTGTAACATAACAGACATGGCATACTGTAACATAAACAGACATGACATACTGTAACAATAACAGACATGACCTATTGTAACATAAAGAGACATGACATACTGTAACATAACAGACATGACATACAGTAACATAACAGACATGACATACAGTAACATACAGACATGACATACAGTAACATAATAGCCATGAAATACTGTAACATAACAGACATGACAATACTGTAACATACAGACATGACATACAGTACATAACAGACATGACATACTGTAACATAACAGACATGACATACTGTAACATAACAGACATGACATACTGTAACATAAGACAATGAATACAGTACATACAGACATGACATACGTACATACGATACATACAGTAACATCGACATGACATACAGTAACTAAAGACATGACATACTGTAACATAAACAGACATGAATACAAGTAACATAACAGACATGACATAATGTAACATAACAGAACTTGACATAATGTAACATACCATACATGACATACTGTAACATAACAGACATGACATATAACATAAGACATGACATACAGTAACATAACAGACATGACATACAGTAACATAACAGACATGACATAAAGTAACATAACAGACATGACATACTGTACCATAACAGACATGACTACAGTAACATAACAGACATGACATAATGTAACATAACAGACATGAATAATGTAACATAACAGACATTGAGCATACAGTAACATAACAGACATGATATAATGTAACGTTAACAGACATGGCCTATTGTAACAATAAAAGACATGACATACTGTTAAACATAACAGACATGACATTAAGTACATAACAGACATGAAATACTGTAACATAACAGACATGCACAAATAACGACATGCATACTGTACTAACAGAATGACATACTGTAACATACGACATGACCATAGCTGTAACATAACTAACATGACACTAGCTGTAACATAACAGACATGACATACTGTAACATAACAGACCATGACATACTGTAACATAACAGACATGCCATGCTGTAACATAACAGAAACATGACCTACTGTAACATAACAGACATGACATACTGTTAAAATAGGCAAAACATGAGTACTGTAACATAAACAGACATGACATACTGTAACAAACAGACATGACATTACTGGTAAAATAGCAAACATGAGCTTAATTAAAGATCCCAGAAATGTTCCATGCGCAAAAAATGTGTATTTCTTTCAAATTTTATTGCACAAATTTGTTTAACATCCTGGTTAGTGAGCAGTTTCTCCTTTGCCAAGATAATCCATACCCTGACAGGTGTGAGTATCAAGAAGCTGATTAAACAGCATGACCGTTACACAGGTGCACCTTGTGCTGGGGGACTGTAAAAGGCCATTCTAAAATGTGTAGTTTTGTCACACAACACAATGCCACAGATGTCTCAACTTTTGAGGGAACTTGGCATGCTGAATTGTTCATTTCTCTACCATAAACCTGCCACCAACATCGTTTATAGGAATTTGGCAGTACGTCCAACTGGCCTCACAACCGCAGACCACGTGTAACCACGCCAGCCCAGGACCTCCACATGCGGCTTCTTCACCTCGCGGGATGCGTCTGACACCAGCCACCCGGACAGCTGATGAAACTGTGTTTTGCACAACCAATATTTCTGCACAAACTCAGAAACCGTCTCAGGGAAGCTCATCTGCGTACTCGTCGTCCTCACCAGGGTCTTGACTGACTGCAGTTCAGCGTAACTGACTTCAGTGGTAAAATGCTCTCCTTCGATGGCCACTGGTACGCTGGAAGTTGTGCTCTTCACGGATGAAGCCGGATTCAATTGTACCTGGCAGGTGGCAGCGTGTATGGTGCCATGTGGGTGAGCGGTTTGCTGTGCAAAGCTGTCATCAAGGTAAAGGGGCGGCTACTTCGAAGATCTAAAATCTAAAATACATTTGGATTTGTTTAAACACTTTTTTGGTTACTACATGATTCCATATGTGTTATTTCATAGTTTTGATGTTAACTTCTTTGGGCTGCAAGCCCGACGTCGGTACACTTATACAACAGCCAGGCCAAGTGCAGGGCGCGAAATTCTAAATATATTTTTTTAGAAATATTTAACTTTCACACATTAACAAGTCCAATACAGCAAATGAAAGATACACATCTTGTGAATCCAGCCAACATGTCAGATTTTTTTAATGTTTTACAGCAACAAACACACGTAACATTTATGTTAGATCACCACCAAATACAAAAAAGACAAAGACATTTTTCACAGCCACAGGTAGTTGCACAAAACCAACCTAAACTAACCAAGAACCAACCCCAAACTAACCAAGAAACAACTATCATCAGATACAGTCTTATAACATGTTATACAATAAATCTATGTTTTGTTTCGAAAAATGTTCATATTTTCAGGTATAAATCATAGTTTTACATTGCACCTGCAATCACAAATAGCACCGAAGCAGCTTAGAACAATTACAGAGACCAAATTGCAATACCTAAATACTCATCAATAAAACATTTATGAAAAATACATGTTGTACAAGCAAATGAAAGACGAACATCTTGTGAATCCAGCCAATATTTCGATTCTTTAAGTGTTTTACCCCAGCGAAAAACCAATATAGCATTATATTAGCTTACTACAATAGCCAACCACACAGCTACATTGATTCAAGGCACGTTAGCGATAGCGAATAACCAGCAAAAGATATTAATTTCTTCACTAACTCTTCATAACTTCATCAGATTGACAGTCCTATAAGCATCATATTACACAATACATATATGGTTTGGTTCGAAAAATGTGCATATTTAGCGGGCACAAATCGTGGTTATAACAATGTGAATAACATAGGCAAAATGCAAATAAATGTCCGGAGAAATCTTGGAGAGGCACCTAATCTAATCAAATAACTATTCATAACCTTTACTAAAAAATACATGTTGGACAGCAAATTAAAGATAGCTTAGTTCTTAATGCAATCCGCCGTGTTAGAATTCTAAAAATAACTTCAGTACGACATTCCAGCTTACTTATAGCGAGAGACAGCGCCCAAAAATCAAAGCGGAAAACACAACGACACATTTTCGACAAGAAATAGGAAATACATCATAAAATGGTCCTACTTTGTTGAGCTTCCATCAGAAATCTTTGTACAAGTGATCCTTTGTCCAGAACAATCGTTGTTTGGATTTAGAATGTCCTTTTCTCCTCTCGAATGAGCAAGCAAAACTTGCCAAGTGGCGCGAAGCTCTCATCGTCAACAAACTCAGAGAACGGAACCGCCAAAACTCCCGAAAAAAATTTCAATAATCTGATTAAACTATATTGAAAAAACATACTTTACGATGAATATTGTCACATTTATCAAAAAAAATCAAAGCCGGAGATATTAGGCGTCTATAACAAAAGCTTTCAGAAGCCCAATGCGGAAGTCCTTTCCGCGTCTTCCTGAGCAAAGAAATTGGGGTCCTGTCATTCCAAGCTCTCTCTTTTGACCATAGAAAGAGCTAGAGACCCATTTCACCTCTCACAGCCTATTGACATCTAGTGGAAAGGCGTATGAAGTGCATGTATACTAATAGATTTCAAGCAAACGATTAGGGAGGCCCTGGAACAGAGCCTCGATTTCAGATTTTTTCACTTCGCTGACAGGAAGTTTTCCAAAATGAGTTTGTTTTACTCACAGATATAATTCAACACGGTTTTGAACCTTGAGAGTGTTTTCTATCCAATAGTAATAATAATATGCATATTGTAGAGCAAGAAATTGAGTACGAGGCCGTTTGAAATGGGCACCTTTTATCCAAGCTACTCAATACTGCCCTGCAGCCATAAGAAGTTTAACTATTATTCTACAATGTAGAAAATAGTCAAAATAAAGCAAAACCCTTGAATGAGTACTGTAGGTGGTGTCCAAACTTTTGACTGGTACTGCAAATACATAATTTAAATTAGGATATAAAAAAATAAATCATTTGAGCGTTTGAGAGCTATAAAAGCGTTTTTAGGTCAAACTCCTCGTTAAGGCCAAGAGGAGACAGTGTGTTGAGCCTGTGGATCCAAAAAGATTCCCTTTGAAGAAGTTTCCTTTCCAATGTCCCCTCCCCTGTAACATTTCTATTCCAGTGTATCTCAGAGAACTAATAGCATGTCCAGCTTCTACAAAATGAACAGAAACCAGGTTTTTTGATGGCAGGCATAAAAGCTACGGACA
>NC_036851.1:46937460-46950280 GCF_002910315.2 Salvelinus sp. IW2-2015 | reverse complement strand
CGAGCATGAGAGAACACACAAGGGGTGAAGCCTTACACTGCTCCAGTGTGGAAAGAGTTTTACTACGGTTGGGGTTCCCTTAATCACATAAGAATATATAACACCACACAGAAGACAAGCCCTATCACTACTCCAGTGTGAAAATAAGTATTTGTCATTAGGGGACATAAAAAGCATGAGAAGAAAACACATGTAGAGAAGCTTTCCACTGCTCTCTGTGTAGAAAGATTTACCCAGTCATGGCATCTGAAAGCGCATAAGAAAACTACTTTTACAATGGGAGCAGTGATAAGGCTTTTCCCCTGTGTGTATTCTCTCATGAGATTTCAGGTCCCCTGATCGKGAAAATGTCCTTCCACACTGAGAGCATTGGAATGGTTTTTCCCCTGTGTGTATTCTCTTATGCTCGTTCAGGTGTGTTGACTGGATAAATCTCTTTCCACACTGGAAGCATTGGTAAGGCTTGTCTCCTGTGTGTATTCTCTTATGTATTTCAAGGCTCCCTAACCGTGTAAAACTCTTTCCACACTGAGAGCAATGATACGGCTTCTTCCCTGCATGTGTTCTCTTATGGTTTTTCAGGCTCCATAAACGGGTATAACTCTTCCCACACTGTGAACAGTGATGTCGTCTCGCTGGTTCAGACGTCTCTGGTTCCTCTGAGTCTGGTCTCTCTTCTGCCAAAGACAAACAGAGTGATTAAAACAGGGAGACCTGAATGAAATCTCCACATACATTTGTCATTTTAATCATTTAGCAGACCCTCTTATCCAGAGAGACTTACAGTCAAGTGCTCTTAGCATGTGATGCATGTGCTCCATTGTTTACATGACCCATGTATTTTACACTGTGTGGCTTTAAGGGAATAGTATGGTCACTATCCAGAGCAACTTGTTAGTGCATCCATCTTAAGGTAGCTAGGTGAGACAACCACAACAGTGATAGTAAATACAGTTTCCCTCAGTTAGTGCATCCATCTTAAGGTAGCTTGGTGAGACAACCACAACAGTGATGGTAAATACAGTTTCCCTCAGTTAGTGCATCCATCTTAAGGTAGCTAGGTGAGACAACGACAACAGTGATAGCAACCACATTTTCCCTCAATTAAATGTGCTAATTTATAATGACCTGGCCTGTGTCCCATAATAGAACCAGGCTAATAATGACTAGCCATCTGTTAAATTAGCATTCCCCTGTGTTGTTACATTGATTTAGATTTATTTACTGTAACAGCAAAGAAAAGAGATACCACGACAACAGAACAAAAACGCGAGGACTGATTTCCCCCATTTTATTCAGGTTCTCTCTCAAAATCACACTTTTCAACAGAAAAACATAATTGAATGTTCTAATTCCACAACAAGCTTAAACCACATGAGGGGAAATCTGGGGAAATCTAAATGTTTGTGTGTAGTTACCCTTTAATTCAAGTGGCACCAGCCAGACAGCCTTGTTGGCACCAGCCAGACAGCCTTGTTGGCACCAGCCAGACAACCTTGTTTGTCGAGCAGTGTTTCTATAGCGCAGTTGTGATGGGGAGTTTTCAAAACAAAATGGCCAATGCATTGATGCAAATAATCACGATTCTGCCAGGTAGGCAGAGGATACTTTTTAATTGTCTTTCCATCTACCCGAAGACATAAGAATCGCTAACGGCTATAAGTCTACCCGAAGACATTAGCATCGCTAACGGCTATACGGCTACCCGAAGACATTAGCATCGCTAACGGCTATACGGAGTGGTAGACATATAGACCATTGTAACATATAGACCCTACACCAGAAGACATAAGCATCGCTAAGCTAACGGAGTGGTAGACATATAGACCGATACACCGAAGACATTAGCATCGCTAACGCTATACGGAGTGGTAGACATAAGACCTACACCAGAAGACATTAGCATCGCTAACGGCTAATACGGATGTAGACATATAGACCCTACACCAGAAGACATTAGCATCGCTAACGGCTACACGGAGTGTAGACATATAGACGATAAACCCGAAGACATAAGCATCGCTAACGGCTATACGTCTACCCGAAGACATTAGCATCGCTAACGGCTATACGTCTACCGAAGACATTAGCATCGCTAACAGCTATACGTCTACCGAAGACTTAGCATCGCTAACGGCTATACGGAGTGGTAGACATATAGACCCTAAACCGCACACACAGGGTTCAACAATCAAGGAACATTTACCAACGGCAGACTGGGTTCAGCGCCAACTGAAATTTACTGTCCGGGGGACAAGATCTGACGATATGACAGGAAAGTTAATGATGCGTGCATCATTTAAATAGCAGATTATTTTATCTTTCATTTGCTGGCTGAGCAAGGCGCAGGAATTCATATAGACATTGGCAAGTCAACGGACTTCAGCCTTTTTCAAGCACTTTCATTGTAATTTCAAGTACCGACGTTTTAAGTTAATTGTTGTAATAGCCTATAGGATAAAACTCTCCCCAAAATGATGCTAAAAAACATATGCATTAGCCACTTTAACAATAATGTTTATTCTTATTTTGCCTACCCAATGGCATTATGCATTGACGTTCACATAATTAACATTCTAAAATATGTCAGAATAGTGGGCATTGCCTGACTAAATAAACAGCATGCTCCACACACACACTAATGAAGTCTGTCCATCAGTCTGTCCATGTGGTAGTAGTCAGTCTGTCCATGTTATAGTAGTTCCAGTCTGTCCATGTGGTACTAGTCAGTCTGTCCATGTGGTATAGTCAGTCTGTACCATGTGGTACTAGTCAGTCTTCCATGTTACTAGTCAGTCTGACCATGTGGTACTAGTCAGTCTGTCCATGTGGTACTAGTCAGTCTGTCCATGTGGTACTAGTCAGTCTGTCCATGTGGTATACAGTCAGTCTACCATGTGGTACTAGTCAGCTGTCCAGTGGTACTAGTCAGTCTCCAGTGGTACTAGTCAGTCTGTCCCATGTGGTACTAGCAGTCTGTCCATTTACTAGTCAGTCTGTCCATGTGGTACTAGTCAGTCTGTCCATGTGGTACTAGTCAGTCTGCCCATGTGGTACTAGTCAGTCTGTCCATGTGATAGTAGTCAGTCTGCCCATGTGGTAGTAGTCAGTCTGTCCACGTGGTAGTAGTCAGTCTGTCCACGTGGTACTAGTCAGTCTGTCCACGTGGTAGTAGTCAGTCTGTCCACGTGGTAGTACTCAGTCTGTCCACGTGGTACTAGTCATAGAAATGATGAAGACTTATTTAGTCACGAGGCATAATGTGTCTAACGGTCACAGAATAAAAAAAAAAAAAAAACTTTAAAAACTAGTCATGTCGCAGACACCAACGCCACCCTACCGGATGAGCTAAAATACATGTTCTCCCACTTCGAGCATAAAGACGCCAGACTCAGATGCCGTGGACAACGAGGTGCTAAACAATCTGTCCCTAAAGCCAAACAAAGGAGCTGCCACCCGAGAACTCTGCTGGTTGTCCTGGTAACAGATACCAGTGAACAGATCTATTTATTTGTTCAAACTAAACTCCAGCACTTACTTTGATGTGTCAAATCTGATCCTTTCTTCTCTTCTCCTCCTCTCACAGTTCCACTCAGCCCCGTTGTTTTCCTGCAGTCCACCAGCTGCACAGACAACCTCTTCATACCCAGCAGTAAGGTGCTACCGGGAGAGGCACGACACGGGGACTCCGGGAGGGAGGAAGGGCTAGCGTTGTCCTGGTAACCATAAAGAGGGGACACAGACACATATCATTATGGATGCTGATGTCACTGTTGTCATGAAGTGCTTTACAGAAACCCAGCCCAGACCCCAATAGAGGAAGCTGTATGCTAGACCAGACCAAGCTGTACCATCTGGTGTTCTGATCTGGAGAGACTCTTCTCTGTCTCGTCAGCATCAGGATGTTGTTGAGGCTTCCCAGAGGATCCATGATAGTCGTGTCTCTCTCCTGTGTGAATGAGAACATCAAACACATGGTAAACTTATGAACTTCTATTGCGATCACAGTCTTACAAAAGGCATGAAAATGTCTAAAAAGTGCCTAAAATAGCCACTTTCATCATGATTTTTGTAAAATATTGTTTGTGTTGTTTAAAAGGGATGTTCCACGAATTGGGTGACTTTTGCATTCCCTTTATCTTTGATATTTTAAGAGTAAATTAGTGTAAATTATGCACCAATATTGAATTTTAAAAGCCTGTTATATTAGATGAGGTGCACTTTAATGTAGACCACATGGAGAATTCAATAAACCTAATATAAAAGACCCCACAATATATGTACCAATGGCAAATTCAAACTTTAACAATTCCTACAGTACTGAACAATATATTCAAGTGTAGAACTTCAGTAGAATGCCCCTTAAAAACCACACGTGTTTTTAAGACAGTACTCACTGGTGTTAATCTGATCTTCTGTCTCCTCCCTCCTCTCCCTTTTCACTTCCAAAACGTTCTTCCCTCTCTTTTATTGGGATAGCCTCCTCTTCCCTCTTTTACTCCAAAGGTTCTGCCTCTTCTTTCACTCATTCTCCCTCCTTCATGTTACGTGCACTTTCCTCCTTTTTCATTCCTGAAGCTTCTTCCTCTCCTTTACCAGAACTTATTTTTCCGCTAGTTTAGTGAGCTCATGCTCTGGGCGATTAGCCTAGTTGGCAAGTATGAAGTTACACATTCCCTAATTTAAGAAGCAAATTACGTTTAAAATGAACTATTAGATACGTAAACAGAAATTGTGTTCTAATACCACCATAATAATATAATATAACACAGGATTAGTCTAAAGAGCTTAAACTGCTCCTGTTTATGTTCGCTAGCAAACCACCCGCACGGTTGTTGAATCAGAAGGGCCTTTTGTCGTGTTGAAAGAAGCCTCCGCCCCATCCATTAAATTATACGCTCACGCAAGAAAGCATTAACCTGAAAAACTCACATTGCATTTTGCTGCACTGAGTGGTAACACAGATTGGAACAAAAATAAAGCCATGTCAAACAAAGTAAATTTAAAACAACACCAGATGTTATGTTCATGTTTACCTTCTTAGAGGCCAAAAGTTCCTCCAGGGTGACGCTGGCCAATTAGTATGACAGATTGTAAGCGGAGCGACATAGCTTGGAATAGCGCATGCCTCGTCAAATTGAACCAGGCTGCACGCTAACAACACCTCACATAATTCTCCCAAAACAATGAAAAACTTCTACCAGTGGCATATGGGACTATTTAAGGTGAGGTTAGCAACATAAAGCAGTGCCGCAGCTTTGCAAAAGGCAAACTATGGGACAGATAGGAGACTCTACCTGGGTAGAAGCACATGCCCCTTTGCCCTTCCTGTCTCTAAAGTGCCTTTTGGTGGTGGTATAATTTGTATTCATCTTTTTGTCACTAGGTTATTTTTTAACCCACTGCCTCAATCGTTTTTTAAATTCACCTCAGTGATTTGGTATTTCCTTCAACTTTCTGAAGAGGAAACAGGCCAGAATGCCCCTGTCTGAAGTGCATTTTGTCCTACCACTATGTGTACTGTTAGCGATGATGCAATGACAACATCTTCTGGTTGATGGAAAAGTTTTTACATTTACATTACATTAAGTTCAGTTTTTTCCCACAAACCTTTTCAACTTAAATTGTCAACTACAAAGTAGTCTATGGCCTACCTGGCAGAATGATATCACTGCTTATTGTGCATCAATCCAGTTGTGATTTGTTCAAGCAAACTCCTGCAATCACATGTGTGCTACAGAGACACCACTAACCAAGCAAGGCCTTGCTGGTGACTTGAATTACAAGGAATATGCTACACCTAAAAATGAAACTGATCTTAGATTTTCTCTCAGCCGAAAAAAAAGTGGTCCTGCCTTTTGTGTTGTTTTTTCTAATTAACAATGTGATTTTGAGAGCGAAACACTGAAGAAACAGAGACAATATCAGAAACCTTGGAAAATATAAACGGACGAAGAACGGAATTTTGAGAAATATATAATTAAAGTATTCTACTTTGATTTTCTCTCATTATGTCACAGCCAGAACTTTCGCTTTGGCGCTCCCCTCCTGTCCAGCCTCAGGCGTTCAGCCGTTGCCGCCCTTCTAGCTGCTCGGCCGAACCTATCTGCTAGTCAAACGCCTGTCACTCATCACCCCCGGCCTTCTACTTAGCTGCTGCAGAACGCTACTGCTGTCAACGCCCTTCGACGTCATCAACCTCCGGCCTTCTAGCGCTGCCGAACCTACTGCTGATCAAACGCCCTTCACTTCGTCACAACCCCGCGGCCTTCAGCTGCTGCGGAACCTACTGCTGTCAAACGCCCTTTCATCATCAACCCCGCCTTTCTATGCTGCTGCCGAACCTACTGCTGTCAAACGGCCCTTCACTCATCAACCCCCGGCTTCTGCTGCGTCGACTCTAACTGTTCAACAAACCCTCCCGATCAACGCCCGCGTTTGTTCTGCTGCTGCCACCACTAAAACCCTTCCCTCACCCCGGACTCTAGCCGCCACCTATCTAACGCTTCACACACCCGTTGTCTGGCCACATACAGACTTCATCCTCATCCTTTTATCCTCCGTCTGCCATTTGTCCTTTTGTGGAGTCATTTGTAAATGTTACTCTGTTTTCCTGAGAGGAATCTTCCTACTATTTCCTTCTGAGTACTTTATGATATGTTCACCCTGTTGCCTTTTTGTTTTGTTAAAATGAAGATTCAATTTGGAGCACAACATACGTTTGGGTTTCTGTTCCGCTTTGATCTGTTGGTGCTGAAATAAATTCAGGTCTTCCAACCTGAGACTGCAATCCTTCCCTACCCTAACCATCCCTATCAGGAGACAGTTTAACCATCTACTCTCCAAAAGATTCCTAGAGAGTGTAGAGCAGTGTTAACTCAATCCTACTCCTCTCTAATCCAGTAACAACATTATCTACGGAGAGTGTAGAGCAGTGTTAAGCCCAATCGTGGTTCCACTACCACCAACAGTTAACACATGATCTAAGGAATAGTGTAGTAGCAGTGTTTAACCTAGATCCTACTCCTCTCTACATCCATACACATTATTAGGATACAGTGTGAGAGCAAAGTGGTTAACACCCATCTATGTCCTCCCTACCACCAGTACAAACATATTATCAGGTAAGTGTAGAGCACGTGTTACCAAGTCCTGAACTCCTCCCTACACGACAGTAACAATTATCTGGATAGTGTAAGCAAGTGTTACCAAACCTGGTCCTCCACTACCCCGAACAGTAACACATTAAATCTAGGATGTGTAAGAGCAGTGTTAACGCAATCCCTACGTCTCTCACACTAAACATACTGAGAGTAGACTGAACACAATTACTCTTCTACCGAACACATCTAGGATAGTTGGTGAGCAGTGTTAACCATCACTGTCTCATACACCATAACACATTATCTAGGAGAGTGGTAGAGCAGTGTTAACCAATCCTACTCCTCTCTACACCAGTAACACATTATCTAGGAGAGTGTAAGAGCAGGTGTTAACACAATCTCTGGTCCTCTTACACACAGTAACACATATCTAGGAAGTGTGAGCGTGGGGGGGGGGTTTTTAACCAATCTAACTGCCTCTCTAACACCAGTAACACATTATCTAGGAGAGTGTAGAGCAGTGTTAACCAATCCTACTCCTCTCCGACACAGTAAACACATTATCTAGGTACAGTGTAGAGCAGTGTTAACCAAGTCTACTCCTCTCTACACCTGTAACAGCATTATCTAGGAGAGTGTAGAGCAGTGTTAACCAATCCTACTCCTCTTCTACACCTGTAACACATTTCTAAACTGGTAAGGACTGTGATTACGCCTTACAGTAACAATTATTGGTTTACGCAGGGAAAGCAAAGTGTGGAAACAGGGGAGACAGATTGGACATCGTGTGGATTAGATGAATGGAGGGGTTGAAGGTCAGGACAGATTCTAATCCCGGGAGTACAAGGTTTGGTATCCTGTTACCCGCTCTTTACTCTCTTCCTGTGGAACCAATAAATGTAATGGATTGGAGAGGAGGAGGAATGTCTTACGTGAAGATATAACGTGGGCAAAAAAGTATTTAGAGCCACCAATGAACCTTGTGACGAGGACGACTTACAGAAAACGTTTCAACCTCTGTCATTGCCAAAAAGAGGTCAAGTAACAAAGTTCAATTGAGATAAACTTTTGTTTATTGACCAAATACTTTATTTCCACCATATGCTTGCAAATAAATTCATTAAAAATCCTACAATGTGATTTTCTGGAATTTTTTTTCCTCATTTTGTCTGTCATAGTTGAAGTGTACCTATGATGAAAATTACAGACCTCTCTCCATCTTTTGTAAGTGGGAGAACTTGCACAATTGGTGTCTGACTAAATACATTTTTGCCCGCTATATCTGGATGGAACCAAATGTTGGTTTGTCTGAATTACAGCTGTTACAAAACCTTTTGGGAATATTAAACTTGGTTAAAGCTTCTCTAGTGTCCGTGAGTTATTACTGTGAAAAAAAATAACCCAACACAACCAACAACATAGGAGAATCCCTATAGAACATTTGTATGATCTAAATAGCAATAGGTCCAGCCTTTGGACTTTGTTTTCTAGATATGGCTATACTATATTGTGATCAACTACATCAAAGAAATCTGGGATACTGCTTTCAAACAAATTTCTGCAGCATTTAATAAATATATAGATCAACAATATGTTGATGATTTCATTTCTGTACTGTTTTGTAACTACCCTGGTGGTTGATTGATAACCTGATCAGGTTGCAGGCACTGGTTACATTCAAAGCTTTCTCTTGAGTGGGCACTGATCAACTTTCCTCCATTATAAGTTATTAATTAACAGTGCTGGAGTTCAGTTTGGCCCTGTTCTAGCAGTCTTGTAAAGAATAGGGGAGTTGACTGGACAGGCAATGTAACATCCATAATGTTTAAGATAAAGTTTTTTGTGTAAAACAAGCACCCTTCAACGGATATTGAAACTTTCGTCTCCAAGAACGAACTTTCATAAAGGTTTTATATATGGTCTATTGGTTTCTCTCCTTTTCCATTGGCATGAGATCCTCTTTCAGTGTATGATATTCCATAAACATCCATATCCACAGTCTAATCTTCTGTCCAACTAACAGAACTCTGCCTGGTTGTCCTGGTAACAGATTACCAGTCTATCTTCCTGTCAACTAAACAGAACTCTGCTGGTTGTCCTGGTAACAGATACCAGTCTATCTTCATGTCAACTAACAGAACTTCGCTGGTTGTCTGGTAACGAGATACCAGTCTATCTTCATGTCAACTAACAGAATCTGTGGTTGTCCTGGTCAACAGATTACCCTATCATCTTCCTGTCCAATACAGATCTCTGCTGGTTGTCCGTAACAGAATACAGTCTATTCTTCATGTCAACTAACAGAACTTCTGGTTGTCCTGGTAACAGATACCAATCTATACTCAATGTCAACTTACAGAATCTGCTGGTTTTGTCCTGGGGGGGGGTAACATATAACCAGTCCTATTCCTGTCCAACTGAACAGAACTCTGCTGGTGTCCTGGTAACCAGATACCAGTCTAATCATCCTGTCGACTAACAGACCTCTGCTGGTTGTCCTGGTAACAGATACGCAGTGGGCAGATCTATTATTTGTTCAAACTGAACTAACAGCACTTACTTGGATGAGTCAAAATCTGATCCTTTTCTCTCTCCTCCTCCTCTCAGCAGTTCCACTCAGCCAGTTGTTTTCCTGCAGTCCACCAGCATTGCACGACAACCTCTTCATACCCAGCAGTAAGGTGCTACCGGGAGAGCACGACGACGGGGACGTCCGGGAAGGGAGGGAAGGGCTAGTGTTTGTCCTTGGTAACCACAAAGGGGGAACAGACACATATCATTATGGATGCTGATGTCCACTGTTGTCAAAACAGTGTTTTACAGAAAGCCCAGCCAGACCCGATAGAGCAAGCTGTATGCTGACAGACCAACCTGTACCAACTGGTGTTTGATCTGGAGAGACTCGTCTCTGACTCGTCAAGCATCAAAGGATGGTTGTTGAGGCCTCCCAGAGGAATCGCACGATAGTCATGTTCTGCTGCCTGTGTGAACGAGGACATCAACAGATGGTAAACTTTATGACCATCATTGCAATCTTAGAGTTTAACAGGGGCAATAATAGTCTAGAAATGGCCACTTTCATTCAATGATTCTCTAAAATGTTCTTTGTGTGCAAATGTAAAGGGTCGTTTCCACAAAATGGGTGAACTTTGCCTCCTTTGATATTTTAGAGTAGAAAATATGCACCATATTGAATTTTAAAAGCCTGTTACTTAGATGAGGGGAACTTGTAATATAGACACATGGAGAAATTCAATACGATCTAATTGGAAAGAAGTCCCAACAAAAACATGTACCAATGGCAGATCGAACGTTAACACTTTATACAGTACTGAACACCAATATTAAAATATAGAAATTCAGGTAGATTGCCCCACAGTTCAAAACTGCCTAGTTTGTGCCCTGCTTTTAAGAAAGTACTCACGGTGTTAATACAGGATCTTCTGTCTCCTCCTCTTCACTCCCAAAACTTCTTCCTCCTCACCTTTATTGAGATAGCATCCTCTTCCTCTCTAAAAGGTTTTTCTCTTCTTTCACTATAACAGCCTCCTCTTCCTCCCTTTTCATTCTGAAAGATTGTTTCCCATACAGCAGACCCCTCCTTCATTAGCAAGGGAGGAGTAGTTTGGGTGTGCTCATTGTCAGGGATGTTAGCTAGCTAGGTAGCATTAGCGACTACCTAGTGGCTAGGCTCAGTATCAATCTTTAACAAGTTTGCAAAATTGAACAAGCAAATTAGGTTAAAGTTAAGCAGTTGATACGTCAACCGAAATTTGTTTAAAACACTGGGATTAGCTAATGTACACAAACATGGTCTAAAACGTAAACCTTTCAGTTTTAGTGTTGGCTAGCAAGCTACCGAGGTGGTTGAAAGAGTATCCGCGTTGTTGTTCCTGAAGAAGCGACCCGTCCAGTCCATTATACGTCACGCAAGAGCAACACCTGAAAGACGCCACTTCGCCATCTGCTGGCTGGAGTGGGTAACGCAGTTTTGGTAACAATAGTTACTACCACTTTTTGTATTGGAAAGAACGTCAATAAATTTAACAATAAGCTGATATATTTTCTCTTCCAAATAATACGTTCCTGTACACAGACGTAGAAGCTCAATATGAATATTAATTAATTAATAAATACTTATAAATAGGTAGTGTGGTTAATAACATTTCTCTGTTTTATTTTTCACATTAGTTTTTATCTAGATGTGACATACTATTCCCTTAAAGCACGCTCTATAAAATCAAAATCATCCTGTAAAACAACAGAGCAAAATGCATCCATGCAAATAGCACTTGATTATCTGTAGTGCTAACACTGAGTCTACAAAACATTAAGAACACCTGCTCCTTCCAAGACTTAGACCTGGCCAGGTGAATCCAGGCTAAAGCTATGATCCCTACTGATGTCACTAGTTAAATCACTTCAATCCGTGTAGATGAAGGGGGGAAACAGGTTAAATAAGGATTTTTAAGCTTGAGACATGATACATGGATTGTGCATGTGTGCCATTTAGGTGGAAGACCAAATATTAAGTGTCTTTGAAGGGGTATGGTAGTAGGTGCAACGCGCATCGGTTTGTGTCAGAACTGCAACGCGGCTGGGTTTTTCAGCTCAACAGTTTTTCCAAATGTTTACCAAGAATGGTGCCACACCAAACAGTGGTGGTCAGTGCCGTTTAAGATGAGGCAGGACGATTAGTTTTTTCATGAGCATGGCCTTAATTCTATTACAGGATATGGATGACTGTCATTCATATTTCACTCACCCTGTTCAATGTACAGCGATAGGTTTAGGCTACTACATGATACTAACATTCCCTATACCCATCATGAGGTAGCAACCTAGCCTATGAATGAAAGTTAGAATGTAGGTTCAACAGGTCGAGAGCAAATTTTGCGGTGACGAGACAGTGACACATGACAGCAGTGACACATTCAATATCGCTTGCACACTCTCGCCTGCATCTAGCTGAAATAGAGATATTACTGGAACAATTCAGGTATGTTTTTTCCATGTTAAGAACATTTGTCAACAGAATCGCGCGAATGAATACACCCTGATCATGCATAACAAACAGTTCCTTTCATAACAGCCACGTTTGTATTCCTTCTCTCCTTCCTCTCACTTTTCCCTTCGCTTCTGGACTTCAAATGCACAACACATCAGCTGTATGTGACCAGGCGAAAAAACCCTTCCAATCAAACCATACCATAAACTGCTACAACACAGCCTACATCCTTGTCACCTAATATTAGCTAAAGTAATGTCATAGTCCAACTAGCTAATAGAACTAACGCGTTAGTAAACCTGCTACAACACATGCAGTAACATTACAGTGTACAGTCAGTAAGCAGTTTAGCACTTAACTTGACTTGGAAGAGTTCCGAGTGTTTGTGTTGGATAGTCATAGCCAGCTAGCTAACATAGCATCCCTTTGTTTGAGCCAAGTTGTTGAGTAGGCTAACTAGATAGCTGCATTTGCTAGCTAAGTAAGTGAACTGAAAGTGTAAATATGTGACGGAAATATCTCTCTCTCTCGCTTCTCCTTTCATTTTGGAAATAAAATAATTTGTTCAAACTGTTCAACTTTGTCTTTTCTTCTCTTTGAGTCAACTACTCACCACATGTTATACACTGCAGTGCTAGCTAGCTGTAGCTTATGCTTTCAGTCCTAGATAATTCTCTGATCCTTTCCATGGTTGGACTATTGTCAGTCA
>NC_036851.1:46919778-46937435 GCF_002910315.2 Salvelinus sp. IW2-2015 | reverse complement strand
AGAGAGAGATATATCCATTTTTTAAATTCCTCATCAATCCCACGTGGATTTAACGTTTTTTTAACAGTCATCCTTACTCTTAATGCGGCCTGCACAGATTATAGTAATGGGATAAGCAATTTTCATAAACGTGTCCAAGGGACAGCGTCTGTGCTCGTCATTACCACACCGGACCCCAAAGAATAGTTTCCAACTTGTGGAATCGCGCTAAACCTTCTCGAACATGGAGACATTAACAGCAAGTGAATAGGAGTGAAAGGACTCGGTGTCCTATTCCTCAGAAGTTAAATGGTATCTCTGACAGAAAGACAGATGGCTTCGGAAATGTGTTGGTGATCGAGAGGAGAGCAAGTGTGAACCAGCGGGAAACAGATGGACATCTGTGGATTAGTGCAAACAGGAGGGGGTTTGAGGTCAGGACAGATTCTCAATCAGGGAGCCAAAGGTGTGGTATCCTGTTACCCGCTACCTTCTCTCTCCTGTGTGAACCATAAGATGTAGAGGATTGGAGAGAAGGAGGAATGTCTTCGTGAGCCATATCAGCACGTGGGGCAAAAAAGTACTCAGCTCAGCACACGAACTGACCTTGTGAAAGAATCTACATACAGTTTGACAATTGCACTACTGTCATGCCACAAACAGCGGTATCTAACAAGTATTGCGATAAAAATTTGTTATGACCCACATACCTTTTCTTCCACAACATATCTTGCAATAAATCTCTAAACATCCCTACAAGTTGATTTTCCTGGATTTTTTTTCTAATTTTGTCTGTACATAGTTGAAGTGTATCCTATGACGAAAATCTAAACAGACGCTACTCTCATCTTTTAAGTGGCGAGAACTTCTGCACAAATTGGTGCTGACCTAAATAATTTTTGCCACGGTATATCTGGATGGAACAGAATGTTGGGTTGTTGAATCACCAGATGTACAGACTTTGGGAATAATTAAAACATCGGTTAAAGCTTCTCTGTAGATGTCCGTCCGAGTTCATTTACTCCACTGAAAATTAATGAACACCCTACCAAACACTCACACCACCCATACGGACACTACAGAACATTGTATGACCTCTTATATAGAATTAGGCCCAGCCTTTTGGAACTGTGGTGTTCCTAGACATGGCTACTATATTGTATCACTACATCCAAAGAATCTGGATACTGCTTTCAACAAATTTTCTGCAGCATTAGTAAGATATGATCAAATATTTGATGATTTCATTTCTGTACTGTTTGGTAACTACCGCTGGTAAGGTTTGATTGATAACCTTGAATCAAGGTTGCCGGCACTGGTTAGCAAGTTTGAGCTTCTCTTGAGTGGGCAGCCTGATCACGCTCCTACCAGATATAGTTAATTAATTAACAGTGTCTTGAGTTTACTTTGCTGTTCTAGCAGTCTTGTAAAGATAGGGGATTGACTGGGACCAGGCCATTAACATCCAAATCTTTAAGGAAGTTTTTGTAAACCTTACAACAGATGATCATTGAAACTTTCCTCTCCAAAACTAACTTTCATTCAAGGTTTTATATGGTCTATTGGTTTCTCTCCTTTTTCATTGGCAGAATCTTTTTCAGTGTTATGATATTCATAACATCCATTACCACCAGTCTATCTTCCTGCTCAACTAACAGAATCTCTGCTGGTTGTCCTGGTAACGAGATACCAGTCTATTCTCATGTCCAACGTAACCAGAACTCTGCTGGTTGTCCTGGTACAGATACCATCTATCTTCATGTCAACTAACAGAACTCTGCCTGGTTGTCCTGGTACTGATACATCTATCTTCCATGTCAATAAACAGAACTCTGCTGTTATCCTGGTAACAGATCACCAGTCCTATCTCCCTGTCAACTAACAGAACTCTGCTGGTTGTCCTGGTAACAGACCAGTGGGCAGTCTATTGTATTTTGTCCAAACCTATTACAGCATTACTTGTGATGTGTCAAGATTGTCCTTTCTTCTCTCTCTGCCCTCACAGTTCACTCAGCCTGTTGGTTTTCCTGCAGTCCACCAGCCAAGCAACAGACACCTCTTCATACCAGCAGTAAGGCGCTAACCGGGAGGGCCACGACAACGGGGAGCTCCGGGAAGGGAGGAAGGGCTAGGCGTTGTCCTGGTAACCATAACAGAGGGACACAGACTCCATATTCATTATGGATGCTGGATGTCACTGTTGTCAATAAAGTGCTTTAACAGAAACCAGCCCGATAGAGCCTAGCGTAATGCTAGACCAGACCAAGCTGTCGCATCCTGGGTGTTCTGATCTGGAGAGACTCTCTCTCTTGGCTTCAGCTATCAGGATGTTGTTGCAGGCCTCCCCAGAGAATCCATGAAGTCACATCTCTCTTCCTGTGTGAATGACAAATCAAACAGACAGTCCAACTTAATGATCTTCTATTGCAATCAAGGGTCTTACCAGAAGACATTGATATGTCTAAAAAGGGCCTAAATTGGCACTTTCCATTATATGCTTTTTTTTTTAAATACGGTTTTGGTGATGCAAATGTAAAAGGTTTGTACCACGAAATGGGTGCTTTGCATTCCTTTGATATTTTTATGTAGAATTAATGCACCAGAGGAATTGGATTGTAAAATCTCTGTTATACAAGGAAGTGCGCTTAATATAGACACGTCCTGGTCCTAACAAAAAGATGTACCAATTGGCAAATTGAAACTAACAACTTGTATACAGTACAGAACAACATATTCAGTGTAGAACTTTCAGTAGAATCCCCCTTTAAAAACCCCACAGTTTCAACAACTGCTGTTGTGTGCCCGTGTTTTTTAAAGACCAGTACTCACTGTGGTATCGGATAATTCTGACTCTCCTCCTCTCCTTTTCACTTCCAAAACGTTCTTCGCCTCTCTTTATTGGATAGCCTCCTCTTCTCCTCTTTACTCCAAAGGTTCTCCTCTTCTTTTCACTCCATTCTCCTCCTTCATGTTACGTGCACTTCCTCCTTTTTCATTCTGAAGCTTCTTCCTCTCCTTTACCAGAACTTATTTTTCCGTCTAGTTTAGTGAGCTCATGCTCTGGGCGATTAGCCTAGTGCAGTATGAGTTAACACATTCACTAACTTTAAGAAGCGAAATTACGTTTAAAATGAACTATTAGATACGTAAACAGAATTGTGTTCTAAACCACCATAATAATATAATATAACTACAGGATTAGTGGTCAAAGAGCTTAAATTGCTCCTGTTTATGTTCGCTAAGCAAACACCCCGCAAGCGTTGTTGAAATCAGAAGGCCTTTGTCGCTGTTGAAGAAGCCTGCCGCCCCTCCATTAAATTATTACGCTCACGCAAGCAAGCATTACCTGAAAAACCAATTGCACTTGCTGCTGAGTGGTAACACAGATTGGAACAAAAATAAAGCACATGTCAAACAAAGTAATTTAAAAACACCAGATGTTATGTTTGTTTACCTTCTAGAGGCCAAAAGTTCTTCCAGCGGCTGACGCTGCCATTATAGTGCACAGAATTGAAGGAGCGACATAGCTTGGAATAGCCATGCCTCGGTCAAATTGAACCAGGCTGCATCGCTAACAACACCTCACATTAATTTCCCAAAACACTATGAAAAACTTCTCACCAGTGGCATATGGGGATATCTTAGGTGAGTGTTAGCACATAAAGCAGTGGCCCAGCTTTGCAAAAGGGCAAACTATGGACAGATAGGGACTCTACCTGTGTAGAGCACAATGCCTCCTATTGCCCTTCCTGTTCTAAAAAGTGCCCTTTTGGTGGTGGGTATATTTGTATTCATTTTTGTCATAGTTATTTTTAACCCACTGCCTGCAATCGTTTTTAAATTCACTCAGTGATTTGGTATTATCCTTCACTTTCTGAAGAGGAAACAGGCCAGAATGCCCCTGTCTGAAGTCATTTGTCCTACCACTATGTGTAGCTGTTAGCGATGAATGCAATGACAACGATCTTCTGGTTGATGGAAAGTTTTTACATTTACATTACATTAAGTCCAAGTTTTTTCCCACAAACCTTTTTCAATTAAATGTCAACTACAAAGTAAGTCTATGCCTACCTGGCAGAATGATATCCATCGCTTCTTGTGCATCAATCCAGTTGTGATTTGTTCAGCAAACTCCTGCAATCACATGTGTGCTACAGAGACACCACTAACCAAGCAAGGCGCTTGTGGTGCGACTTGAATTACAAGGAATATGCTACACCTAAAAATGAAACTGTCTTAGATTTTTCCTCAGCGAAAAAAGTGGTCTGCCTTTTGTTTGTTTTTTCTAATTAACAATGTGATTTTTGAGAGCGAAACTAACTGAAGAAACAGAGACATATCAAGAAACCTTGGAAAATAAACGAGACGAATGAACGGGAATTTTGAGAAATAATATTAAGATATTTCTATTTGATTTTCTCTCATTATGTCACACCAGACTTTCGCTTTGGGCCTCCCCTCCTGTCCAGCCTGCAGGCGTTCAGCCGTGCCGGCCCTTCTAGCTGCTCGGCCGAACCTACCTGCTAGTCAACGCGCTCTTCACTCATCACCCCCGGCCCTTATGCTGCTGCAGAACGACTGCTGTCAACGCCCTGCACTCTCAACCCCGGCCTTCTAGCTGCTGCCGAACCTAATGCTGTCAAACGCCCTTCACTTCTGCAACCCCCGGCCTTCACAGCTGCTGCGAACCTACTGCTGTCAAACGCCCTTTCATCATCAACCCCGCCTTTCTAGCTCGCTGCCAACCTACTGCTGTCAACGTCCCTTCAGTCATCAACCCCCGCGTCTCGTCATCTTAACACCCGCCGAACCACTGGTTTTGCTCCCCAAAAAACGCTTCCCACTCAACGCCCGCTTACCTACTGTCAACACTGGCAACTTACTCATCACCGTTCTCGCTCACTGTGAACCCACTCTAAACCCGACTGTCCTTGCTCTTAGACTGTCCAGCCTCATTGTTATACCGTCGATTTTGTTTTTGAATTTGTATTACTTGTTTTCCTGAGAGGAATCCTTCCTACTATTTCCCTGTAGTACTTTATGATAGTTCACCCTGTTGCCTTTTTGTTTTGTTTTAAAATGAAGATTAATTTGAGCACAACAACGTTTGGGTTTCTGTTCCGCTGTTGATCTGGTTGGTGCTGAAATAAATTCAGGTCGTTCCAACCTGAGACTCGTGCATCCTCCTACCCTCTCTACACCAGTAACCACTTATCTAGGATAGTGTAGAGCAGTTGTTAACTTTCAATCCTACTCCTCTCTACAATCCAGAACACATTATCCTACGGAGAGTGTAGAGCAGTGTTAACCAATCGCTAGGTCCTCTCATACCACCAAGTATACACATGATCTAAGAATGTGGTAGAGCAGTGTTACGCAATCCTGTCTCACTCCACTCATACAGTCATACACATTACTAGGATACGTGTGAGTAGCAGTGTTTAACCCAAATCCTATCTCCTCTCTACACTAGTAAAACATATTTAGGATAAGTGTAGAGAAGACCGTGTTTAACCAAGTCTGGGTCCTCCACTACACCAACAGTAACACATTATCATGGATAGTGGTAAGCAGTGTTAACCAATCCTATCCTCTCACACCGAACTAGTAACATCATTATCTAGAGAGTGTGAAGAGCAGTGTTACCAACTGGAATCCTCCACTCATCTCACACCAGTAAACATATCTAGAGATCGGTAGAGCACGTGTCTAACACAATCCTGATCCTCCACTACCAACGCAAGTAACCACATTCATCTAGGATAGTGGTGAGCAGTGTTAACCATCTACTGGCTCTCTACACCACAGTAACACATTATCTAGGAGAGTGGTAGAGCAGTGTTAACCAATCCTACTCCTCTTACACCAGTAACACATTATCTAGGAGAAGTGTAAGAGCAGTGTGTTAACCAAATCTACTGTCCTCTTACACACAGTAACACATTATCTAGGAGAGTGTAGAAGCAGTGGGGGGGGGGGTTTAACCAATCTACTGCCTTCTAACACCAGTAAACATTATCTAGGAGAGTGTAGAGCAGTGTTAACCAATCCCTACTCCTCTCGCACACAGTAACACATTATTAGGTAGCAGTGTAGAGCAGTGTTACCAATCCTACTCCTCTCTTACACCGTAACACATTATCCCTTGAGGACAGTGTAGAGCAGTGTTAACCAATCCTACTCCTCTTCTACACCTGAACACATTTCTAGGGTGGTAGACGTGTCGTCCGTTCCAGTAAAATTATGTGTGGTGGACGAGGAAAGCAAAGTGTGAAACAGGGGAGACAGATTGACAGTCGTGTGGATAGATGAAGGAGGGGTTGAAGGTCAGGACAGAATCTCTAATCAGGGAGACAAGGTTTGGTACCTGTTACCCCTCTTTACTCTCTTCCTGTGGAACCAATAAGATGTAATGGATTGGGAGAGGAGGAGGATATGTCTTACGTGAATATAACGTGGGCAAAAAGTATTTAGAGCCACCAATGAACCTTGTGACGGAGGGAACTTACAGAAACACGTTTCAACCTCTGTCATTGCCAAAAAGGGTCAATAACAAAGTTATTGAGATAAACTTTTGTTTATTACCAAATACTTTATTTTCCACATATTTCTGCAAATAAATTCATTAAAAATCCTACAATGTGATTTTCTGGATTTTTTTTCTCATTTTGTCTGTCATAGTTGAAGTGTACCTATGATGAAAAATTACAGACCTCTCTCATCTTTTTAAGTGGGAGAACTGCACAATTGGTGTCTGACTAAATACATTTTTGCCGACTTATATCTGGATGGAACCAAAATGTTGGTTGTCTGAATTAACAGCTGTCAACACAAACGCTTTTGGGAATAATTAAACTTGGTTAAAAGCTTCTCTAGTGTCCGTGAGTTATTGCTACTGTGAAAAAAAATAACCCAACAAACATCAAACATAGGAGATCCTATAGAACATTTGTATGTATCTAAATAGCACATAGGTCCAGCCTTTGGACTTGGTTTTCCTAGATATGGCTTACTATATTGTGACTGCATCTACATCAAAGAATCTGGATACTGCTTTCAACAAATTTCTGCAGCATTAGTAAATATATTGATCAACAATATGTTGAATGATTTCATTTCTGTACTGTTCTGTAACTACCCTGGTAGGTTGATTGATAACCTGATCAGGTTGCAGGCACTGGTTACATTCAAAGCTTTCTCTTGAGTGGGCACGCTGATCACACTTTCCTCCAGTATTAATTATTATTAATTACAGTGCTGGAGTTTAGTTTGCCCTTGTTCTAGCAGTCTTTGTAAGTAATAGGGGGAGTTGACTGGGACAGGCAATGTAACATCCATAAATGTTTAAGATAAAGTTTTTTGGTAAATACAGCACCCTTAACGGATCATTGAAACTTTCGTCTCGCAAGAACGAACTTTCATAAAGGTTTTATATATGGTCTATTGGTTTCTCTCCTTTCCATGGCATGAGATCCTTTCAGTGTTATGAATATTCATAACTCCATATCCACCAGTCTATCTTCCCTGTCAACTTAACAGAACTCTGCTGGTTGTCCTGGTAACAGATACCAAGTCTATCTTCCTGTCAACTAAACAGAACTCTGCTGGTGTCCTCGGTAAAGATACCAGTCTATCTTCATGTCAACTAACAAGAACTCTGCTGGTTGTCTGGTAACAGATACAGGTCTATCTTCATGTCACTAACAGAACTCGTGTGGTGTCCTGGCTAACAGATACCCTAGTCATCTTCCTGTCAACTAACAGATGCTCTGCTTGGTTGTCCTGGTAACAGAATACAGTCTATTCTTCATGTCAACTATACAGAACTTCCTGGTTGTCCTGGTAACAGATACCAATCTAGTCATTCATGTCAACTAACAGAATCTGCTGGTTTGTCCCTGGGGGGGGGGGGTAACATATAACCAGTCCTATCGTCCTGTCCAACTGAACAGAACTCGCTTGGTTGTCCTGGTAACAGATACCAGTCTATCATCATCCTGTCGACTACAGACCTCTGCTGGTTTCCTGGTAACAGATACCAGTGGGCAGATCTATTTATTTGTTCAAACTGAACTAACAGCACTTACTTTGATGAGTCAAATCTGATCTTTTTCTCTCCTCCTCTCTCACAGTTCCACTACAGCCAGTTGTTTTTCCTGCAGTCCACCAGCATTCACAGACAACTCTTCATCCAGCAGTAAGGTGCTACCGGAGAGCACGACACGGGGACTTCCGGAAGGGAGGAAGGGCTAGTGGTTTGTCCTTGGTAAGCCACAAAGGGGGACACAGACACATATCAATCTATGGATGCTGATGTCCACTGTTGTAACAAAAGTGTTTTACAGAAAGCCCAGCCAGACCCCGATAGGCAAGCTGTACTGCTAGACAGACCAACCTGTACCAACTGGTGTTTTGATCTGGGAGAGACTCTGTCTCTGACTCGTCAGCATCAAGGATGGTTGGTTGAAGGCTCCCAGAGGATCGCCGATAAGGTCATGTCTCTCTGCCTGTGTGAACGAGGACATCAAACAGATGGTAAACTTTATGACCACTATTGCAATTCTTAGAGTTTAACAAGGGGCATGAATATGTCTAAAATGGCCACTTTCATCATGATTCTAAAATGTCTTTGTGGTGCAAATGTAAAGGGTCGTTCCACAAAATGGGTGAACTTTGCCTCCCTTTGATATTTTAGAGTAGAAAATATGCACCAATATTGAATTTAAAAGCCTGTTACTTAAGATTGAGGGGAACTTAATATAGAGCACATGGAGAAATTCATACATCTAATTGAGAAAGAGTCCAACAAAAAACTGTAACCAATGGCAGATCGAACCGTTAACATTTATACAGTACTGAACACACATATTAAAATATAGAAACTTCAGGTAGATTGCCCACGTTCAACAACTGCATAGTTTGTGCCCTGCTTTTAAGAAAGTACTTCACTGGTGTTAATCGAGATCTTCTGTCTCCTCCTCTTCACTCCCAAAACTTCTTCCTCCTCACCTTATTGAGATAGCATCTCTTCCTCTCTAAAAAGGTTTTTCTCTTCTTTCACTATAACAGCCTCCTCTTCCTCCCTTTTCATTCTGAAAGATTGTTTCTCCATACAGCAGAACCCCCTCTTCATTAGCAAGGGAGGAGTAGTTTGGGTGTGCTCATTGTCAGGGATGTTAGCTAGCTAGGTAGCATTAGCGACTAGCCTATGGCTAGGCTCAGTATCAATCTTTAACAAGTTTGCAAATTGAACAAGCAAATTAGGTTAAAGTTAAGCATGTTGATACGTCAAACCGAAATTTGTTTAAAAACACTGGGATTAGCTAATGTACACAAACATGGTCTAAAACGTAAACCTTTCAGTTTTATGTTGGCTAGCAAGCTACCGAGGTGGTTGAAAGAGTATCCGCGTTGTTGTTCCTGAAGAAGCGACCGTCCAGTCCATTATACGTCACGCAGGAAGCAACACCTGAAAGACGCACTTCGCCATCTGCTGGCTGGAGTGGGAACGCAGTTTGGTAACAATAGTTACTACACTTTTTTGTATTGGAAAGAACGTCAATAATAATTTAACATAAGCTGATATATTTTTCTTTTTTCTCTTACGTCTTACAAATAATACTTTCCTGTACACAGACGTAGAAACGTAATATGTAGATGGTTAATAAATACTTATATGAATAGGTAGTGTTGTTAATACACATTTTCTTTGTTCATTTTTCACATTCGTTTTTATCTAGATGTGACCATACTATTCCCTTAAAGCCACGCTCTATAAGATACAAATCATCCTGTAAACAACAGAGCAAATGCATCACATGCAAATAGCACTTGAATATCTGTAGTGCTAAACACTGAGTATACAAAACACCTGGTCCTTCAATGACTTAGACTGACCAGGTGAATCCAGGCTAAAGCTATGATCCCTTACTGATGTCACTAGTTAAATCCACTTCAATCCGTGTAGATGAAGGTGGGAAACAGGTTAAATAAGGAATTTTAGGCCTTGAGACATGAGACATGGATTGTGCATGTGTGTCATTCAGAAGGTAAATGGGGAAGACAAAATATTTAAGTGTCTTTGAATGGGTATTGTAGTAGGTGCCAGGCGCCGGTTTGTGTCAAGAACTGCAACGCTGCTGGGTTTTTCAGCTCAACAATTTCCCATGTGTACCAAGAATGGTCCACCACCCAAACAGTGGTGGTCAGTGCCGTTTAAGATGAGGCAGGACGATTGGTTTTTTCATGAGCATGGCCTTAATTCTATTACAGCACATTGGATGACTGTCATTCATATTTCACTCACCCTGTTCAATGTAACAGCAATAGGTTTAGGCTACTACATGATACTAACATTTCCCCTATACCTATCATGAGGTAGCAACCTAGCCTATGAATGAAAGTTTACAACGTAGGTGCACACAGGTCAAGAGAAACATTTGAGGTGACAGACAGTGAAACATGGACAGACAGTGACACATTCAATACTGCCTTGTACACTCTCGCCTGCATCTAGCTGAAATAGAGATTCTATTGGACAAATTCAGGTATGTTTATCCCAGTTTTGTTCCATTTAAGAAACATTTGTCAACAGAATCGGCTGAATGATTCACCCCTGATGACGCGTAAACACAGTTCACTTTCACAACTGCCACGTTGTATTTCCTCTCACATCTTTATCACCTTCTCCCTTTGCTTCTGGACTTCACTGCACAACACATCAGCTGTATGTGACCAGGCGAAAAAACCTTTCCAAGTCAAACCATACCATAACTGCTACACACAGCCTACATCCTTGTCACCATATTAGCTAAAGTAATGTCATAGTCAACATAGCTAATAGAACTAACGCGTTAGTAACCCTACTACAATCATGCAGTAACATTACAGTGTACAGTCAGTAAGCAGTTTAGCACTTACATTGGCGGGGCCCAGTGGCAATAAATTAGTAAAACCAAAAGCTTACCTTGACTTGGAAGAGTTCCAGTGTTGTGTTGGATAGTCATAGCCAGCTAGCTAACATAGCATCCCTTTGTTTGAGCCAAGTGTTTGAGTAGGCTAAACTTGCTCGCTGCATTTGCTAGCTAAGTAAGTGAAACTGAAAGTGGAAAATAAATGACGAAGTCTTTCTTTCTCTCGCTTCTCCTTYGTTTTGTTCAAAACTGTTCAACTATTGTCTTTCTCTTTGAGTCAACTACTCACCACATTTGATGCACTGTAGTGCTAGCTAGCTGTAACTTATGCTTTCAGTACTAGATTCATTCTCTGATCCTTTCATTGGGTGGACAACATGTCAGTTCATGCTGCAAGAGCTCTGATAGGTTGGAGGACGTCCTCTGGAAGTTGTCATAATTACTGTGTAAATCTATGGAAGGGCTTGAGAACCACGAGCCTCCTAGGTTTTGTATTGAAGTCAATGTAACCAGAGGAGGATGCAAAGTAGTATGTTTTAATCAATTATTATTTGGTGATAAAAGTATACTAAATATAATTACATCTAAAAATCGATAACTTTTTAAATATTTTACCATTTTGATTTTCTGAAAATCACTGAGGAGGATGGTCCTCCCCTTCCTCCTCTGAGGAGCCTCCACTGAACCCAATGAACATCCAGCCAACTTGACACAATTGTGGGAAGCATTGGAGTCAACATGGGCCAGCATCCCTGTGGAATGCTTTCGACACCTTGTAGAGTCCATGCCCAGACAAATTGAGGCTGTTCTGAGGGGACTAAACGTGGACGGTGCAAACTCCATATTAGGATAGTGTTCCAATGTTTGGTATAATCAGTGGATATTATTCTGCCATCTTAGCAGAGACTTTTATCCCAAAAGCGATTTGCAGTCATGTGTGTCAAACACTTTATATGATGGTCCCAGAATCAAACCCACTACCCCTGGTTTAACAAGCACCTATCACTTTACCACTGAGAGCTACAGGACCACAAGGACATGAATCAAGTAACATGAGTGGAGATAAACAAACACACACAGCCGAAGTTTGAAACATCTAATTTAACTCAAAGAAAAACGTTCTGAAACTGACATTACTCCCATATTTAGTTCAAATCACAATGTTATTTGTCACATTGAATACAACAGGTGTAGACACTTACTGTTAAATGCTTACTTACAAGACCTAACCAACAATGTAGTTTTAGAAAAATAAGAGTTAAAAAGAAAATATTCTCCTTTAGTTAGGAAAATATTAACACAAAATAACAACGAGGTACAGGTTAGGAGCAGGTGTGTTGAAATAAAAAACATACAGCTTTATACAGTTGATTTATAATGACCAAAAGCACAATAATTATGTAAAAAAAATGAGACAAGTGTAGCAAGCAGTATGTGTTGTTCTCTCATGAACTTTAAGTAGCCTATATTTGATGTGATATATTCCTTTCGAGACAGGATTGTGTCACGTCACAGATCTGGGGAAGTGGACCAAAACATTCCCGCAGCATTGAAGGTCCCAAAGAACACAGTGTCCTCCATCATTCTTAAATGGAAGAAGTTTGGAACCACCAAKACTTCCTAGAGCTGGCCGCCTGGCCWGACTGAGCAATAGGGGGAGAATGSCCTTGGTCAGGGAGGTGACCAATAACCCAATGGTCACTCTGACAGAGCTCTAGAGTTCCTCTGTGGAGATGGGAGAACCTTCCAGGAGGACAACCATCTCTGCAGCACTYCACCAATCAGGCCTTTATGGTAGAGTGGCCAGACGGAAGCYACTCCTCAGTAAAAAGCACATGACAGCCAGCTTGGAGTTTGCCAAAAGGCACCTAAAGACTATCAGACCATGAGAAACAAGATTCTCTGKTCCAGTGAAACCAAGACTGAACTCTTTGGCCTRAATGCCRAGTGTCACGTAAGGGCTATTATACCAAGAAGGAGAGTGAYGGAGTACTGCATCAGATGACTTGGCCTCCACAATCCCCTGACTTCAACCAAATTGAGATGGTTTGGGATGAGTCGGACCGCAGAGTGAAGGAAAAGCAGCCAACAAGTGCTCAGCATATGGGAACTCCTTCAAGACTGTTGGAAAAGCATTCCAGGTGAAGATGGTTGAGAGAACGCCAAGAGCGTGCAAAGCTGTCATCAAGGCAAAGGGTGGCTACTTTGAAGAATCTAAAATATATTTTGATTTGTTGAACACTTTTTTTTGATAACTACATGATTCCATATGTCTTTTTTCATAGTTGTGATGTCTTCACTATTATTCTACAATATAGAAAATAGTAAAAAATAAAGAAAAACCCTTGAATGCGTGCTTTGTCATTATTGGGTATTGTGTGTAGATTGATCAGATATAATTTTTTTCCAATTTTAGAATTAGGCTGTAACGTAACAAACTGTGGAAATGTCTAGGGGTCTGAATACTTTCAGAATACACTAAAACAAAAATATAAATGCAACATGTAAAGCGTTGGTCCCATGTTTCATGAGCTGAAATACAAGATCCCAGAAATGTTCCATAAAGCACAAAAAATATTATTTCGCTCAAATTTGTTTACATCCCTGTTACACCAACAGTAGGTATCCTACACACATACTGCCACACAAACAGTAGGTATCCTACACACATACTTCAACGAGGACGAGACCTTTATCATGCTAGGAGTGTAGGAGAGTCGAGAGCAGAAGTGACGATTTTACTTCTGAGACAGCTACACATCACACACAAGTAGGAACACGTATGTGTATGTCGCAAGTAGGTTATTGTAATTTGTGTTAGCCGAGGTATCCTGGCACTAATAAGCTTAGTGAAGCCCACAGTTGAAGATAAATACGCGTCGCGCCATCGTGAGCTAATGGAAATATGACCCTCATAGAGCACGCATTGACCTGTTGGGACAGAAGTAAAGAGGAAGGGCTTTCTTGTGTGTGTGTCTCTGTATATATATATATGTATCAGGAATAATATATGTAACAGTCACAAGGTGATGCGTAAGGATTGGGTGCAATGTATCATCGAGTGGAGGTAGAAAGGGCGCTAGGTATTGAGTGATTCGAGTGAGCTAAGATATCCTGTCTAATAAGAACATCATTGAAACCAGGTGATGTCATGCAGCATCCATGTGGGTGGTGGAAGATGGAGAGGTTGGGATAATTCGGTATAGTGAACAGGGTCTATATATCTCTAAACAGTGAAAATAAGGCCAATAAACATTAAAGCAGAACCAGCAATGGACACAGGCACGATGTTGACATTAAGGAGCAGGCATGCCTTTAATCGTGTGATCAGATAAGAGTCCAGTGGAGTAGACGGTTGTTTGGGGTCGTGGCGATCAGAGCAGCTGGCCGGGTATGTGGCTTGTCGCGCTAGCAGCATAGGATGGAGTCTGTTTTGTAGATAGTCCGCCGTGCGTTTCCCGTCGGTAAGGTTAGTCGGGGTTCTCCGTGTAGTGGGGTTCCCGTATGAGAAAGAGGCGGATCAAATCCAAATTGGGGGCAGAATAGGATATTAGTGACCAAGGACAAAAAAGATAAAATAAAGATAAATAGAAATAGAATAATAACTCTCAGTCTGTGTTTCGCGATGACTAGTGACCTTATTCAGGTAGTATAGGTCAAGTCTCGATAGATATCTAGCTAACGGGTATTAGGCTGGGCCTCAGTGTTGAGTCGTTCAGAAGTAACAGTGCGGGACGGAGGCGTGCCCAAGTTGGATAATATTCCCTCGGGCAGCTATAAAGCGTTCGTGTCAGTCCGCAGGACGTGAGGCCGCGGTGGGGTCGTTCCTGTATTCTGGCAGCAGGCATACAAAAGAAACGGGTCGCCGGAATGGTGATTGGCTACTCCTCCATTCTGGCTAGCTTCCAGTGATGAGTTTGAGTTTTGCTCCGGGGTCCGATCGTAAGGCCAATCGTTGCACAGTTTACTGTGATAGCGGTTTGCAGCTTAGCGTAGCCTGCGTAAGTGGGAAGTTTTGCAAGTGACGCAGAGCCTCGCGGGGCTGGAATCCGGGGAAACTGGTAGAGAGAAGAGACATAGTCACCGGAATGCGTCGCGGTGTTCCGAGGTTCGCGTTGCCATCTATATATGTGCCGGGTAGCATATCGAGCTAGGAGGAAATAGCTAATGACGCAACACATTCGAGGGCAGCTCGAAAACCAAACGCATAAGCTCAGCAAAGCCGGCTCATTTTCGGCGGCAGCTCGATTAAGCTTCTGGCTAGCTCTATCAGGTAGTAGCTTACTGGTTAGCTTTCAGGCTAGCTTTCTGAATTAGCCCGCTGGCTGGCTTCGCACGATGGATTTTCCAAGTTTGAGTAAAGTATTACTTTTTAGTAATTGGTGAAGCGGGTTGGCAAGGCAAAGCTTTTGCAGGAAAAGCTTATATTGTACGTTGAGTTACATTGGATAATAAAATAAATAAAAAGATAAGTGAAGAGAGGTGTAAATATAATATACGCAGGACAGCAAACAATACGGAACAGAAACAAGACGTCTGAACTGCGTAAGCCACCTTGGACCTGCGTAGTAAACAGAGTTGATTAACAGTAGTGTAGTTAACAGAGTGATTACAGTTAGTGTAGTAAAAGAGTGAGTACAGTAAGTCGTCAAGTAACAGTAGTGAGTAGCTAGTAGTGTAGTAAATCAGAGTGATTACAGTGTGTAGTAAAACATGAGTGAGTAACAGGTAGTGTTATTAAAGCCAGAGTGAGTTACAGTAAGTGTAAGTAAAACAGAGTGATTACAGTAGTGTACGTCAAACAGAGTGATACAGTCAGTTGTTTAGTTAAATCAGCAGTGAGTACGAGGTAGTGTAGTAAAGCAGAGTGATTACAGTAGGTGTAGCATAAACAGAGTGAGTACAGTAGTGTAGTAAACAGAGTGATTAACAGTAAGTGTAGAAAAACAGAGTGAGTACCACGTAGTTCGTAGTTACCGACGTGCATTACAGTGTGTAGTAAACAGAGTGAGCTACAGTAGATGTAGTTACCAGAGTGATTCACAGTCAGTGTACGTCAAACAGACGTGAGCTACACGCTACGGTATAACAGAAGTGATTACAGTAGTGTAAGTAAAACAGTGGTGAGATACAGTAGCGATCAGTAAACCAGAGCTGAGTACACGCTAGTGTAGTTAACAGACGTGAGTACCAGTAGTGTAGTAACCAAGGAAGTGACGTACAAGTAGTGTAAGCATCTAACAGCTGTGATGTAAGCACGCTAGTGTAACTCTAAACTACTGCTTACGGTAGTACCGTCAGCTAAAACCCTGAGTGATTTACCAGCACGTGTATTAAAGACGTGATCTACAGTAGCTGTACGTAAAAACAGCAGTGGAGTACAGTACGTCGCTCAGTAAACAGCTAGTGAAAGTACAGCTAGTGTATAACAGAGTGAAGTACAGTAGTCGTCAAGATCGAGATGTTCGTAGTGTCAAGTAAACAGAGTGATTACAGTAGTGTAGTAAACAGCAGTGATTACCAGTAGCGTGTCGCGGTGGGTGTGTGTGGTCAGAGTGAGTACAGCTAGTGTTCGTAAACAGAGTGAAGTACAAGTAAGTGTAAGTACAGAGTGAGTACAGTAGTGTGTCAGAGTGAGTACCACAGTAGATACGTGACGTTCAACAGAGTAGAGATACATCAGACCCACTGAATGGTGGGGCATCTACATAGCATAGGGCTTGTACATAACGCAATGCATCATTTATTACAGTTGTCAAGATTGGATGGTTGTGACTTCTCAGAGAATGTTCCTGCGCTGTTTTCCCCAGAACTACCTGTCTGCGATGTCGTCAGCAGCTGGTGGCGACAATTGACAAATGGATTCCTGACAAATAAGTTGGAGCGCCTTCGCACCAGCAACCTGCCAGCCTCTAGCTGGGGGCAACTTGGAAAAATAGAACACTTTCCGAACTGTACAAAAACAACTCGTCTTTTTTTTTTCCAAATAACATTTTTCCGCAACATTGTTCTGATATAGAATTATCCTTTGACAAATTGTTGAACATTTTGATTTGATTAATTGATTTATAAAAAAGAGTTTCAAAATTCCAGTCTGTAAGATACACAAAATTGGGAAATATTCAAGGGTGTGCAATACTTCTCGGAAGACATTGGATATATGAAATGGTAGTGGCGGCATTGTGCAAACAGCTGTAAATTCTGGGAAAATAGCATTGCAGATTGTAATCCTCATTTTCATGTCACTGTTTTCTTTAAAATTCGTAAGATCTGTTCATGTCTGTCTGTCTGTCCTGTCTGTCTGCCTGTCTGTCTTGTCTGTCTGTTTGGTTCTGTCTGTCCTGTCTGGGTCTGTCTGTCCTGTCTGTCGTTGGTGTTATCAAAATCGATTCAACACATACTCAACACAAACAGTAGGTATCCTACACACATACTTCACACAAACAGTAGGTATATCCTACGCACAATACTCCACACAAACAGTAGGTATCCTACACACATACTTCACACATCAAACAGTAGGTATCCTACACACAATACCTGACACACATAACAGTAGGTATCCTACAGCACATACTCTACACAAACAGTAGGTATCCTACACACATACTGCCACACACACAGTAGGTATCCTACCACATACTTCACACAAACAGTAGGTATCCTACACACATACTCCAACAAACATAGGTATCCTACACAACATCTACACACAAACAGTAGGTATCCTACACACATACTTCCACACAAACAGTAGGTAATTCG
>NC_036851.1:46910951-46919753 GCF_002910315.2 Salvelinus sp. IW2-2015 | reverse complement strand
TTCCACAACAAACATAGGTGATGTTCTAATCTCTATAGTTCTCGCCCACTGTGTATCCACTCCCAGCCACAGTTCCATTCCCCTGTTAGGGAAACCTTAGAGAATACTTCCTATGGCTCTCTATAGTCTCCAGAGGCCTAGCCAGGCCGTTCAACACAGTTTAATGTTCTTCTGATTTCCTAGGCACACACACACCACACAAGTTCAAATCTTAACTACGTCTTGCTCACAGTCTGTGTCACTACACAATACATGTTAACCTAATCTACAAAAACTACACACATATCAGATATAATTTTATGATTCTAATCATTTCATACGTTATAAGTTCGAAAGAATAATTTATCCATATCTTCGTAACAATATACATTATTAATCACATATCAATTACCACAGGTGCAACCTTGCCTCATGAACAATAAAGAAGCACTCTAAAACATGTAGCATTTGATCACACAATGACACATGTCTTAAGTTGAGGAGGCAATTGCATGCGACTCATAACCACAGAAGCTGTGCCAGAGAATTAAGATTAAATTTCCTCTACCATAAGCTACGTCGGTTTAGAGAAATATGCAGTCAGTCCAACTGCCTCACAATTCATTGGATGTGTATGAGCACGTTATTATGCCCTGATGTCAACATTCAACAGAGGTCCATGTGAGTTATGTATAACTCACGGAACGACACAATTGATCCGTCCCTTGCAATTTTGACCAGAATACACTGTGACGAGATCCTGAGCCCAATACTTCGTGCCATTCATCCGATCCATCATCTCAGTTTCGCTAAATGCACACCGGTCCAAGTTGCAAACAATCTACACCTCCGGAAGCTGAAAAAATGTCCCAGTTCTCATGCCTGCAGATCACCAGACATGTCATCCATGCAACATTTGGATGCTCTGAAATTGACGTTTACACAGTTGTATTCACAGTTCCCGGCTAATATCCGACCTTCATCACATCCATTGAAGAGGAGTGAACACATTCACAGGCCACAATCAGCCTGAATATAGCCTAAACGCGTGGGTTCACAATTCAGTATACGGATTCGGTTTCTATCAGTGTTTTTTTTGCCCTACCTTCTTCATCAGTATCGTTGACCAACAGTGCTACAGTATTCCACAGTCATGTGAAAACCAATATATTGGCTAATGATTTATTTCAAGCTGACTTTCAGTTAAATCAGTCAAAATCTATTGAAAATTTGCATTTTGTGTCTATATTTTTATCATTTACAAAATTGGAATGATGCCAGAACCAATTAACATCTAATGATCATACATCCTATCTTAAATTAGTAAGCTATCGAACCATACTGAGTCTCTAACTGATCTTTTATTTCTCTCAAAAATGAGAGCAAAGTAACGATATACAAATACAATATACTATAGCCCATTTAAATGAAATTCATTTGTGAAGTCAGCCAAACAATCCACAAACACAATCCCTATATACATGCAGACGGAAAACACCACTGTCAGAGGCCTATATCTTCCCTAAATCCCACTGGCAGCCAAGCATCCCTTTCCTCTATCCTACTGTTCAGCCACATCGCTAATCCTACTGTTCAGCCGGCATCGTCTACTATCCTATTGTTCTAGCCAGCATCTGTCCGTATACCCATACGTCAGCCAGCATCTTCCTACCATCTACTGGTTCAGCCATACCATCTTCCAAATTCCTACTGTTCCACCACATCTGCTCCTATATCCCTTACTGCTCACCAATCCTGTCCCTAATCCTACTAGAGTTCACCAGCACTCTGTCCCATTATACCTATTTCACCAGCTCTGTCCATATCCTACGTCACCAGCACTTGTCTTATCCTACTCTGTTCACCACACTCTTCCTAATATCATCCAATGTCACAGTTCACAACATCCTTTACATTCTTATCTCCTGATGGTTTTATCTCTCATGTTTCAGTGTACATAAGTAGGTAAAAACTCTCCACACTCGGAAAGCAGCAATAAGGCTCTTCCCCTGGTGCTGTTTCTCTTAGTTCACTTTCATAGTGCCCTGACCTGTAAAACTCTCCACATCGATCACAGTAAGCTTCTCCCCTGTGTGTATCTACAGTGTTTCAGGCCCCTAACTGGAGTAACAAGTCTTCTCACAGTCGAGTCAACAGTATGAGCTCCTTCCCCTGCTGGTAATTCTTATGTCTTTTCAGGCTCCATAGACTGGGTAAAAGTCTTTCCACAGTCGAGCAATTGAGGCTTCTCGCAATTGTGTGTCTTTCATGCTTTTTCAAGGCTACCCTAACCTGGGTGAAAACTCTCTCTCACTGGAGCGGGAAAGGTATTCCTCCTTTTGTTGCTTCGATCATGTGATTAAGGAACACCTACGTGGTCAATCAATCCACAAGTGAAGCATTCATAACGCTTCTCCACCGTGTTCAACACACTCTCATGTGTTTCAGGTTACATAAGGGTAAAACCTCTTTCCACATGGGAAACAAGAAGGTAAGGCTTCTCCAATGTGGATTCTCTAGTCTTTCAGTGCCAGCTGAGCCGAGCTCAGAAAATTCTTTCCACACTGGAGTCAGTGGTAAGCTTTTCCCCTTGGTAATCGCTCATCATGTGTTTGTATTAACAAAAGTAGTAAAAACTTCTTTCCACACTGGGAACAGATTTAAGCTTCTCCCTGTGTTTCTCTTATCTTTCTTTCAGTCCCTGACCGGGAAACTCTTTCCACACTCGACAGTAGTACACATTCTTCCCCTGTGGTATTCTACTCATATTGTTCAGGCTCCATACACTCGGTAAAATTCTACTTCCACATCGTGGAGAGCGCATTGTGAGGCTTCTCAC
Source organism: Salvelinus sp. IW2-2015 (assembly GCF_002910315.2). Classification (NCBI taxonomy): domain Eukaryota; kingdom Metazoa; phylum Chordata; class Actinopteri; order Salmoniformes; family Salmonidae; genus Salvelinus; species Salvelinus sp. IW2-2015. The sequence goes on along the minus strand of NC_036851.1, from coordinate 46,916,935 downwards.
CTGTTGTTCCTTTCAGCCTTTTCATTGTCCGTAACCTGTAAACTCTTTCCGCAGCCTGGACAGTCGTGTTGTTTTGCCGGTTTGACGCTCTCTGATTCCTCTGAGTACTATCCATCTACTGCCAAAACAGATGTTTATTTAAAAAACCTAAATGGAAAACCGCCAACACGTTGCTAGGAAGTTAAACAAATCCCTCATAACCTGTTAACCAGTTTTAACAATCATGGGTAATTGATTTTATAACAAGATATCTTGTAAAAGCTTACTATAATTACTGAAGTTACTTATTACTATTTAATTCCATTAGTTCATATACTCTGAGCCAGCTTTAAACACATCGTAACTCGTTTATAATCAGAACACTAACAGATTCTAAACGAACACCTCCACAAACCACAGACCAATCGCTCGCATCTTCTAATCGAGCAGTGGAGTGTATTATTATTCAAACTATATTATAATCAATTCATATCTCATTATAATTACTTAATATAAATATACTATAAATAATATATACTAAATAATAAACCTTCATAGCTGATAACAGAAGTACCTACACCACTCTTAACTAAATAAGTCTAAACTTTTGTTTTACATCAGAAAACAACACAAAAGCCCATACAGTGACAACTCCCTTGCGAACAAGGGTTCATGTTTATGTGACGTCACCCAAATTTCAACATATAGTTCTATCACTAATAGTCATGAATTTTTACATTCTTAAACTGATGTACCAATAAATTATACAGTTATTATATTAGCCATATTATAAAAGTCTGAAGCTGTTCATTCTCATGAAATCACTATGACATATTTCCTAACACTCGATAGCACACTACAACTGACAACAAGTTAAACTCAACATACAAGTAAAGTGTTGGTCCCATGTTCATGAGCTGAAAAAAATATGCAGATTTGTGCACCAAAGTTGTACTCCTCGTTATGTGAACCAACTGATCCTTCCAAGGTAAATCCATCTCACACTGACACGCGTGCGCATATCAAGCAACTAATAAACGCAATATCCCCCAAAATTAAACAAAAACACATTGCACCTTTCTTGTACAATAAAACATAACAAATCGTGCGTTCTTGTCACAACACACATTCCCAGTGTTCAGACGGAGCGCGGCAATATGCTGGACGCAGAAGTCCATTGAGACGAATTGCCAGGAATTAATGTACAAGAACTCAGCTCACAGCCATCACACCGATTGATTTCCGGAATTAGGAAAGTACATCAAGCTGCCTCCACGACCATCAAGACAGTCTATAAACGCCAGCCACTCCAATTGTCTGAGACCTACATCCGACATCTGAATGAAACTCGAGAGTAATTTCTCTACTGTAATAAGCTCTTTGGTACGGAAACAACACCAGTGCATGGCCTATGTCCCACCCGGCCCACCGAGCCCACACAGCTCACTCCACAGCTAGCTATAATCAACGTTCACAGATGTAGCAATCCAACATACGTAACCCTTTTTAATAACTACAGTCGTTGAATGTCTTGAGTTTATTTTCCTATACTCTAGAGTCTTGTAACAGATGAAGGGAGTGACTGGAACACCCAATGTAAAATAAACATAACCGATTACGAAAGTTTTAAAACATCGGATTCAATTTAACTTCTCTCCTAAAATCTAATTCATCAATTTTCTATATGGTCTATTTGTTTCTCTCTTCCTCAATTGGCAGAATACCCATTTTTCGCAGTGTAATGATATTCACAACAATCCATTATCCACCAGTCTATCTTCCTGATCAAATAACAAACCTGCTGTTCGTCGGTAACAGATACCAGTTCAATCTTATGTCAACTAACAAACCTGCCGGTTGTCCTAGAAACAGATCCCGCTTCTCTGTCAACTAACAGACATGCTTGTTGTCCTCGGTAACAGATACCCAGTGGCAATCATTGTATTTGTTCAAACTAAACTACAGCAACTTACTTTCATGTGTCAATCATATCCCTTTTCTCTCACTCCCTCCTCCTTCACAGTCTCCAACTCAGCCCCTGTCTTCCTGAGATCATCACCAGCAGCACAGACAACCTCGCATACCGAGCAGTAAAGTCTACCGGAGAAGTGCACAGACCACTGGTACTCCGGAGAGGAAGACGCTTAGCGTTCTGAAGCCATAACAGGGGACACAACACATATCTATGGATCTGATTCACTTTCAATGAACTGCTCTACAGAACCCAGCCCAGACCGAAGAGGCAGGCTGTTGCTAGACCACCAACCTACCATTGGTGTTTATCATGGAAAATTCTTCTCTGACTCGAATCGCTCAGGATCTCTTGTTTGAGGCTCCCGCAGAATCACACAATATTCATAGTCTCTCTCCTTAAGTGAATGAACAACATCAAACAGATGGTAAATTATGATCTCATTACATCATGTCTTCATGGAAGGCCTCACACACATACTGACACACGAACAGTAGGTATCCTACACACATACTTCCACACAAACAGTAGGTATCCTACACACATACTTCCTCACAAACAGTAGGTATCCTACACACATACTTCCACACAAACAGTAGGTGAGTTTTATCTCTATAGTTCTCACCACTGTGTATCACTGCCCAGCCAACAGTTCCATTCCCCCGAGATTAGGGAAACCTTGAGAAGTACTTCCTGTGCTCTCATAGGTTCCTCAGAGGCCTAGCCAGGTCGGTTCAAACACAGTTTTAATTGTTCTTCGGCATTTTCCTAGGCACCCACACACACAAGTTCAAATCCTAAGCTACGTCTTGCTCAAACAGTCTGTGTTTTTACACTACACAGATACATTGTTTAACCTAATTCTGACTAAAACTACACACATCATCAGATTATAATTTTATGATTCTAATCAATTTCATACAGTTATAAGGTTTCAGAGTGGAATTATTTTATCATTATCTTTCAACACATACATTATTTTATCACATGATCATTACACAGGTGCACCTTGTGCTGGGGACAATAAAAGGCCACTAAAATGTGCAGTTTTGTCACACAACACAATGACACAGATGTCTCAAATTGAGGGAGCGTGCAATTTGCATGCCGACTACATGAATGTCCACCAGAGCTGTTGCCAGAGAATTTAATGTTAATTTCTCTACCATAAGCTACGTTGTTTTAGAGAATTTGGCAGTACGTCCAACTGGCCTCACATGTATGGTGTTGTGTGAGCGAGCGGTTTGCTGACGTCAACGTTGTGAACAGAGTGTCCCGTGGTGGTGGTGGGGTTATGGTATGGGGCAGGTATAAGCTACGGACAACGAACACAATTGGATCCGATCGTTGGCCATTTGAACGCAGAGACATACTGTGACGAGATCCTGAGGCCCATTGTCATGCCATTCATCCGCCTCCATCACCTCATGTTTCAGCATGATAATGCACGGCCTCATGTCACAGCGATCTGTACACAATTCCTGGAAGCTGAAAATGTCTCAGTTCTTCCATGGCCTGCATACTCACCAGACATGTCACCCATTGAGCATGTTTGGGATGCTCTGGATCGACGTGTACGACAGCATGTTCCAGTTCCCGCTAATATGCAGCAACTTCGCACAGCCATTGAAGAGGAGTGGGACAACCTTCCACAGGCCACAATCAAAAGCCTGATCAACTCTAGGCAAATGGTGGTCACATCAAATACTGACTGGTTTTCTGATCCACACCCCTACCTTTTTCTTAAGGTATCGTTGACCAACAGATGCATAGCATTATTCCCAGTCATGTGAAAACCATAGATTATGCCCTAAAAAATTTATTTACATTGTTTTCTGCAAATCAGTCAAATCAAAGAAATTAATGCATTTTGTGTTTATATTTTTGTTCATTTACAAAATTGAAATGATGCAGACAATTGAAATGATGCAGACAATTGAAATGATGCAGACAATTGGAAATGATGCAGACAATTGGAAATGATGCAGACAATTGGAAATGATNGCATGCCGACTACATGAATGTCCACCAGAGCTGTTGCCAGAGAATTTAATGTTAATTTCTCTACCATAAGCTACGTTGTTTTAGAGAATTTGGCAGTATGTCCAACTGGCCTCACATGTATGGTGTTGTGTGAGCGAGCGGTTTGCTGATGTCAACATTGCGAACAGAGTGTCCCATGGTGGGGTTAAGGTATAAGCTACGGACAACGAACACAATTGGATCCGATCGTTGGCAATTTGAACGCAGAGAGATACTGTGACGAGATCCTGAGGCCCATTGTCGTGCCATTCATCCGCATCCATCATCTCATGTTTCAGCATGATAATGCACGGTCCCATGTTGCAACAATCTGTACACAATTCCTGGAAGCTGAAAAATGTCCCAGTTCTTCCATGGCCTGCAGACTCACCAGACATGTCACCCATTGAACATGTTTGGGATGCTCTGGATTGACGTTTACGACAGTGTGTTCCAGTTCCCGCTAATATCCAGCACCTTCACACAGCCATTGAAGAGGAGTGGGACAACATTCCACAGGCCACAATCAACAGCCTGATCAACTCTAGGCAAATGGTGGTTCACATCAGATACGGATTGGTTTTCTGATCATGTCCCTACCTTTTCATGGTATCGTTGACCAACAGATGCATAGCAGTATTCCCAGTCATGTGAAAACCATATATTTAGGGCCTAATGAATTTATTTCAATTGACTACTTTCTGTAAATCAGTCAAATCTTTGAAAATTTTGCATTTTGTGTTTATATTTTTGATCATTTACAAAATTGGAAATGATGCAGACAATTACATTAATGGAATCTACAATCTATCTTCAATAGTAAAGCTGATCTGAGTTACTGAGTTGCTCTAACTGGATTTTATTGCTCTCAAAATGAGAGCAAAGTACGATATACAAAATACAATATACTTAGCCCATTTAAATGGAAATTCATTTTGTGAAGTCAGCAAACAAATCCACAAACACAATCCACTATAATACATGCAGTACGGAAAACACACTGTTCAGAGGCCTATATCTGTCCTATATCCCACTGTTCAGCCAGCATCTGTCCTATATCCTACTGTTCAGCCAGTCTTTTTACACAGTTAGACGGAGCCAATCGCATAGCGCAGATATGCAATCTGGTCGTGTGTTCGTTCTTCCATTGCCTTTTCAGGTCCTAACTGGGTGAAAATCTCTCTCGCACTGTGAGCAGTGGAAAGGCTTCTCTCTTTTGTGTGTTCGCTCATGTGATTTCAGGTACTAACTATGTGGTAATTCAATCCACACGGGAGCATTCATAAAGCTTTCCCCGTGTGTAACCTCTCATGTGTTTTCTTACGGTTATAAGTGGGTAAAACTCTTTCCACATTGGGACAGAGGTAAGGCTTCTCCATGTGTGTGCATTTCTTATGTTTTTCATGTGCCTCTGACCGGGTAAAATTCTTTCCACACTGGGAGCAGTGGTAAGGCTTTTCCCCTGTGTGTAATCTCATGTGTTTTCAGGTTACATAAGTAGGTAAAACTCTTTCCACACTGGGACAGAGTAAGGCTTCTCCTGTGTGTGTTCTCTTATGTTCTTTCATGTGCCCTGACCGGGTAAAACTCTTTCCACACTGGAACAGTAGAAGCTTCTTCCCTGTGTGTATTCTCTCATGTGTTTTCAGGCTCATACATCGGTAAAAGTCTTTCCACAGTGAGAGCATTGATGAGGCTTCTCACCTGTGTGTGTCCTTTCATGCCTTTTCATGTTGCTAACTCTGTAAAACTCTTTCCGCAGCGGGAGCAGTCGTGTTGTTTTGCCGGTTTGGACGTCTCTGGTTCCTCTGAGTCTGATCTATCTCCTGCCAAAGACAGAGTGTTTATTTAAATAAGACCTGAATGAAACCGCCACACTGTCTTGCTAGGAGGTTAAATCAGATCCCTCAATAACGTTACCAGTTTTAACAATCTTGGGTGTGATTTTATAACAAATGATCTTGTAAAGCTTACTGGTAATTACTGATATGTTTACATTACCTATTTTATT
>NC_036851.1:46904692-46907889 GCF_002910315.2 Salvelinus sp. IW2-2015 | reverse complement strand
TCAGCCAGCATCTGTCCTTATCCTACTGTTCAGCCCAGCATCGTCCTATATCCTACTGTTCAGCCAGCATCTGTCCTATATCCTACTGTTCAGCCAGCATCTGTCCTATATCCTACTGTTCAGCCAGCATCTGTCCTATATCCTACTGTTCAGCCAGCATCTGTCCTATATCTACTGTTCAGCCAGCATCTGTCCTATATCCTACTGTTCAGCCAGGCATCTGTCCTAATCCTACTGTTCAGCCAGCATCTGTCCTATATCCTACTGTTCAGCAGCATCTGTCCTATAAATCTACTGTTCAGCCAGCATCTGTCCTATATCCATCCAATGTTCTACAGTTCAACATCCTACATTCTTATCTCCTGTGTGTTTCTCTCATGTGTTTTCAGGTTACATAAGTAGGTAAAACTCTTTCCACACTGGAAGCAGCAATAAGGCTCTCCCCTGTGTGTTTTCTCTATGTTCTTTCATGTGCCCTGACCGGGTAAAACTCTTTCCACACTGGGAGCAGCGGTAAGGCTTCTCCCCTGTGTGTATTCGCTCATGGTTTTCAGGCCCCTAACTGGGTAAAAGTCTTCCCACAGTGAGTGCAGTGATGAGGCTTTTTCCCCTGTGTGTATTCTCTTATGTCTTTTCAGGCTCCCTGACTGGGTAAAAGTCTTTCCACAGTGAGAGCAATGATGAGGCTTCTCAATTGTGTGTGTTCTTTCATGCCTTTTCAGGCTCCCTAACTGGGTGAAAATCTCTCTGCACTGTGAGCAGTGGAAAGGCTTTCTCTCTTGTGTGTTCGCTCATGGGATTTCAGGTACCCTAACGTGGTCAATTCAATCCACAAGGAGAGCATTCATAAAGCTTCTCCCCGGTGTGAACCTCTCATGTGTTTTCAGGTTACATAAGTGGGTAAAACTCTTTCCACATTGGGAACAAGAGTAAGGCTTCTCCAATGTGTGCATTTCTTATGTTCTTTCATGTGCCCTGACCGGGTAAAATTCTTTCCACACTGGGAGCAGTGGTAAGGCTTTTCCCCTGTGTGTAATGCTCATGTGTTTTCAGGTTACATAAGTAGGTAAAACTCTTTCCACACTGGGAACAGAGGTAAGGCTTCTCCCCTGTGTGTGTTCTCTTATGTTCTTTCATGTGCCCTGACCGGGTAAAACTCTTTCCACACTGGAACAGTAGTACAGCTTCTCCCCTGTGTGTATTCTCTCATGTGTTTTCAGGCTCCATAACTCGGTAAAAGTCTTTCCACAGTGAGAGCATTGATGAGGCTTCTCACCTGTGTGTGTCCTTTCATGCCTTTTCATGTTGCCTAACTCTGTAAAACTCTTTCCGCAGCGGGAGCAGTCGTGTTTTTGCCGGTTTGGACGTCTCTGGTTCCTCTGAGTCTGATCTATCTCCTGCCAAAGACAGAGTGTTTATTTAAATAAAGACCTGAATGAAACCCCACAACTGTCTGCAGCATTATGTTCAATAATCTGAGGCCAGCTTTAACAATCGTAATTCTGTTTTATAAGTCAGAACACTAAAAAGTTCTACGACACTCAAAACACAGACGTCGCTGGATTTCTATCGAGCAGGTGGTTGTAAATATATAACCTTCATAGTTGTATGATACAGAATGTAACCTACACACTTCCTTAAACATGAAATAAGTAATGTATTCCTATCAGCAGGTGGTTGTAAATATATAACCTTCATAGTTGTATGATACAGAATGTAACCTACACACTTCCTTAAAACTAAAATAAGTCTAAAACCTGTTTTTACGTCGCAAAAAAGCACATCAGTAACATCTCCCCGTTGTCGAAAGGGTTAATTTTTTTGTGACGTTCACAAATTTTCAACATTTTGTCTATCACTAATGTCATGACATTTTGGGTACATGTTCCTAAAACTGATAGTACCTATATATATTAAGTGTATATATATAGCCATATTATAAAAGTCTGAAAAGGCCTGTTCATTCACATGAATTCACTATGACAGCAGATGTTTCTAAAACTGATACTGATACTGATAAAACTGTATATAATACTGAACAAAAATATAAACGCAACATGTAAAGTGTTGGTCCCATGTTTCATGAGCTGAAATAAAAGATTGCAAAATTTTGTGCACAACGTTGTTTACGTCCCTGTTAGTGAACATTTATCCTTTGCCAAAATAATCCATCCACCTGACAGGTGTGGTATATCAAGAAGCTGATTAAACGGCATTATCATTACACAGGTGCACCTTGTGCTGGGGACAATAAAAGGCCACTCTAAAATGTGCCGTTTTGTCACACAACACGATGCCACAGATGTCTCAGAGGGAGCGGGCAATTGGCTGACTGCAGGAATGTCCACTGGAACTGTTGCCATGGAATTTAATGTACAGAACCAGTCAAAAGCCTCTAACGTTGTTTTCGAGGATTTGGAAGTACATCCAACTGGCCTCAAGACCGCAGACCACGTATAACGACGCCAGCCCAGGACCTCCACATTGTCTGAGACCTATCAACCGGACAGATGATGAAACTGAGGAGTATTTCTCTCTGTAATAAAGCTCTTTTGTGGGGAAAAACTAATGGGCCTGGCACCCCAGTGGGTGGGCCTATGTCCACCCAGGCCCACCAGCTCACTCCACAGCTAGCTTGAAGCGTCACAGATGGAGCGCGATCAACTGGTACTTTTGTATAACTTAAATTCGGTTTGGAAGTGGTCTTGAAGTTTTAGTAGTTTTCCTGTTCTAGAGTCTTGTAAAGATAGGGGTTGACTGGACAGACAATGTAACATACATAACGATTTTAGGAAACTTTTTTGTAAAATCGCATCATCTTGAAACTTTTTGCTCTAAATCTAACTTTCTTCAAGGTTTTATATGGTCTATTGTTACTTCTTTTTCATTGGCAGAATCCTTTTTCAGTGTTATGATATTCATAACATCCATATCCACCAGTCATCTTCCTGTCAACTAACGAACTCTGCTGGTTGTCCTGGTAAGATACTAGTCTATCTTCCTGTCAACTAACAGACCTCTGCTGGTTGTCCTCGGTAACAGATACCAGTCTATCTTCCCTGTCAACTAACAGAACTCTGCTGGTTGCCTGGTAACAGATACAGATCTATTGTATTTGTTAAAACTAACTACAGCACTTACTTTGATGTGTCAAATCTGATCCTTCTTTTTTTTCTCGCTCTTGCCCTTCTCTCTCA
>NC_036851.1:46891714-46904667 GCF_002910315.2 Salvelinus sp. IW2-2015 | reverse complement strand
AAGCCTTGTGCTCTGAGGAATAGTGTGGGTGGTTACTTGGTGCGCTTCAGCCTGGTCTAGAAGAGATGGTTGCCGTGGTTTAGGTCCTTCAGGTCCTGGATACAGTGCCCTGTTTGAGGGATGGGAGTGTAGTGTCTGGATCCCTTCAGCGGGTTCAACTGTGATGAACGATGGGTGTGGGTTGTAGTGTCCTTTCGATCACCTTGGTGCTGATGGAGATGACGTGGTATGGTCCCTTCCAGGTGGTAACTCTAGCTTCGAGAGGAAGATGGTGGTGTGTTGTGCGGCTGCCGTCTGGAGTCCGCTGGTCTGAGGAAGATGAGTGGCGTTGCTGTCGCAGGTCTGCTGTTCAGTCCTAGGCGTCTGAGGAGATTGTCTGTGGTGCGCTGGGTGTGTTCAGCCTGAGTCTGAAAGGAGATGATGGTGTTGTGAGATGTGGTTACCTTCAGCAGTGCTGAGGGATACTGGTCGCAGTGTGGTGGTACTTGAGTTCCCGTTTCTGTCACATGTTCATCCTGGTCTAGGGGAGATGGTGGTGTGTAGTCCTTCAGCCTGGTCTGAGGAGATGGTGGGTGCTGCTCCCTTTTCAGCCTGGTCTTAGGAAGTGAGTGGTGTCATGGGTCCTTCAGCCTGTCTTTTCTTAGGGAGGATAAATCGAATGTTGGTGGCGTATGTCCCCCCCCCACGCCCCCCCACGCCCTGGGTTCCTTCACCTGTCTGAGGAGATGGTGATGTCTCGTCCTCTATCAGCGTCGGTGAAGTCTGAGGAGCGTAATGTGTGCTGTGTGGTAGTTCCTCACCTGATATGCCCCCGTTGGTTGCAGCGACGATGGTGGTTCGGTCCTGACGGTGTAAGGTAGTCTGTCATTGTCATGAGTGTCCGGTCTGAAAGAGATGGTGGTGTCGCTCCTTCAGTCTCCTGGTTCTGAGGAGGAGAAGGGGGTGGGGTCGCGTCGAGGGGCGGCCGTGGGGGTGCGGTGAGAGAGGTGGGGGGGGCCGGCGAGCGCGGAGGAGGGCGGGGGAGGGAGAGGGGGGGGGGGTGGTGGGCGCGAGGGCGCGGGGCGGAGAGAGGTGGGGGGGGGGGGCGCGTGGGGGGGGGGCGAGGCGCGGTCGGGGGAGGGGGGAGAGGGGTGGTGGTGAGGGCGCGCAGCGGTGGCGAGGGAGATGGTGGTGTCTTGCCTCCGTGGCGAGGGGGGGGGGGGCGCGGTGGGGTGGGGGGAGGGGGAGATGGATGGGTTAGTGTCCGCTGGTCCTTTCACTCGGCTGTGTCGTTACGTGGTAAGAGAAATAGTCTGTATGGGATGTCTGGTCCTTTCTATGTAGTAGTCCTGCGATCGTGAGGATGTGTGATGTTTGTCTGGTCGCTGTGTTACAGTCCTGGTCTTAGGAGATGGTACGGTGTCTCGCGCCTTCAGCCCTTGTGGTGCTGTGAGGAGTATGGTGAGTTGTGGTCACGCTTGCGTTCATCCTGTTCTGAGAGTAATGTGGGTCGCTGCTTAGTCAGTCCTTGTCTTCACGGAGATGGTGGTGTGTAGTCCTTCAGCCTGGTCGAGGAATGATGGTGGTGTCGGGGTCCTTTCAGCCGTGTCTTAGTGCAGGATGGGTGGTCGTGATAGCTTTCCATGTCAGCCTGGTCTTAGGAGAATGGTGTGTGTCTTGTGCTTATCGAGGTTCTCATGGTCTTTAAGAAGATGGTGTGTCTGGTTCCATCAGCCTGGCCTGTGTATAGGAGTAGAATGGTGATGTCTGGTCCTTTTGTACTCAGCCTGGTGCTGAGAGGATTGGTGATGTCTGGTCCTTCGAGCAGCCGGTTCTGCTGAGGTAGATGGGTGGGTGTGTTCCTTCAGTCCTTGAATGCGCTGGTGGATCGTGATGGAGATGGTGGTCTGTGTACGCTCTTGTCACCTGGTCTGGAGGTGAAGATAGGTTGATGCTGCATTTCTCTGGTTGTGCGAGTCCCTGGTCCTGGGAGATCTCGGTGGGTCTGTCTGGATGCTTCAGCCTGGTCTGAGTGCATGATGGGTGTGGTCTTCTGCAGTGCCTGTGATAATTGCCTGGTCTGAGTATAGTGGTGTGTGTCTGGTCTCGGTTCTAGCCTGGGTCAGAGGAGAGGTGGTCGTGTGTAGGCCTTCCAGCCCTGGTCTGACCGCAAGATGGTGTGTTTGTTATGGTCCTTCAGCCTGGTCCTGACGAGATGGTGGTGTGTGTCCTTCGAGCCTGGTTGAGGAGATGGTGGGTGCGTGGTCCTTCCCAGCCTGTGTCTGAGGTGCAGAATGGCTAGGGTGGCTGGGTCTCAGCGCTGGTCTGTAGGATGGTATGAGTGGTGGGTTCTGTGGTTAGTAGTCCTTCAGCGTGTCTGAGGAGTGATCTGCGTCGGTGTGTGGGTCGCTCTCACAGTCCGCTGGTCTGAGCACGATGGTGTGGGGCTGGTGGTATCGCCTTGCAGCTCTTGGGTCTAAGGATGATGGTGGTAGTGTAGTAGTCTCCTTCAAGAGCCTGAGTCTGAGGAGTGGTGTGTGTGTCTTCAGCCGTCTGAGAGATGGTTGTGGAGTCTTGCCTTCTGGAGAAGGCTCTGGGCCCCAAACAGGTACAATCTGTTAGTTGTAATCCAAAAGACAGTCATTTGGTGATAGCATTATCCCATATGTGATATTGTGGATTGGTCATCTGTTCGGAAGTGTTGGCTTAGCTTTTTTCTGAAAATGTGGCAGGCATGGGCAGAGGCTTGTCCTCATGATAGACTAGGCAAGGCTTTGGGTTAAAAGAGTCGGGGGATCTCCAGCAATATCGGCAGAAGGCTTGTCCTCTGGCCATTGAGTACTTATAGGCAAGGCTAATGTTAAAAGGGGGGTCTCACCAGCAATCAAGTGAGAAGGCTGTCCTCTGGATAGACTAAGCGAGCATAGGCTTTGATATGAAGTGGTAGGGATCTCACAGCAGTTTTAACAAGCATTAACGAATTTAACAGAAAGGAGACATAGGTAAGTCATCTGCTCAAGTTAAGTTCATGAAGTTTGGATGAGAGGGTAAACCATTTGAAAGAGAGTGACACGATCAATGTTTTACTGTTCCCGATAGAGGTATACTTGTTAAAGGAGATCTAGAGATGTACGTGTTACATATGGTCTGTAACTGTAACTATAACTAAAATGGTTCTTGTCAGACGTCGTACGTGATATGTTGTAGTTCAGTTAGTAGATATGGTAAAATTGTTAAGTTAGACCTACAGTATCCTGTGTATATATAGTACTAAAATGGTTTTTAGACTACAGTATGTTATAATGATAACTTAAAATGAGTGGCATCAGATGATGGCTCTTACAAAAGTATACAAATTAGCAGTAACATTCCAAAAGTATTGAGATCACGGTGCTCACCGCGCCATCGTGGGCTCGATCCCATACAACTCACTTGGGACATACGTTGAAGCTCCCTTTCTCTCACTTGACCAGTCCTGCCACGTGCGGGAACTTTCCGCTAGCGGTGAACAAAGTCCAAAACCTTCCGCTGGCCTGCGTGTTCTCGCCGAGAGCGCGAAATTAAAGAAAAACCTTTGTTTTCTGAAATATTGTAAGCTTCCACACGATTAAACAAGGTTGCCAACAATCTGTATCGCTGTTGTCATTGTTGTGTTGTAGCCAAGTACTGATAAGCATTAAACATCTTGTGAGATGCCAAGCCAACGATATTCCGAGTTTTTTAAATGGTTATTTAGTGGTGTCAGGCGAAAACACTAATATTTGTAATTAGTGGGTAGTAGTTTCTACGTGTCTTGTAGCCTCTTAGTGCGGTATAATAGGACTAAGTACATTAGTTTGTCTCACTGAATATAACAAAAAGTACACTAATAATGATGGTTTCTTTCACGGTGGTTTGTGCTAGGAGCTTCAGCCATCAGAATCTTGTATCCACGTAGTGAGTGTGCGTCTTGTAGTGCCACTTTACAGTTTGGCACTACTATGTGATGGGGCAGTGCGTCTCATTCTGTCTAGGTCAGGTCGCTAACCAATAACTCCAACGTGTCAGCTACGGACTAGCCAGATGGTGGAGCTCTGTGACTTCCATGGTTGTGACTTTCAGAATATGCACGCTCTGTCGATTAACTACTCGGGGGTGGTCACTCTGTCGGCCTCATTTGCTGTTAGTTTGTGGTGGCCGGTTACCACTTACATTCAGATGCTTGAGCTGTTGTTTCTTCTATAATGGGGATATAGGTTATCTTCTGCTATCCTTCGAATGAATAATATCAGCACTACAGGTTGTAGTTCTAGATGGAATCTGTAAGCAGGTGGCAGAAATTGTGAAACCTGACTTTGTGGATAAGGTGGCATGCTGTAGGTCTACACACGATGACGGTGCCCTGTATGACGTTGATGATAAGTAACTGATCTTATTTCAGTAAGGCATTACATGATCTAGTACTGACTATGCGTGATTTTGGATTTATGTGGGTCAGTGATGCTTAGAGTTTTATACCAACCTGTCAGCAACGATGGTGCCTTGACTGGATCACCAATCACAAATTTTGAAGGGCGTGTGCGGATCATAATTTAGTTAGTTATATTTATGCATATAGTATCTGTTGTGATTATGTCATATCTATCATGTGGTTTAATTACGTTATGTACTTGTTTCAGTTTTTTAAGTCAATGTCACTTTAGTGTTGCATAGAACTAAGCTAAGCCTGCATCTTTGATTACAACCAAATTTAATGTCTCAGTATTAACAATGACAGTCTTAATGTCTACCGGGAATCAGCTGGGTTAACACGTGCCTTGTTCAGGGGCAGAACAACAGAGTCGATTCGTCCATTACTCTTGTCAGCTGGTAATTCCGGTTACTGGTCCAATTCGCTCTAACCCACTAGTCGTCTGTAGGGCTGACCTGCCGCCATTCCAAAAGTGTATATATAGTGTAATAGACAGTCAGATAAACATTATACTAACTAGAAACACAGACGCACATGTCATGGCAAGTTGGTTTATCTCAGCTTTGCGATTCAGCGTCTAGAAACACATTAGTTGCGTGGAGTATCAACGGTCGTTCTTCACGCCGAACTGCAGGCATTGTGCAGATCGTCATAATAGCAGGTAAGAGTACACTGTCCTTTCGTATGATTAAGATAAGTGCATTATTGTTGTAGAAGGTTAAAGTAATCAAGAACCTTGTGTCCAGTTTTGTTCACATCTTCCACGAGTGTATAAAATAACCAATTGGTTGGTTCATAAGTCGTCTGTCATGGTATGTACTCGTTGGTGGTACTAGTGGTCTAAGGTGTCGTAGTTGTCGTGGTAGTGCGATCTGTTGAGGTATCGTGTCTGTGTGTTTAGTAGTCGTAGTGTATAGTTTTGTTCCGTGGTAAGTAGTTCGTTGGTACCTAGTCGTCTGTGTGGTCAGTCGTCTGTCGTGTTCAGTTTGTCATGTGGTTAGTCGTCTGTATGTGGTTCCAGTAGTCTGTGTGGTTGAGTTGGTGTGGTAGTGTAGTTGTCATGTGGTAGTCAGTAGTTGTCTGGTGGTACGTAGTAGTCTGTTGTGGTCTTATTGTCTGTGGTCGTCAGGTCTGTCTGTGTTTAGTGCTGTCTATGTGGTTGTCGTCTGTTGTGGTTTGTGTCTGTCATTGTGGTGTAGTCATCATATGTTGTGGTTGTAGTCTGTCGTCTGTCGTGTGTAGTAGTACTGTCATAGTTGTCCATGTGGTAGTAGTCCAGTCTGTTGACGTGGTAGTCGTAGTTTGTCCTATGCTGGTAAGTGTCAGTTTCATGTGGTAGTAAGTACAGTCCTGTTGCAGGTAGTATGTCAGTCTGTCCAGAGGTAGTAGTACAGTCGTCCATATGTTGTCCGTCTGTCATGCGGTAGTAGTAGTCGTCTACTGGTGAGTTAGTCTGTCCTGGGTATAGAGTCTGTAGTGGTTAGTGTCTGTCCACGTGGTATAGTGAGTTGGTCACGGTGGTATTAGTCGATCCCTGTCACGTGTACCTAGTCAGAATCTGTCAGTGTATGTCAGATCCTGTCCAGTGAGTAGTAGTCCCCGTCCAGTGGTATGTCCGTCTGCCATGTGGGTACGATCAGTCTGCAATGTGGTCTGTCAGTCCTGTCCAATCGTGGTATAGTCAGTCTGTCCCTCCGTGTACTCAAGTCGTCTGTCCCATGTGGTAGTGAGTCAGTCTGGTACCTGTCGGTCTAAAGTCCGCTGTCAAATGTGGTAATGAGTCGTCGTGCCTGTGATAGTAGTCAGTCTGTCTGTGGTCTGGGGTCAGTCCTGTCACTGGTAACTAGTCAGTTGTCCCGTGATAAGTAGTCAGGTGCTGAGGTCCACGTGGTACTACGCTCAGTCTGTCAAAGCGTGGTACTGTCAGTCTGTCCCGTGGTAGTAGTAGTCTGTCCCAGTGTACTAGTCAAGTCTGCCCACGGTGGTACTAGTCGTCTGCCATGTGGGTACTAAAGTCAGTGTCATGTGGTAATAGTCTGTCATGTGGTATAAGTCATAAGTCTGTCCATTTGGTATAGTCGGTCTGTTGTGGTGTAGTCAGTCTGTTCCATGTGGTAGTTAGTCAGGCGTCCACGTGGTAGGTATCATCTGTCCATTGTGGTAGTAGTCAGTCCTGTCCATGTGGTAGTAGTCGTCTGTTCCATTGTGGTTTAGTACAGTCTGTCCATTGTGGGTAGCTAGTCCAGTCTGTCCATGTGGTACTAGTCGTCTGTTCCACGTGGTAGAGTACAGTAAATGTCACGTGGTACTAGTCAGATCTGTCCATTAGTGGTAGCTAGTCAGTGCTGTCCACGTGGGTATGTAGATCGTCTGTCCACGTGGTACTAGTCAGTTCTGGCCCATAGTGATAGTTCAGTCTGTCACGTGGTATTGGAGTCAGTCTGACCACGTGGTACTAGTCAGTCTGTCATGAGTGGTAGTAGTCAGTCTGTCATTGAGGGTACTAGGTCAGTCTGTGTCATGTGGTACTAGTCGTCTGTCATGTGGTACTAGTCAGTCTGTCACGTGTAGTAGTCAGTCGGTGGTAGTAGTCAGTCTGTCATGTGATACTAGTAGTCTGTCATGTGGTATTAGTCAGTTTGTCATGTGGTAGTAGTCAGTCTGTCCATGTGGTAATAGTCAGTCTGTCATGTGGTAGTAGTCAGTCTGTCATGTGGTGTAGTCTGTCAATGTTTGTAGTGTCAGTCTGTCATGATGGTAGTAGTCCAGTCTGTCCATGTGGTACTAGTTATTCAGTCTGTCAGTGTGAGAAATTATAATAACTTTATAATAAAAAACAGAGTATACAATACAGAAAATCCATTACAAATGAAGATGTACCACAAACAATAAATCGATTTGTCGGCGGCAGGAAACCTTAGCGGGGAAAAATTAACTAATAATGCCATTTGGATCGAGAGAATTCGTTGTCCGGAATAAACAAGACAACAGGATTAGTATAGAAAGACCATCCCAGTTCAGACCACAACGTTCATTACATCAGATGGATTTATCTTTACTTAAATGAAAAAATGGCGTTAGAGATCGTCGTAGTCTGTCCATGTGGTACCTCGTCAGTCTGTCCAATGTGGTAGCAGTCTCTGTTCCATGTGGGTATCACGTCCGTCCTGTCCTGTGGTAAGCAGTCCAGTCTGTCGATGTGTTTCATTCCGTTCTGGTCCCGTGGTGCTAGATCATCTGTCCGTGGTATTCGTACAAGTCTGTCCAACGTGTCTAGTCAGTCTGTCACCTGGGTTCGTTCAGTCTGTCCATTGGTACCGTCAGTGCAGTCTGGTGGTAGTGTAGTCTTGTCCATAGTGGTAGTATCAGTCGTCCCGTGGTCGTAAGCAGTCCTGTCTCATGTGGTGTAGTTCCGTCTGTCCTAGTGGTCCTAGTCAGTCTGTCGGTGGTAGTAGTCCTTAAAAGAACATATGAGCTAATTTAAGTCAGGAGGATAGTGTTTCTAAACACGGGTCAACAGATAAAAAAAATTTTTTTTTTTAAATGATCATTGAGTCCAGCACACAAAACCACCACACCAGGAGAGCTAAATCATTTTCACAACACTTCGGCATAAAGACGCTGTGATCATCATAAACGCGCTAGGATGCTAAACAATCTGTCCGCTCAAACGTCAAGCAACAAAGGCAGCTAGTGCGAGCACAGTGGTCTAAGGCAATCTGCATGCAGTGCTTGAGGTGTCACATCGCGACAAGAACTAACAGAACTCTGCTGGTTGTCCTGGTAACAGAACCAGATCTATTTTATTTGTTCAAATACAACTACAGCACTTACTTTGATGGTCAATCTGATCCTTTCTTCTTCTCCTCTCTCACGTTCCACTCAGCCCGTTGTTTCCTGCAGTCACCAGCAGACAGACAACCCTCTTCATACCAGCAGTAAGGTGCTACGGGAGAGGCACGCACAGGGGACTCGGGAGGGGAAGGGGAGCTAGCGATTGGCTGGTAACGCTAAGAGGGGAAAGACCCACATCTCATTATGGACGCTGATGTCACTGTTGTCATAAAGTGCTTTACAGAAACCCAGCCCAGACCCCAATAGAGSAAGCTGTATGCTAGACCAGACCAAGCTGTACCATCTGGTGTTCTGWTCTGGAGAGACTCTTCTCTGACTCRTCAGCATCAGGATGTTGTTGAGGCTYCCCAGAGGATCCATGATAGTCGTGTCTCTCTCCTGTGTGAATGAGAACATCAAACAGATGGTAAACTTATCTTCTATTTCAATCACAGTCTTACAAAAGGCATGAAAATGTCTAAAAAGGGCCTAAAATGACCATGTTCATCAGGATTTTGTTAAATATTGTTTGTGATGCAAATGTAAAAGGGTCGTTCCACGAAATGGGTACATTTTGCATCCCTTTGATATTTTAAGTAGACATTTTGCACCAATATTGAATTTTTAAAGCCTGTTATATTAGATGAGGTGCACTTTAATGTAGACCACATGGAGAATTAAATACATCTAATTGAAAAGTCCCAAAAATATATGTACCAATGGCGGATTGCCCCTTCAACAATTCCTACAGTACAGAACAACATAGTCAAATATAGAACTTTAGTAGAATGCCCCTTTAAAACGACACATTAGTTAAACCCTTTAAAACGACACATTAGTTAAACAACTGCATTGTTTGTGTCCCTGTTTAAGAAAGTACTCACTGGTGTTAATCAGATCTTCTGTCTCCTCCTCTTTCACTCCCAAAACGTCTTCCTCCTTCTCTTTTATTGAGATAGCCTCCTCTTCCTCTTTCACTCCAAACGGTTCTTCCTCTTCTTTCAATCCATTCTCTTCTTTCAATGAGATAGCCTCCTCTTCCTCCTTTTTCATTCTGAAAGCTTCTTCCTCTTCTTTCACCAGAGCTTCTTTCCTCGTCGAGTTTAGTGAGCTCATGCTCCGTCGATTAGCCTAGTGCAGTATCAAGTTAACACATTTTCTAATTTAACAAGCAAATTACGTTTAAATGAACTAGTAGATACGTAAACACAATTATGTTTAAAACACCAAGAGTAATATACACAAGATTAGTCTAAAGAGCTTCAATGATTCAGTTTAATGTTCGCTAGCAAACCACCGCGTTGGTTGAATCAGAAGCCTTTTGTCCCTGTTGAAGAAACTTCCCGCTCCGTCCACTAGATTATACGTCACGCAAGAAACATCACCTGAAAGACTCTCATCGCCATCTGCTGACTGTAGTGGGTAACGTGTGGTGGTTATGTTTGTATTATCAAATGAGGAGAGAGAAACTTATCACACAAGTCAGAGTAATACTTAAACTAAATATTTATTCACGTATTAATAACGGGAGCAAAGGGCCACTACATGCACACAGAGTGAATGGAACGCGAMGCGCAAATAATACAGAGACACAAAGGGGTTTAGAAACACAGAACTGCTTAGTCATGGTTGGTTNAAGGTTTTATATGGTCTATTGGTTACTCTCTTTTCATTGGCAGAATCCTTTTTCAGTGTTATGATATTCATAACATCCATATCCACCAGTCCATCTTCCTGTCAACTAACAGAACTCTGCTGGTTGTCCTGGTAACAGATACTAGTCTATCTTCCTGTCAACTAACAGACCTCTGCTGGTTGTCCTGGTAACAGATACCAGTCTATCTTCCTGTCAACTAACAGAACTCTGCTGGTTGTCCTGGTAACAGATACCAGATCTATTGTATTTGTTCAAACTAAACTACAGCACTTACTTTGATGTGTCAAATCTGATCCTTTCTTCTCTTCTCCTCCTCTCACAGTTCCACTCAGCCCCGTTGTTTTCCTGCAGTCCACCAGCAGCACAGACAACCTCTTCATACCCAGCAGTAAGGTGCTACCGGGAGAGGCACGACACGGGGACTCCGGGAGGGAGGGCTAGCGTTGGCCTGGTAACCATAAAGAGGGGACACAGACACATATCATTATAGATGCTGATGCCACTGTTGTCATGAAGTGCTTTACAGAAACCCAGCCCAGACCCAGATAGAGCAAGCTGTATGCTAGACCAAACCAAGCTGTACCATCTGGTGTTCTGATCTGGAGAGACTCTTCTCTGCCTCGTCAGCATCAGGATGTTGTTGAGGCTCCCCAGAGGATCCACAAWAGTCATGTCTCTCTCCTGTGTGAATGACAACATCARACAGAYWGTMAACTTATGACCTTCTATTACAATCACAGAGTCTTACAAGAGGCATGAATATGTCTAAAAAGGGCCTAAAATGGCCACTTCATCATKATTTTGTAAAATATTGTTTGTGATGCAAATGTTAAAGGGTTGTTCCACTAAATGGGTGCTTTATGCACCCCTTTGACATTTTAAGTAGACATTATGCACCAATATTGAATTTTTAAAGCCTGTTATATTATATGAGGGGAACTTTAATATAGACCACATGGAGAAYTAAATACATCTAATTGAAAAGTCCCAAAAATATATGTACCAATGGCAGATTGAAACTAACAACTTATACAGTACAGAACAACATATTCAAGTGTAGAACTTCAGTAGAATGCCCCTTTAAAACCACACATTAGTTCAACAACTGCATAGTTTGTGCCCATGTTTTTAAGACAGTACTCACTGGTGGTAATCAGATCTTCAGTCTCCTCCTCTTTCACTCCCAAAACGTCTTCCTCCTTCATTGGGATAGCCTCMTCTTCCTCTTTCACTCCAAAAGCTTCTTCCTCTCCTTTCACTGTAATATCATCCTCTTCTTTCAATGTGACAGCCTCCTCTTCCTCCTTTATCATCCTGAAAGCTTCTTCCTCTCCTTTCATCAGAGCTTCTTTCTCCGTCGAGCTTAGTGACCTCATGCTCCGGGCGATTAGCCTAGTGCATTATCAATTTAACACATTTTCTAATTTAACAAGCAAATTACGTTTAAATGAACNTTGAAACTTTCTCTCTAAATCTAACTTTCATCAAGGTTTTATATGGTCTATTGGTTTCTCTCTTTTCATTGGCAGAATCCTTTTTCAGTGTTATGATATTCACAACATCCATATCCACCAGTCTATCTTCCTGTCAACTAACAGAACTCTGCTGGTTGTCGTGGTAACAGATACCAGTCAATCTTCATGTCAACTAACAGAACTCTGCTGGTTGTCCTGGAAACAGATACCAGTCTATCTTCCTGTCAACTAACAGAACTCTGCTGGTTGTCCTGGTAACAGATACCAGTGGGCAGATCTATTGTATTTGTTCAAACTAAACTACAGCACTTACTTTGATGTGTCAAATCTGATCCCTTCTTCTCTCCTCCTCCTCCTCTCACAGTTCCACTCAGCCCCGTTGTTTTCCTGCAGTCCACCAGCAGCACAGACAACCTCGTCATACCCAGCAGTAAGGTGCTACCGGGAGAGGCACGACACGGGTACTCCGGGAGGGAGGAAGGGCTAGCGTTGTCCTGGTAACCATAAACAGGGGACACAGACACATATCATTATGGATGCTGATGTCACTGTTGTCATGAAGTGCTTTACAGAAACCCAGCCCAGACCCCGATAGAGCAGGCTGTATGCTAGACCAGACCAAGCTGTACCATCTGGTGTTCTGATCTGGAGAGACTCTTCTCTGACTCATCAGCATCAGGATGTTGTTGAGGCTCCCCAGAGGATCCACAATAGTCATGTCTCTCTCCTGTGTGAATGACAACATCAAACAGATGGTAAACTTATGATCTTCTATTACAATCATAGGGTCTTACATGAAGGCATGAATGTCTAAAAAGGGCCTAAAATGGCCACGTTCATCATGATTTTGTAAAATATTGTTTGTGATGCTAATGTAAAGGGTCATTTCCACGAAATGGGTACCTTTTGCATCCCTTTGATATTTTAAGTAGAAAATATGCTCCAATATTGAATTTTTAAAGCCTGTTATATTAGATGAGGGGAACTTTGATATAGACCACATGGAGAATTCAGTACATCTAATTGAAAAGTCCCAAAAATATATGTACCAATGGCAGATTGAAACTAACAACTTATACAGTACTGAACAACATATTCAAGTGTAGAACTTCAGTAGAATTCCCCTTTAAAACCCCACATCAGTTCAACAACTGCATAGTTTGTGCCCCTGATTTTAAGACAGTACTTACTGGTGGTAATCAGATCTTCAGTCTCCTCCTCTTTCACTCCCAAAACCTCTTCCTCCTTCTCCTTTATTGGGACAGCCTCCTCTTCCTCTTTCACTCCAAAAGCTTCTTCCTCTCCTTTCACTTTAATATCATCCTCTTCTTTCAATGTGACAGCCTCCTCTTCCTCCTTTATCATTCTGAAAGCTTCTTCCTCTCCTTTCATCAGAGCTTCTTTCTCCGTCGAGCTTAGTGACCTCATGCTCCGGGCGATTAGCCTAGTGCAGTATCAACTTCACACATTTTCTAATTTAACAAGCAAATTACGTTTAAATGAACTAGTAGATACGTAAACATAATTATGTTTAAAACACCAAGAGTAATATACACAA
>NC_036851.1:46884795-46891614 GCF_002910315.2 Salvelinus sp. IW2-2015 | reverse complement strand
AACCCACATCAAAGAGATGAGAGTCTTCTTTGGCACCTGTGTTAAACTCAACCTACCAGAACGCAGCTTCAAATGCCAAACAACTCTCCTTACCGTTGCCATCGCAAACAAGATATTAACATGCACACGTAAAGACAAATGCATGCTCTTCAAGCCGATCGCTGACCGCCACCTGCCCACCCGTTCACAGCAATACACTACATCTGTAACGGTTCTGGTACCTAAAAATATGTGGACAACCTTACAAATACACATGGTGTGTGGCTAGACGTCAAACTCCAGCTATCCAGACTCAGCATTACGCAATCTCCAAGTCCAAAATTAAATCTAGAATCGGGCCTTCCCTATTTCGCAACAAAGCACCTTCACCTATGCTGCCAAACATACGCCTCGTAAAACTCACCATCCTACGCCGATACCTCCGACTTCGACAGATGTCATCTTACAAAAATAGCCTCGCAACACTCTAACTCAAGCAAATTCGAATGCAGTCTATCACAGTGCCACTGCCGTTTTGTTCACCAAAGCCCGCATATAGCTACCCACCACACTGTGACCTGTAAGCTCTCGTTGGCTGGCCCTCGCTTCATACTCGTCGCCAAACCCACTGGCTCCAGGTCATCTACAAATCTTTGCTAGGAAAAGCCCCGCCTTATCCCAGTTCTCTGCTGCCAATGACTGGAACRAACTACAAACATCACTGAAGCTGGAGACTCATATTTCYCTCACTAGCTTTAAGCACCAGCTTTCAGAGCAGCTCACAGATCACTGCACCTGTACATAGCCCATCTGTAAATAGCCCATCCAACTACCTCATCCCAAAACTGTATTTATTTATCTTGCTCCTTCGCATCGCCAGTATCTCTACTTGCACATTCATCTTCTGCACATCTATTCACTCCAGTGTTTAATTGGTATATTGTAATTACTTCACCACCATGGCCTATTTATTGCCTTACCTACCTTATCCTACCTCATTTACACACACTGTATATATACTTTTTCTACTGTATTATTGACTGTATGTTTGTTTATTCCATGTGTAACTCTGTGTTGTCGTACAGTATGTGTCGAAATGCTTTGCTTTATCTTGGCCAGGTCGCAGTTGTAAATGAGAACTTGTTCTCAACTAGCCTACCTGGTTAAATAAAGGTGGATGCAGGATGCAAATTTCTGTTTGAAAAAGCTAGCCTTTGCTTTCCTAWCTGCCTGGTTCCTAACTTCCCTGAAAAGTATATCGCGGGAGCTATTCGATGCTAATGCAGTACGCCACAGGATGATTTTGTGCTGGTCAAGGGCAGTCAGGTCTGGAGTGAACCAAGGGCTATATCTGTTCCTGGTTCTACATTTTTTGAATGGGGCATGCTTATTTAAGATGGTGAGGAAAGCACTTTTAAAGAATAACCAGGCATTCTCTACTGATGGAATGAGGTCAATATCCTTCCAGGATGCCCGGGCCAGATCGGTGGGTTCATTGATCATTTGTGTGAGATTGAACTGCAACGCTCCTACTACCACACCCCGGTCAAAGGAACTTAAATATTTTGTCTTGCCCATTAACCCACAATCCATGTCTCAACATCTGGCTCTGGTAAGAAGTAGTGCACTACCCCATAGGGCTCTGGTCAGAAGTAGTGCACTACCTCATAGGGCTCTGGTTAGAAGTAGTGCACTACCCCATAGGGCTCTGGTCAGAAGTAGTGCACTACCTCATAGAGCCCTGGTCAGAAGTAGTGCACTACCTCATAGAGCCCTGGTCAGAAGTAGTGCACTACCCCATAGGGCTCTGGTCAGAAGTAGTGCACTACCTAAAGTAGTGCCCACTACCGCCATAGGGCTCTGGTCTAAAGTAGTGCCACTACCCCATAGGCTCTGCGTCAAAGTGTGCACTACCCCATAGGAGCCTCTGGTTAAGTAGTGCACTACCCATAGGGCTCTGGTCAGAAGTAGTGCACTACCGCATAGGGCTCTGGTCTAAAGTAGTGCACTACCCCATAGGAGCTCTGGTCAGAAGTAGTGCACTACCTCATAGGCCTGGTCAGAAGTAGTGCAACTACCCCATAGGGCTCTGGTCTAGAAGTAGTGCACTACCCATAGGCTCTGGTCTACGAAGTAGTGCACTACCCATAGGGCCTCTGGTCTAAGAAGTAGTGCACTACCCATAGGGCTCTGTCAGAAGTAGTGCACTACCATAGGCCTGCGTCAAAGTAGTGCACTACCCATAGGCCTGGTCAAAGTAGTGCACTACCCATAGAGCCTGGTCTAGAAGTAGTGCACACCCATAGGGCTCTGGTCAGAAGTAGTGCACTACCATAGGGCTCTGGTCAGAAGTAGTGCACTACCCTCATAGGCTCGTGGCTAAGAAGTAGTGCACTACCCATAGGGCTCCTGGTCTAGAAGTAGTGCACTACCCCATAGGGCTCTGGTCAGAAGTAGTGCACTACCCATAGGGCTCTGGTCTAAAGTAGTGCACTACCCCATAGGGCTCTGGTCTAAAGTAGTGCACTACCCATAGGGTCTGTCAGAAGTAGTGCACTACCCCAAGGGCTCTGTCAAAGTAGTGCACTACCCCATAGGGTCTGGTCAGAAGTAGTGCACTACCCATAGGCTCTGGTCAAGAAGTAGTGCCACTACCCCATAGGCTCTGAAATCAAGTAGTGCACTACCCCATAGGCTCTGTCAGAAGTAGTGCACTACCCCATAGGGCTCTGGTCAGAAGTAGTGCATCTACCCCATAGGGCTCTGGTCAGAAGTAGTGCACTACCCCATAGGGCTCTGGTCAGAAGTAGTGCACTTACCCCATAGGACTCTCGATCTAGAGTATGCACTAACCCATAGGGCTCTCGTCAAGAGGTAGTGCAAACTACCCATTAGGGCTCTGGTCTAATGGAGAAAGGAAAAAAAAAAAAAAAAAAAGAAAGAGAAAAAAAGTAGAAAAAAGGAGTAGCTGCACTATCCCATAGGCTCTGGTCAAAAAATTAGTGCACTACCCCATAGGCTTCTGGTCTTAAAGTAGTGCACTACCCCAAGTAGTGCACTACCCCATAGGGTTCTGGTCAGAAGTAGTGCACTACCCCATAGGGTTCTGGTCAGAAGTAGTGCCCTACATACAGCAGGGAACAGGAGTCCATTCGGGACCCATCCTGGGTATTAATAGAGAGGTTGTGTGTGTCTTCAACAGAACAACATTTTCTGACACTGATTCAAATGGCCGACTGGCTTAGTGTAACSACTCCMCTCACACATTACTACTGAAGGAGATACCCTTCCACACCTSACCTGGGTTCAATTAGGATTTGAGTTCTTTCAACAACAACAAAAAGAAGCATTTGAATGAGCCTGACTGGAGTGCCAGTTGACAGGGTTTTTGCCTCTTCCACTAGATCCATCACGCCAGGCGAGCTCAAATGAAGTGCAGTTAAAAAGAAAGAAAACAAATCATATTTGAACCCAGGCATGTTCCACACTCAAGAAGACATTAGTTTAAATGTTACTTTATTCCCCTATGGGGCTCACTGCTTTTAATGAACACTGGTCCAAACCCAGCGAGGAAACATTACAACATGCTGATTGGACTCCAATTGGACTCCAAACACAGACGGAAACCAATTAAAGGKGTTATGACTGGGTAGAAATTGKACATTATGTTCAAGTTCTCATAGAGGTCACGCTATAATTGTGACCTTTGACACCGAGCGATTCAGTTGCCTCCGAGGTCAGATGCGCTATGTTGCAACGTTCCTCTTCTGGTGTGAGGATATAGACAGTAGCACCTGCCATCAGCTCTAACTAACTTCCGATTTCTCTTTTTCTGTCCAGGAATTCTTGCATTGAGAATGTGATTCACTGTTAGCTCATGCAGTGTCAGTGAGAGCTACGGAAAAGTTCAGGAATAGCACTAAACTGTTGATATACACTGAGTGTACCAAACATTAAGAATACCTTCCTTATTAAGAAGGAAGGTATCACTCCCCCATTTTGACCTCAGAACAGCCTCAATTCGTCGGGTCATGGACTCTGAAAGGTGTCGAAAGCATTCCACAGGGATGCTGCCCATGTTGACTCCAATGCTTCCCTCCAATGCTTYCCAGTTAGCTGGATGTCCTTAGGGTAGTGGACCATTCTTGATACACATGGGTAAATGTTGAGCGTAAATAACCCAGCAGCGTTGCAGTTCTTGATACAAACTAGAGAAGAGATGAGTTTACATCTGTGTCGATGAACAAAGCTGGAGACACACTCATTCTAAGACACTGAATGCCATCCAACCGCCTATCTAGGAATCATCCAGCATCCAGCTTAGCTGGTCATTGCTGTCCTTGTCGAGCCAATCTTTCTTTGGCATGGCAATGAGTAGAGAAGGCATTGGCATGATAGCACAAACAGATCTGGCACAGGCTAGCATCCAGCCCCTTTCTCTCTCTTATACAGAAGCAACATTTCAACAAATAGCAGAATATCAATGGCGTGTCAAACAGAGAATGTTAGGCTATGTGTCCAGTGTTACTGGTGCTATGAGAGGCCTAACCGTGGAAGCTAGGTAATCGCAACATCCATAGCCTGGCCTTACAATGAACGCCCTGCTCTGAATACCCTTCTGTCTTCTGTCCCTAGGGATCCCATGGGTTGCCAAGGTCAGACGGGGGCTCTGGGCAAAAGAGGGCAAAAGGGTGAGTAAACGCCACACATACACAATCCACAACACAGACTGCTACTCTTTGTGTGGCCTGGGTCTGGGCCTAAAGCTCCTGCTTCTGGACCCCCTCTCCTGGGGATGGGCCTGACAACAGCTGAGGACAGAGTGTGGGGGTGGATGTGGGGCCTGAGTTTGGTCTGGGTGGGCCTGGTAGGGCCTGGGTGGGCCTAGGTAGGGGCCTGGCTAGGGCTGGGTGGGCCTGGTAGGGCCTGGGTAGGCCTGGTAAGGCCTGTGCCCAGGCAGGGCTGGTAGGGCTGGGTGGGCCTGGTAGGCCGGGTGGCTGGTAGGGACTGGGTGGGCCTAGGTGCTGTAGGGACTGGGTGGGGACACTGGGTGGGCGTAGGGCCTGGTGGGCCTGGTAGGCCCTGGGTGGGCCTGGGTGGGCCTGGGTAGGGTCGAGCCATGGGGGAATGCTAATAGTTTTGACTACGTTTAATAAATGTCTCTGAGAGGTCAACATGACTGCAGCACACGTGGCCCGTCAGCAGGCAGCTGTCTAAGCAGTGTTATGTTTCCTATAAAGGCCATACAGGGTTAAAAGAACAATGGCTGTGACTGTACAAACAAGACATTCCAGTTCTACCCAGTTGGCCCCTTGGATTTCACCTCTTGCTACAGTCGAGCATCTTAGAGCTCTCACCAATTCCTAGAGGTACTGCAGTGGTCAATATCAATTTTTACATTTTTAGTCATTTAGCAGACGCTCTTATCCAGAGCGACGTACAGTAGTGAGTGTATACATCTTTTTGCATCCAACTTAGCCTTGATTAAACTACAGCATGCATGTAATGTTGGCAGTTATACTGTGATGCTTCAGAATGCAGAATCTTAATTTGATCACCTGTTACAGGAGAAAGTTTGAGGTATTTTTAAGGGTAAAAAAGCTTCTTAAAAGTCTTTCCATGTTAACATTTTTGACCTGATTTTCTCTTCCTAAAAATGTATCAACCCCTACAAAAATTCACATTTCCTGTTAATGCAGGATTATTTTCCTGCTGTAGCAACTGGCTCAAATAAGATCCTTCACCTTGTATGTCACCAGTATCGGATGGTTCCACTTCCAAAACAAGGCCGGCTACCTATAAAACTGTGACCTTGTACACCTGTTTTGAGCACCGGAGGCTGCTGAGGAACGAACAGCTCATAATATGGCTGGAAGCGGAGTGAAATGGAAATGGCATCAAACACATGGAACATGGAAACCAATATGTTTGATGTATTTTGATACATTCCATGTTTATTCCGCTCCAGTTCATTACCACTAGTGACACCAACCTCCGTGGTTATGAGCCCACACACTACAGTACTGTGGATCATTTTTGCAACAGCTAATAGGGATCCTGATAAAATCCAAATAGCAAATTGTAAGGATTACACTGCAGGGAGTGTTGAGATTGCCCGTTATGTTGGTTTTCAAAGTAAGTAGTGTTAAGTATAAGTGTTATTCACTTTA
Organism: Salvelinus sp. IW2-2015; assembly: GCF_002910315.2. Taxonomy (NCBI): domain Eukaryota; kingdom Metazoa; phylum Chordata; class Actinopteri; order Salmoniformes; family Salmonidae; genus Salvelinus; species Salvelinus sp. IW2-2015. The sequence goes on along the minus strand of NC_036851.1, from coordinate 46,885,465 downwards.
AAAGCAAGCTGAAAAGATGACCTGTTAGGGGCCTGATTGGTCTCACACTTCTTCTTCCATCCCTAGCAAACACAGCTGATTAATCAACTTGCACCTCTAAACTGAAGATCATGATTAGGTGATTTTATTTATTTATTTTATTTACCTTTATTTAACCAGGTAGGCTAGTTGAGAACAAGTTCTCATTTACAACTGCGAGCTGGCCAAGAATAAAGCAAAGCGGTTAGAAATATAGACAAAATGGAATAACAACATACAGCAATGATAACAGTAGAAAAGTCTATATACATGAGTGCAAATGTGGTAAGATTAAGGTAGGTAAGGCAATAATATGCATGGTGGCGAAGTAATTACAATATACCAATTAAACACCGGAGTGATTGATGTGCAGAAGATGAATGTGCAGTAGAGATACTGTGAGATCTGGGGTGCAAAGGAGCAAGATAAATAAAATAAATAATACAGTATGTGGATGAGGTAGTTGGATGGGCTATTTACAGATGGGCTATGTACAGGTGCAGTGATCTGTGAGCTGCTCTGACAGCTGGTGCTTAAGCTAGTGAGGGCCTTGAGAAGTTGAAGACATGGATTGTGGGTGAATGGGCAAGACAAAAAATATTTAAGTTCCTTTGAACGGGGTATGGGTGGTAACGGTGGCCGAAGGCACACC